>NC_142505.1:104199500-104512333 GCF_057876585.1 Rhinolophus sinicus
TTGGGGTGAGAGCAAGAGGGTGGGGATGGACAGTGTGAGAACATGGAAAACAGGAGCTCGGCAATAGATCAGATTTTGGATCCTTTCTCTAGCACTTATCTCTACTTCCCCTCTCAGCCTCAGTTTCCCCACCATGACATAGGGACACAAGGACCTATGTCATTGAGTTTTGGGGGAAGATTAAATAAGACAGTTTGGTGAAATAATAGGTTTCGACAAAACGTTGCCTTCCTTTGCTTGCTTTAAACAATGACCTTGTTGCCTGAAAGTTAAGTTGTATCATGAGAAAGTGCCTTTGTTCTCCGCTCCTGTTCTACCAAAGTGAAAAAAGGGCAAAAATCATGTGATGAGTCTCAGTTCCCCATTTTGTTTATGTCCGGTTTCTATTTCCCATTTGGGAAAAATGACAACAACAAAAAAAATGCAAAACAAAAATCGAAACTGATTAACTTCTAGTTCCTTTAAGATCCAGCATGACAATCCCATTTATAACCACCCACAAAACTGCATCTGAAAACAAGCAGCAGAGTAACAGGTGCTGTGGCCTCTCCCTGAGGCTTTAGAAACCCAGGAGGATGAGGTCGCTGCGAACTCAAACTTGGGGCTGTAGACGAGGCCTCCCAAGGCGTCTTTGAATGTGCCTGACAAAATACCCTTTCATTTCGGGACAGCTAGTGGGAGCAGATAACTCACTTCACATAGCTGAATTATTTTTTGATCTCATTTAGTTCTCTTTTTTTTTCCTTCTCCTTTAAAAAATGCCCAAACAGACTTTGGGTCTCACCAGACCATCCAGAGAGGGAGATTGATGGTTTAAGAGCAGATTTTCTGAAAGCTCTGGTCCTGGGAAAGCTCAGCTCAGAAAGTTGCTGTTTTACTAGGAAGCCAACTGTTGAATACACATGCACACACATGTGCACACACACACATACACACATGTGAGCAATACACACATATCCCTTGGCCCCAGTTCCACCCCACTTCCCCAACCCCCAACCCCAGGAAGTAGATTTCTCAACCAGCAGGGTTTGGTATGAGTCACAGGCAATTCCCTTTTGTTTGGGGCATAAGGCCTTCCTCTGCTCTTGGGACTGAGAAGGAGATGCCGGCCTGATCCCAAGGGAAATTCCCACTTCAGTACCATGGGGGGGGGGGGGGGAGTGTGGGAAAAGAGGACTAATAAGAATTCTGTGGGTTTCTCGGAGGAGCCTGCCCGAGGTCACACAATGGGTGGGGATGGGTGGATGTGTAGGTGCGCATTTACTCAAAGGGGTGGGATTGGAAGGGAAACTGAGGCCATTAATATTTGACACCGCAGCTAGTTACTGGCACTTGCAAACTTTCCTCCAGGAGCTGCTGCCTTTGGGGGAAAAAATAAAGGCGAATTCCATGGCACATTCCCAGCCCTGCCTGCCTCCACCCTCCGCCTAGCCCTCTCCCCCAACCTCGGTCCATGAGGGAAAGTGGGGAGATCTGTTGTGCCCCACAATATTGTCCTTTTCCCTCAGGTCAGGTCGGACTATGCAAAGAAGTGGGGCAGGAGCCCTCGCTCCGTAGAGCGTCATGGTGGGAGGAGACGGAAGGTCCAGGCTCCTTGGGGGATGGGCGGAGGAGTCTCCAGGAAGGCTGGCACCCACATCTTCTGTTCTCTTTACTCTCTCAAGTGTAAATGATGCTTCCTTGTCCTTGCAATCCACCTGCAGGCTGCCTGCCACCCTTGAAAGCATAGAAAGGAGAGAGACAGATCAAGCAGAGCCAGTGGGCTCTGAAAGTAGCAGGGCTCTGACTAGAATGAGCACCGCCCTGGGGCCAGCTCTGCCTGCGGCCCTTCCAACCCAGGGCATATGGAGGCTGCCACAGGGCCATTCTGGTGACCAGAGGGGCCTGTCTAACACGCCATGGGGCCCGGGACTATCTCAGGACACAGAGGGCTTCCATCGGACACTGACACCCAGGGTGGGATGGTGGACGTTAGTCCCAGACAACAGGTTGGCACAAAATGGCACTGGCCAGCCAAACCGGCTCATTCATTAAACAGAAGACACTTCACTGACCCGAGATGAGGCAGACACCTACGTCTTGAGTTTTAGGAGAAAAGAGAACATGACAAACAGATGCTCTTAGCGAGTGTTAATCAGAGAAGAAAATGTTCACAGCCTGTCTCCAGGAGTGGGCACGTGTTGGGCCCATTCTGAGTCCAGAATCCTGCTCCCTGCCTTCCCCAAGCCCAGTGCCAGGAGACCAGGACGGCCTGTGTGCTACTAGCCAGGCTGCCACATGTCAGAAAGATTCCTCTACTCCCAAGGTGTGGTGCTAACCAGTGTTTCCAATCAGATAACCTGAAGCCCAGGAAACGTGCTATGCTGCCCCTGAGTCCTTGGGTTAACTGAGATTTAATTGGGACACTCTCTTCTCCCCTTCCCGCCTCCAGCGCCAGTGCTGCAGGAAATGCTCTTTACAGATAATGTGGCTTTTTTTCCAGGGGAGGCAAAGCTGAAAGCCTGATCAGCTGCTGGCCCAGGTGTTATGACTTTAAGGACCATCGGCAGGAGATGCAGGCAATGGGCTCGGGGCTGGAGCCTCCTTCACCGGGCTCCCCCTCCCCCGCCCCAGCCCCATCCCTTACATAGGGAGGCTGGGAAAAGGGTCTGAGGCGCTCCTGAACACGTGATCAACACCGCCGTTTCCTGCTATTACTGCAACATGGTACAACTTCTCCCTTTCAGCAAAGCAGGCTCCAGGTGTTCAAAACTCGAAAGAACAAGGCTCCAGTGATGGGGTTCACTCCCTAGGAAATGTGCTGTTTGTCTGGAAATCTGCAGAAGCCCAAATGCACTTGGCACGCTGAGCTAAGTCAGCAGAGCAGGTCAGTTCTGTCCGTGGGAAGAAAAGTAATGCGGGATGTGGTTTCCCAGTTCCTGGGGTTTAGGGAGTCTGAAACCTCTCTCTCCCTGCCCTCGATGCACTGTTGTTAATTGCGAAGAAAACTGCCCTCTCTAATATTGCCATTGAGTTTCCTGCAGCCTCAGTTTATCTGTCAGTGAAATGGAAATCCTAATTGTAAACTATTTGCTTACGGTGTGAGAGAGAAGAGTGTGACTCTCCTGGGCTTTTCTGTGGCCCCTCCTCCCCGCCCGTTGCCCTCTCTCCTGCTTTCTGCTTGTTCCTTCTCTGTTCCTCACATTCTCCCAGCCCTCTGTCTCCTTTCATCTCTGTCCTCCTTCCAGGCAGGAGATGAAGAGTTCACCTCTTTCTGGCCAGAAAAGTTTGCTTTGTGAAAACACAACCAATTTATGATGCTGCCTTTCCCAGCTGGGGACGATGTTTATTTAGATTTAGGAACATAAGGCTTCGCTGTGAGTTTCTGAAGCCAGGGGAAAATTGCAGTGATACATAAGAGTGCTGCCCTCTCTGAGGTGCTGAGCTGGTGCTGGGCCCCGGAGGCTGGCCATGGAGCTCTGAGTCGACGGGCTTGGGGAGGGGAGTGCAGAGAAGGAGGAAGTCTAATTTCCGTCTGACTTCAGGGATTAATCTACTCAGATATTCACAAGCCAAGAAACAGAGACAGAAGCACAGAGGGAAAGGGGGGGACAGAACAAGACACATATATATATGTAGAGAGAGAGAGAGAGAGAGACAGAGACATTAGAGAGGAGACAGACCAAAGATCGAAACGGTAAAGAAAGAAATGAGACGTCTTGAATATTTTTCAAAATCATAAGATTTGAAGGGGAAGGGTTACTATTTCTTCATTATACATCACAATTTTTGAGAAATGTTTCCTTATTTACTCCTAAATAAAAGAGCCCCCACCGCAGGTGACTGGCAATGGGTTTGTTCCCTAAGAACTAGGGCCAGCTAAGCAGCAAGGTCATGACCTTTGTTCTCGATGTGCAGGATGTCTTGTCCCTTCTGCATTTTGCCACAGTGCAGGGTCACTGAGAAGTATAGTAGCCCCGACACTGAAGCTTGTTCTGGAGGCCAGGGCATAGGTGGATCTGTCTGGGGTGTCACATGTCCCCCTGCCCCTGAATATCTCTGTCCTACTGCTGCCCCACGCTGGAGATGGCATGTGAGGGGGATGAGTGTGGGCCGGAGATTATACAGCTCCTGGTTGGAACCCTGGATCTCCTGCTTATGAGATGTATGTCTGAACCAAGGTTTCTAATCTCTCAGAGCCTCGGTTTTCCCATCTGGACAATGGAGATACTGAGACCTCGCAGGATTATAAGCACTGTTAATGATATTAGTATAGTACTAAACAGGGAAACAAGCAATGCTTTCTGCTCATAACTGACACATATTGGGCACTGCCCTGGGCCTGTGTTTTAGCTTCATTATCCCATTTCATCCTCATGCCATCTCTACCACAAACACCCACAATTTTTTTTTTAGGTGATGCTTAGAAAGGCAAAGCTGAAAGTCACTGCTGACAGGTGGCCCCAAAGCTCTCTTCTATTAGCAGCCAGTGGTACCTCACAGGTGAGCAAGAGACAGGTGAGCAAGAGACAGGTGAGCAAGAGACGTGAGCTCTTTTCCTTCCCCCGCCTGCCGATGTTTTGGTTTTCTGTTTGGACAGGCCAGCTGTCTGCAGGTAGAGCCCAGCCGTGGAGAGTGACAGAGCCCTGGAGAAGCAGCTCGTCCTGGCAGGGAGGTAGAGAGCCCTGAGTCCCAACTGTATCTGCCAGTAGCTGGCTAAGGCATCTTGGGCAAAGTCATTGTATTTCTCTGAGGCTTCTGATTTCTCATCTCTGAAATGGAGATGGGGTGACACTATGGGTCCTCCTGCCCAGACAGGATGCTGCGAGGACCCACAGGGAGGCAGCATTATTTGTCCAGAGAGAAAGCACAGCTCACAGGATGGGCAGAATTCTCTTTCTCCCTCTCAGCCCCACCAGGAGCCTCACCTTGACCTGTAGATCCAGGGGGCACCAGGAGAAGGCAGGCCCAGGCCAGGCTGTGATTGTCTCCAGACTTTGGTGGGGGAAGAAGAGGGACCACCACCTGGAATTTTCTCAGGTCTGGGACATAGGTCCCCACTCGGTTGGGAAAGCAGTCACAGTGCAGGGTGACATGCATAGGCTGAGACACGTGGGGCTTCAAGTCCTTTTCCTGTCATTTACTGTGTGACCTTGACTAAGCCAGTGTCTCTCTGAGCCTTTGTTTCCTTATCTGTAAAATGGCATGAAAACTAGTGCTGCCTCCAAGGGTGGATGTAGTAACATAAGGCTTAGAAAGCCCTTGGCCCAGCCTGGAGAACGGCACATGCTCATCCAGGCTGCGGCCACTGCTCCTGCACCTTTGCAGAGACCAGCGGACCAGCGACCATGCTCTCCACAGCCCCATCCCCACTTCACTTGGGACCTGACCCCACTGCCCACAAGCGCCACTGGCAGGGTGCACGAAACAGCGTTTGAAAAATGAAGGCTCTGTGCTGCTCATGGATTTCCTATTTAAATTTACTGATTCCCTAATTATAATCTCAGCAAGAAAGAAATGACTGAGGACCAGCAGGGGTTGTCAAGGAGCAATTAGTTGGCAATTTTCTTTTTTCCAGTGGAAGCAAAAGGGGGTTGGGGCGGACGGGTGAAGGAGCTCAGATTCGAGTCCTTCCCTTTATCTGGCCTTTATGTTCTCTGCCTCGTCTGCAAGGTTGAGTGACTTCCCCAGAGCCCCTCAGCACTTCCCTGGAGGGTGGGCCACAGGGTGGTGCTTGAGGGGTGGTGAGGGTTGGGGAGCCAGCAGTGGGTGGGTGGGGGACTTACCAGTACACAGGCAACTCTGGCATTTCCTTCTTTCCTGAAAGCCAAAACAGGGCCTGCTCGCCCCTTCCCTCCTGGTTAATAGATAACCTTAGGGAACATACCTATTTGGTGAATCTTTTTCCCCCCAAATTTCCAAAAGTATAAAGAATACTTGCACAGACTCACCCAGGGTGTTTGTCAAAGGTTCAGGCACCAAAGCCTTACCCCAGACCTACAGAGCAGCATCTGCCGCTGAGGTTGGGTGCTGGCATCTGCAGGGGAGGGGCCTGGGCGATTCTGACAGACAGGAGGCTGAGAGCCCCTGGGGTGGGCTGTAGAGTCCTTGAGTCCATCCTGTTGTTCCTCGGGGCAGTAAGATGCAAGGCTGGGTCCCACGCCCATACTTAGCAATTGATCCTTGTTGCGTTGCATGGTTGTGCAACTCAGCTCATCACCCCTCAGGAGCCTGGGGGCATGGGCTTTGGAAGTCAGTGTCACATGCAGAAAAGGACTACCGGAGATGTGCCTTGTCCTCTGCGTGAAATGACCCAAAACAGTGCATTGTTGCTTACAGAGTATCTGACCCAGAAGGACTCTGAGCAAGCAATTTCTGAGCCCTAAGAGCAAAGCTGTAGAGTCAGACTGCTGGGCTTAAAAATCTGGTTCTACCACCAGTACTAGCAAAACAACTTTGGACACAACTGTGCCCTTCTGTGCCTCAGTTTCCTCAGCTGTAAAAATGAGATAATAGAACCATCTTCCTGGGAGGATAACCTCAGATTATGTGCAAGTGTGCTGCACCTACACGCACACACACATGTGCATGAACACACACACATGCATGAACACACACACGCACACACGGTACTGTTGCGACCTGTACAACACAAGCTGTGGGAAGGCGAGGGAGGCGGCGAGGGTTAAACTATCATAAAGAGACAGAGACTCAAATACAGTTAAATCACAGAGGACCGATGGACTCACAGCATCAAGGGACTAGAGCCCCCCGAATCGGGTCATCGTGGGTATTTATTGATTTCTTACAATAAGCATCACAAGATTAAAGGCAGGGTCCTCGAAATTCTCACACCACACCATAAAAATTCTTCCAATTCCCAGATATCTGTCCCAAAGCAACCAATGCTCGTTGTCCCCAGGCGACTAAGGTGGGTGTGTTCAACCCCCTGGGGGAGCAAGTCTCACAAGGTAAAACCATCCCGTGAGCTAAGCAGGAAGAGCGATATCTTATCACTCTAAGAAGTCCTTTGCATAGCAGAGTGCAGGACAATTGGGGCGTGCATTAGCAGCTTCCCATAATGGTGAGGAGGAGGGGTATGGCTACCTCCTGACTTTTATTATGTTAACTCATGGGGGTCCCAATGGGGTCCCGTCTGGCTTAAGTCGTTCCTCCCCTGAGGAATCATTACTTGTCTTTGACTGCAGACCCAGCTTACAGGGACCAAATAGAGAGACTTAGGATAAATGAACTCAACCCCAAAGAGGGACAGTCCCACAAAGTTTTCTTTCCCTAAGGAAAGATTGGAGGGGACAAACGGCTCGGCTGCTGTGTGACCACACGGTACCTCACAGAAACACATGTGAGCTGCTAATTAGCTGCTGTTTTTGAACGTTTACTACGGACGAGGCACAATGCTGAGTGTCGTAGCTGGTTTTCTCATTTAATCCTCATCACTATTCTGTCTGGTAAGTATATTTTTGTCCTGTTTTACAGAGGAGGGAACTGAAACATAAAGAAACGAAGCACCTGCTACAAGGTTAAAGAAACCATAAGGTTGGAACCACTGGTTTATTCATAAAATATCGACCGCTCTCTGTGTGCCAGGCTCTCTATTCCAGGCATTGGGGACTTTGTGGTACACCAGATATAGACGAGGCTCCTGGTCTCCTGGCAATCACGTCTAATTGGGGGAGGTTTGGAAACAAAGTCATCTGACCCCAAAGCCCACAGATCTGCTCACCCACTGGTACTGCCTCCTCGATAGGTGACGGGTCTTATCATTGTCAAGCACCCAGCCTGGCCTTTCCCATCTCCTGTCCCTGTGTCTGCGTTCCTGGGACCCTGTACTTGGTGGGACTTCCTGAGAAGAGCTCCGATGAGGGGGCGCTGCAGGGTCTCCCAAACCATAAGTAGAAACAGCACTAATTTTACAGGCAAATCTAGCCTGTGCTGTGATTCCTGAAAACATTTTCCAAAGTCGGCTGAGACATACCCATCCCTAGAAGAGAGGGCTGTCTCTCCCAGGCCCCCTGACCACATCCTTTCTGGGGCACAAGGGAGGCCTCGCCTGGTCAGGTGGGATGCAGGTGGGGAGTGGGAAGTTGGGCTCCCCCTAGTGACACAGTGGGGGCAGTGCAGAAAACACTGAAGCACAGGAGCGGCCTCTGCAGGACTTCCTCCCCGTCAAGGATGAAGTAATCCGGTTGAGTGAATCCTGGTCAAAAATGGCCCCCCCTGTGACTGCCAAGGGCAGCAACTTCTCCCTGGCAGAGCCATCTGGAATGCGTACTCTTCCGAGGTCCTTTCCTCTGAACCTGAACTTCCCCCAAGCTGTGCACATTGCAGAAACCTGAGGTCTGGGCCCCTGGAGGCCCCCACAGCCCCCTCACCATCCTTCCTTTGCCACACCAAGATTGGCTGGGGGTGGGGGTGGATCATGACAGAGATTGGTCCTGAGCCCCATTTCCAGGCTCAGCTTAGCCTCCTAGAAGCCACCTCATAGTATTTTTGGAGCCACTTAGCATCCTAACGATTAGTGAACTACTGCAACCAAATGCCTGGGCTCTGCTGAGTCAGCTGAGGTCCCAACAGCAGTGAGGATCAGACCCTGGCCAGTGTGACTTTGAAGGAGTCGTGTGACCTCTCAGGGCTGCAGTCTCCTTGTTTGAAAATTGACACACAATCCTGAGGTTAAAAGCGCTTTGCAAAGTAGCGTGCACAAGCTGATATTAGTATTCTTATGATGTTTGGAACCCAGAAGTCAGCTGAGATGCCCTACCCTTTAAGACATTTAAGACAGTTTGCCGGAATGTCCCCCCACCAAGTGTGGGCCCCTTCCTCTCTCAATCTCTGCTATTATGTGGGTGTTGTGGAGTCTGGGTAGGATACGGTTTTGCCCAGTCACCGGGCCCTCTGAGCACCTGCTTCACTGAATTAGGCCTGTTTAGGAAACTGCTTGGTTTCCTATGTGTCCTTGGTCCTACTCTCATCCAATCCACCTGAACTTATAATTCAATCCCTTCTTTTATAAAATCAGACAAGTCCCTTGTGTGTAGCCAACTTCGTAGGAAGTTAGAGGAGACGTAGGATTTTACTTCATGGTCACAGAGACAATGTAAATTTGAATATTAGACATGCATCTTCCTAAGTCCTTCAGCTTTTTCTGATATCTGGAGGCCAGGCTCCCTCTCCTCTTTCTGACGCCCTCTTCGGCAGTCTCCTCTCCCAAATTCCTGCTTATTCCTACAACAGAGAAGTTTAGATGTTTCTTTCTGCATATTCTGCCAACCGTTATTATCAAGGTGACATTTAGGACCCATACCTCAACAAAGGTAATCCATTCCCTGAGAAAAATTTAGGTGCCAGCTGATGGGATAGCAACTTCCTTCTCTCCACTATATTTGTATTATCTCTGGTCTTCCCATTCTCGTGGGTAAGAGATAGGAAAGAATGTGGGCTGACAGGATGCTGCTGCAGGGAGCAAGGCAGCAGAAAGGGGCTCCAGCACCTCTCCTGGTTCTGCCACATCGTTATTTTTGAGGTGTCTTGCTTTCCAACTGAAAGTCAGGGAATCAAGCTCAAGCATTTCCCATCGACACAGCAGGATATTAAGGAAGGTTGTCCTGTGATGACATAGTCACTGACACTTTGGGGGATGTAGACCCACACTCTTTCCAACCTAAGCTGAAGCCACAGAAGCAAGGGGGCCCTAGAAACTCCTCCAGGCAGGCCTGTTCTGTCCAGTCTTTTGTCCCTGTGCTCTGGAGCTTCTGAAGCCCAAGGACACCCAGCTGTCAGACTCGTGGCCGGAGACGGAGACAAGACATGTGAATGGAGCTTGTGGGTAAGGAAGGAAGACTCACAGTAATTCCAGACTCCAGATAATCCCATGTGGAAGCAGAACATCCTGGAGGGGGCCAGCGGTGGGTCTCAGCTTCTTCGTTTGTATAGTGGGCCCTGTGACCAACATTATAGCAACAGCTACTGCAAGTGATACTAGCTGCCATGATTTGAGCACTTGTTACGTTCTTACATTCATTTTGCATTGAATACAATAATCATATGACATAGCCACTGTCATTACCCTTATTTTACAGATGGGGAAACTGAGGCTTAGGAGGTTGGCTTTATCTAAAGTCACATAGCTCGGAGGCGTAGGAGCTGGACTTTTAACCATCACATGACACTGCCTCTTAAGTAGACCACTTAACGCTTCTATGCGAATATGCAATTATTTCATTTATGCCCTCACCTGGATATACCAACCTGGAAACTGTTTTACAACCGTATCACAGACAAGGTAAAGCATGCTATCCACCTGTCCTTTGCACCTAGAGATGTGAGGGTGACGCAGAAATAAAAGGCATTGCCATTCTCCAGCAGAGAGATACCCTGGGGAGGGGGTGTGAGCAAGGGGGTGTTATACAAAAGGAGTGGCAGACACACCCCTGTCATGAGCAAGCTTACAGGCTAGATGGAGGGCAATGGCACAACCTACCCCACAAGTCTTAGTTGTAGCGTCCCCTCTGGCAGGCCTATTGCCTCTTGATCTTCCCGAACATGCCAGCTTGGCACTGGGCTTGAATTTCCTCTAAGAGTGGAGTTGGTTTTACCATCGGAGGCACTGGGCACAGTGACAAGAGGCAGTTTTCTCGGGTCTGCCGTGAGCATTACCCCAGAGCGTGAGCAGCAACCCCGCTCAGCATCGGACTGCAGGCCCCAGGCACAGGCCACCTCTGCCCTCCTGTCAGCTGCCCTGGACTCTGCTGGCCCCTCGGGGTGCTGATATAATTACCAATGTGTGGATAAATATTTAAAAGGACTTAATCGGTAAATGCTTCCTCTCCAAGTTCCCTCCATCACTGTCTCTGGAGTTTCCAGAACGATTGTTCTCAGACCCAGAGCTGCCTGTGGTTTGGCCTTGGTCATATGACTGTTCTTCCCCCTTTCCTGGCGGGTGGCCTTAAAGGCAGAGGGGACTGCTCAGTCTGGGCTGGCTGTGGTCACGGTCAGCTCCCATGACCGAATCTGGGGGGACAGGACCCTGACTGGTGGGGGGAGGGAGGAGGAACCACAGAAGCAAAAGGGACTGGGCACCCATGACGAATTACTCCTTTACTATTTCTGACACCCACCTTGGTGCCACAAAAACTCTGGGGTCATTTCTGACAATATATATAGTAAAATATACAATGCAAGTGACCCAAAATCTGAGGGCAATATAGAACGTGGGTTAAAAACACAGGCTCTCCACTTTCGTGATCATTGTTCACTGTTGGAGAGGCAGCTGCTGTGTGCAGGGGCTCTGTGTGTGCTGTCGCCATAGAGTGACCCAGCGTTGCTTTGATTTCAGCACTGAAAGTCCTAAGAAAGTCCCTGGAAACCCCTTAGTCCTGGGAAACCAGGACAGTTGGTCACCTGCCTGTTTAACGTGGGCATCAATTCTGATAGTTAAGAGGTTCTTATTCCCATTTTAAAGATAGGGAAATAGAGGCTTGGGGAGTTGGAATAACTGGTTTATGTGCACACATCTAATGAGTGGTGACAGTGGCAATTTGAGTTCAAGTCTCCTGACTTCCAAAACCCATATTATTCATGCTCAGTGTTGCTCTAAACTGGGCAAGCTCCTGAAGAGACAAAAATTCCAGGCATTCCAAGTGAATTTGTTTAAAGGAGCTTGGCTGCTCCAGCATCTTGACCCCTCGGAGGGGAACTTGTCTCCGTGAAGAACAAGGAGAGCCGGACTCTCTGGCAGTGAAGAGGGGGTACTTTCTTTCAGATCCCAGCGTAGTGTTGGCATGGAGAGCTTGCTGAGAACTTTGATGATGGGACAAAAGGCCGCTGACCTGGACTGAGACCAGTTCTGAGCACAGTGTGGGGGAAGAGCAGACAGCACTGAACTGGACATATCCGTGGGTCGCCATGGAGAAGCATCTGTGGGCACCAGAGGGAACAGAGGCCACTTCAAGGACCAACTTGGTCTCTTCCCACCTTTTCCCTGAAAGACTCTGCAGCTGCACCCTCCTCCCCTTAGCAGTTCTCTAGCAAAACCTGGTTCCTCCATGCCCTAGCCAAGCCCTATAGACCTGCTGACACAATTAAGTGTCAAGGGCATGGAGACCCCAACATGAGCTGCCCTGTGCTCTATACACATGAGCCTGAGGACCTCCAGCCAACAGTGCTGATGAATTTGTCTTGGCTCTTAGCATCATTTTCTCATAACTGGAGTGGGGAGAAACAGGCAGCCCCAGTAAGAACTCGGAGCCGGCATGCCGCCAGAGCAAGGCGAAAGTCTCTGAGGACCACAGTGGAGCAGAATGAATTTTTCTTCAACTTAGAGGAACGATAAAATCTGATTTAATTCTTAGGAAATTGCCTTTTTTACCCACCTGTGTAAGCCTGTATTTAAATGCTAATATTTTGGGCCTGCTGGGATGCCACATTTATTTTCTTCCTGAGCAGCTACAAAAATCATTTATTTATGATTTCTAGCTCCTACCTCTCTCTGAAGTTCCTCATTTTCATTTCCACTTACCAGTTGGACATTTCTCTCCCTAAGACATAGGAAATCTGTAACCATCTCCCTCCCTAGACCTGATCCTCTTTATATCTTTCCAGTTCTGTTTCTACAACTATTGGTGGCCTTTGACTCCCTTCCATCCCCCAGACTTTCCTCCAATCAGTTATCAGGCCCTTTGATTCAACCTCCTCCCCTGGAGCAAGTCACCAACTCTGATGGAGCCTCTACTTCCTCATCTGCAAAATGGGTATAATAAATAATAATGTGCGTTCATTACAAGACCCAGATAACCTAAATACAGCACCCAGCACAGCATCTGGTAACAGTACTAAGTCATGGTGATTGTTTTTATAAGGATCATGACCCTCATGGAATCTGCCCTTTTCCTCTTAGTGGTGGTTCTATTAGGAGCTGTTCAATGAACTCCGAGTCAAGGGCTTTTTGCTGATTAGGAAACATAGATGGGTTGCTACTTGCTTCAGCGTATTTTCACACTCGGAAATTGTCCACCGTATGAATTCGTTTGCTTGCTCATGGTCTGAGCATCCTTCCCTACTCTCCCTCTAAAATGCAGCTCCCACGAAGAAAGGGAGTTTGTCTTATTTCCTGGCATATCCCCAATGCCTGGCTGATAGCAGATTCTAGAATTTCAGAAGGGAAGACATCTAGACTGGGCTGGTTATTACGCTACTGACCCCCAGCTTCAAAGGGTGTCTTTCTCTGCCCTTCTCTATCCTACACCGGGCTGGGACTCTGAAGCCACATTTCTGCTTTACCAGCCGCCCCGAGACAGGCTGTGCCAGCAGGGAGAGAGGGAGGCTGCAGGCTGGAGGATGGGGCCTCGCTCCAGGCAGCTTCCTGTCCCTGCAGATCCCCACGGCCACAGCTCTTTGCCCTAGCTGTGCAGTAGGTTCCAGTCTCAGCCATTGGTTCCAGTTTCTGATACATATTTTTTGAACTCTCAAGATTCAGCCTCAACACTCCCCCTTAGAGACACCAGCATGAGCCAGACTACACCCCTTCCTCAGAGTCTGGTTCTCAGCCTCATGGGGTCCCTCCAGCAGGATTGCAGACCCTGAGGATCCCAGTTCTGTCTTTTGTCTCCCACCCCCGCCCCGTGGGAGCTGGCATCTGCTTCCTGCAGTTACTTTACCATCTCTATAATTCCTCAGTGCCCCCTTTTGTCCTTTTCGACCCTCCAATACCTGCTTGACAAGTCTTTACATGAAATTCTCTCTGTTCAATAGCCAATCGGTTTGTGTCTCCTGGCTGCACTGTAACTGAATCTGCCTGGCCATGCCCCTCTCTGCCTCCCCTCCGACCCCACAGCCAAGGCCGTGGAGGGAAGTCCTTCCCGGATGAATGTCTCCATTCCCCCTCCACGATGCCACCAGGGGCCAGAAGTTTATGATTATAACGGACAGCTGCTTGTTCTTTCAGTATCAGGGCAAACTATTTCCTACTCACACTGACAGTTGCATTCATGTTGAACCCTGTGCGATACGAAATAAGTTTCCATGATTTTAGAGTCAAATGTCAAATGGTCTTGGATTCAAATTCTGCCTTAGCTGTGTAGCCATCCACAAGTTACATTTAGGCCTGTTTCCTCATCTGCAGAACAGGTTCCTTAACAGGATTGGCCTCATGGGACTACACTAATGATTAGACCTATGGACTGAAAGTACTTAGAACAGTCGCTTGCACATAGAAGGTACTCCATGGATTCTGGTGTCATTGTTACCATAATAAGGACAGCTTTCAACCTTCTCAAGGGCAGCATGTTTGTCCTCTGTTAGCCTTGTACTCAGAGAGGTCCGAGTATTCTCCTGGGCCCAGGTGCCATCTGAGCCCCCATCTGCCTCTCTTTCCCCCTGGAACTGGTGTGTAAACATTCCTATAGATGGTTTCAGGTGGAGAGGAACTGCCTTCCCAAGTTCCTTTGGCTGATGCACAGCTGTGACTGGGAAGCTAATTACAAACCTGCTCATGGTCTAATTTCCCTGGTGCCACCTGAGTACTCTATTAGCACATAGCCTCTCCTGGCCCTGCACTTGCAGAATCACGTGCTCCTTGAGCAAAGAACAATTCTCTCCTGTCCTTTTTTAATCATGAATCTAACTCTGGCACAACTTGCCTTCCTTTGCTGAGAGTGTTCTTGGAACACTAAACACCTTGCCCGCGTTTCTGTGGATTTTGCTGTGTGATGCTTTGGATGCTACTGAACCCCTCTGGGCCTGAGTCATTGATAAAAGACTGAGTTCAAATACTTCGCGATCAGAGGAGACTCTGACATGCTTAGTGCTTGAGTTATTGCTGGGGGAGATTGGAAATTGGGGCCTGGCTCCGTGGTTTCCAGTGCTCACGAGGCTTTATCTACACAGCCTCTGCTTGTAGAATTGTTTTAGGAAACAGGGGCAGGAGTGGCACCAACAACAACAGTGGCAGCAGTCAGAGCAACAGTCATGACCTTTGCCCCTGAGAGAGTGGCTTACTACACCAGACCCTATAGTAAGCACAGTGGTTTCATTTAAACCTCCCCAAATCCTGTGAGGTAGGATTATTGTTCCCATTTTCCAGAAGAAAAAACTGAGGCTCTTCTGCTGGCTCCGCAACTGCTAAATTGCAGACTTTAGAATCTCAGGTCTGTCTTTTGCCTTTGCATTTGCTATACCCTCCGCCCTAATAACAATTATTACTCCAGAACGCTGTGTGGCTGTGTGCTTGGGGTCTCTGCTGAAATGTCACTTTAATAGAGAGAAGCCTTCCTTGGTGACCCTGTGAAAAGGAGCTCCTGTCACTCTCCTCCCACCTGGCTTTCTTTTTCTTCAAAGCACAACCCGGTGTATATGACACCATTGGTGACTTATCTGTCCTTTTCCCATGTGAATGTGAACGTCATAAGCCCACCCCCTTACCTTTGTCTACAGCCGTATAGTCAGTACCTAGAGCAGAGGCCGTGGTGACAGTGTCTTTATTAGATACTATATCTTCGTAGAATGAACAGGTGAGTGAGTACCTGGTGCAAGGGCCACGCTCTTAACCACTCCCTGTCTTGCTTGGAGTTACTTGTTCATAGGATTTGCCAGATCCTTCAGCCAACAGGTGCCACTGTCTCTTTCCCCTTCTGTGTTCGAATGTTGGCATTCCAGAATCCTGAGCTAGAGTCCAAATCCCCCTAGATATGGCCTGTCATCCCCATAGAGGTACAGCTGACCATCTCCTGGGAGCCACTCCTCTAGCAGGATTTCTGGCCAGGTTTCCAGGCTGAAGACCAAGTTCTGGGTCAGCTAATACCACTGAAGCCACAGCCATTGCTTCTCCTGGCTTCTCAAGCCTCAGTGCATCTCTCTTTCATATGAGAAAGAAGAGACACGACTGAGCCCAGGCAGTGAAGCCCTTTACCTGGCCCTTCCCTGCCAGGGAGTGGCCCTCGATCTAGTTCTTTCCTTCTCCTTCTTAACACCTATCTGCCCACTAACATTCTGCAAAGTGAACCTAGTTCATTGGGTAACTGGATTCTTGACAAGGCTTCGTGTCTGATGATAAATCCACTCCATTGTGAGGGCCAAGAGGACGTGACTGTGTCTATCCAGTTTGCCTGCCTCCACGTCTTCTACATCCTGGGTGCTCGGTGCTTTCTGTACCCTGGCTGCTCAGCTGTTTCCTAAATACTGGGATCTTGATAAATATTGGACACGTGAATAAGTGAACAAGAGGTAGTCGACTCTGAGAAAGAAAATACCTGTCAAGAAGGGCTCCTGGTGGCTAACTGGGGATTCTTATTGACGTTGAATTGGTGCCAACGACCACTGGCTGATGAGGTTAAGTGTCATTCACATTCCAAGATACCAAGTGCATTTTAACTGGAGACAAAAATGAACAATGTGGCTATGTCCAGCCCTAAGACATCGGGCACAATGGGTGTTTTCTCCCCGGGCTCCCTCCCGTTGTATATGCTGTGACTCATACCATGCTGGCGAATCAGGGCGCACAGGTCACCCTGGGGCTTGGACAAAGGCTCTGTGCTTGTGGGCGGTCTCGGAGGTCTGTTCTTGAAGCTCAAGTTTGTTGGTGACCATCCTAAGGGCTGAGGTTTATTTCAAGATTCACTTCCCCATAACGCATGGAAGATGGGGAAGAAACCAGATATCGAGCTTGAGTTCCAGCTTATCTGGCATTTTATCGACTGGTAGTCTCTGTTCTCTAGCTCTTAAGCAACCTCTTCTTCTCAAACGTCCCAGAGAAGCAGGTGAGAAGGAGACAAGCCGGTGGAGAGGAAGAGAAAGACCTTCTCAAGGCATGACTTAGTTCAGCTGACAGTGGATTTCATGTCTGCTGTTTACATGTAGCCACAGTGCATGGGCAGGTGGCCCATGAGGACCTTTTGAAATACCAAGGAAAGTTATCCCTTTCCAGAGGGTGGGATGAGATGCCCCCGAAGACCCCTGGCTACCTTCACAATGTGGCACTGAATGGCAGCCAGACTTAGGAAACAATAGTCGGACTTCATATATGCGTGCTGCCTTGCAGTTTGACTTCTAAAAGGATTGTACTGTAGTCAAATTATGTGAATTTTGGACATTCTTTATGGCATTTCTGAGGACTACTTTCTTCATTAAGAAAAGCCCCAATCACACTCCTCTCCTATCCTGATGAGAGTGCAGGTGTGGGAGCTGGGACAGAGGAGCTGGCTTTGAGTGGGGGCACCTGGGGTCAGAGCAGGGTCAGAAGCGGGCAGACAGCTGCTGCTGCGCTGGTGCTGCAGAGGGAGCTACAAGCCGCCCCCACCCCACCCCTCCCTGGAGTGCCCCACTCAGCCCGACGTCTACGTGAGACAAACCAGGCCACTCAGAGGCTGCCTGCAAACTTTCCACTGAGTACCCGGCAGCAGCTTCCTGCTCTGTGGGGAGTTCTCGTGGATCCCACTCAGGGCACACAGAATTGATCTGCTAGCTTAACCAGGGAAAGAGCGGGAGAGCCAGCCGGGAAGCTGTGAAACGGGGTATTTTTTGCGTTGCAGCCCCTCCCTCTGACTCGAGTATTAATTGCTACATTGCCACTGCCATGTAAGAAAGACAGTCAGCGAAGCCTGGGAAAGCTCCAGCTCCTCCCTCCCTGCTCTGCTCAGCTTCACTCTCCTCCTCGGTTCTCTCAAAGCGCCCTGTGCCCTGGCAGTGCCGTCTCAGCCCTGCCATCCTGATGTCTTCCTGCGAGTAGAACTTGAGTGGACAGCAGGAAGGGGTGGAGGGAAGGACAGAGGAAGGGAGCAAACACTGTGCCCTGCAGGCTCTCTGGATGCAGAAGTCGGACTCACTGCAGAGACAGCTGTGCTCTTTCCCAGAGCTTCTGGGGTGCGTCCATCTCTGGGTTCGCCTAGGCAGCCTCCAAGTTCCAGGGGCAGACAAGGTAGAAGCCATCCCTTCTGGGCGCTGACAGCAGAGCCTGCTTTCTCTGTACCACCATGAGTGGCTGCTCCAAAAGATGCAAGCTTGGGTTCGTGAAATTTGCCCAGACCATCTTTAAGCTCATCACCGGGACCCTCAGCAAAGGTAGGACGCCTGGCCTCGATCTTCATTTTCTGTGTTGATGTGGTCTGACTCGTCGGAATGCCTCGGTGTGGCAGGTGTGGCCATTCTGGTGTCCCCAGGTCTCGGAGGAGGCTGGGGGAAGTCAGTGTGCTGGGATTCGGGGTTGCTGATAACCTGGGTCCTGGCTCTCAGCAGGTGGGCACCGCGCCAGGGAGCTCAGCTGGCTGTAACTGCCTGGAACTTTGGAAATGGCTTTGGTGGTTTGTGGCTGGTTGGTTATAGGCGGGTAGAGGGACAGAACCCTTCGCAGAGCACTGGAAACTGCTTCACTGTGACTAGAGTTTCAAGAAGTTACCCACAGAGTTCTGTGTCTTGTTGATAAAAGAGATTTCATGCAGTGGGCTGTAAGTCACTGCAGAACAGAGACGCTTGAGGGGCCAGCAGGAGGGGGGACCGGGGCGTCGTTCTCTTCCATGCGCTGGTGGATATGGGATGAAAATCAGCTCTGGGGCTGATGTACCAAGAGCTTTCTCTTGTCAGATTCCAGGGTCCTGCAATTCTGGGGCTTCATTCATCGCTCTGCTCTCTTGGATCCCTGACCCCCATGTCTCCTGCCTCTGTTGATGTTTGTCTTCTCTACTTCTCCAAGAACTGGGTGGCAGGCATTTGCAGGTTTAACTCACCGGCAGCCCAGAGCTGGGACTGTGTGTATGCGACTTGGCCCCAGGTGCAAAGGGGAGCTTTAGCTCTCCAGGGCCTGGTCCTGCCTCAGGAGCCCCATGTTACACTCTGACTGGGGAAGCTGAGGCACTCAGAGAGAGTCTGACAAACTTTCTGGAGATAATATTTAAAGGGAGAGCAGAAGTGTGATGTGGCTTCACTGGCTGAAAAAATGTCTTTAAGTATTCACACCCTGGTTCAGGAGGAGGGGCTTTGGGGTAGATGGATTGAAAGCTGCAGGCAGGGTTTTCAGGGTAGGAGGGAGGCCACATACCTTGATTAGGATTTAAAAATATGAAGAGAAGAGAAGAGAAAGGCTGTGTGTGGCCAGTTCTAATGACATGGCTCAGGTCCCCGTCCCCGGCTGCCCAGCGGGTCTGGCTGCTGCAGATTGTAAGGCTGGTGAGGGAGGGGGAATGGTGGGATTTTGCATATCTCCTTTTTCAGACCTTTCATCATTCCTATTCTGTCCCCATTACGCTTCTGAAATCGGGCGCTGCCCCTCCAGGAAGGCTGTTCAGTCGAATGCCCAATGCTGAGGGTCAGCTGCCTGGCAGAATTATTTGGGGGCCCCACGTAGGATCGACTGGGGTGAAGGGCTTAGGAGAGTGCAGAGAGTTCCCGCATTCAATCCTCTGAGACCACCGAGAGTTTTCCTCTGGCATCAGGGTCACCAGGGCCTCAGGGGCGAGGGGTGAGGGCAGCACACTAGGCCAATCTCTGCTTCCCGGAAGTGCAGCAGAAAGAGCTTGCGTCTGGAGGTAAGAAACCTAGATCCCAGCTCTGGTTTTGCTCCCTGGGCAAGCTGTAGAGTTTCTGAGCCTCAGTTTCCTCATGTGTAAAATGCATCCATTACCTTCCAGCCTTGTTGCAAGAATCCAGGAAGCGGAGACAGGATCCCTTTACGGAGTGTGTTGCAGTGACCAGATGTGAGGGAGCAGTCAGGGGCTGAGATGGGCCTGGGTCTGGAAAGACTGCCCCCAGCCATCCCCTCTGTAGGGCCAGGGTCAGGAGCTCTTTAACTTAGCTAATTGCACGTGGGTCTCTATACCCCAGGCAGCACCAGAGAGGGACAGAGATCAGAGAAGGGGCAGCAAGAGGGATGAGTGTGAGAAGGTGAGTCACGGAGAGAGCATGTGTGCAAAGGGGTGTACGTGTGTGTGTGAAAGACAAAGATTGAGACTGAGAGAGAGAGAAGGTAGATGGCTACCTGCACAACTGAGCATGAAGATATTGTTTTCTGCATATTTGTCTACAATCATTGGCTTAATATTTATTTATTGAGCACCTACTCTGTTGCACACTCATCACTAGACACTGGACACATGCATGAATAAGACACATGCCCTCCATCAAGAAACGTGTGTTCTGGTGGGGACACAGACCCAGGACACAAATACCACCTAGCTTCATCCACACCAAGTGCTTAGATGGAGGGGGGCATGGAGGCTGGACCAGGACAAAAAGAGACTTCCTCCAACAGTAGCTTCTATGGCGATGAGCAGGAGGGCAGGGCAGGGCGAGTGGAAGGAGGTTTGCGCTGGCAGCGGGAGCAGCATTGGAGTGTCACCCTCTGCAGAGAAACCAGCCAGTGGGTCAGGACAGTCCCTTCTCTCCACTCAGAATCTCAGAGACTGAGCTCCCTGTGACACAGAAAGGGCTCCGCGGGATGAGCGCTGAGGACCTGGCCTTTCTCTGACCTCCTTCAGGACTGAGTTTTCTACAGCAGAGGCCCAGGGAGGAGACCCACAGCAGGTGCCAGGACAGGATGGCAGCTCCACAGAGAGAACCTCGTGTTCACAGAGCCCTGGCTCTGTGCCAGGCATGTGCTGGGAAGTTGGTGTCCTGCCCAACCCAGGTGTTTGCTAGATTTGTTAAATAAATGACCGTGGGAGTAGGGCCAGGCCCGGAGCAGGGGAGCGGAGAAAGATCTATCTAAAGTATAGACCAGCCTTAGGTGGGTTTAGATTAGCCCCTATGTCGACACATTACATGTGCTTAATAATTTCTGGTTTGAATTGTGTTTTCACTTATTCATTATTCAGGGCACGGAGTCCTACATTTGCAGTAATCCAACCCTTAGAAGGATTTTTCTTTATCCCTTTCAGGATTAAGGAACGTAAAGATCCTATCGGACCGAGTACCTCCTGCCGGTCCTGGGGACAACTTACTGTTTCTTCCCTGCCTTGGGAATAGCTGGGGAGCAGGGAAAGCTCAAGACCAACCCCCCATCCCGTTCTGCCTGTCCCTGGACCTCGGTTGCCTCCCCCTAATGCCAGCTGTCCCCTTTCCTATTGGTTTAAGCTGCTGGGTAGCCCCGATTTCTCACTGGTGCCCTTCTCAGAGATGAACTGATGAGGTTCTTGTGCTCATATATCCCCTTGACCTTGAGCTTCTCCTTCATAGTCCTGACCGCGACCTGTGATCTATGTTCTTTTAGGAACCTGTCTGCTAAAGGCTGTTGTCCCCACTGAACTTGAGCTCTGTGAGGCAGGGACCACAGCGTTTCACTCAGCGCTGTGGACAGAGCTCTGGGTCTGGTACCCAGCTGCGAGTGGGTGCTTCAGCAATAGTGTTAAACAATCAGGCCAGCACTGCTTGGCACAGACGTCAGCAGGGCCCCCAGAAGATGCTGAAGCAGGACGCACTACGAGCTGCCGGGCTGCCCCCCTGGCCTGGGTGCTCAGAAAATGCGCGCTGAACTCTGTCCAGCTTCAGCACCTGAGTCTGTGGCCAGAGGGCGAGCTTCCAGCAAGATGCTTCAGTCAGAACTGTGCCTGAGCTTCCTCATGCCCCGGAAGGGCATTTAAATTGTCCTAAATTGTGGGTGGGGTTCTGGCACCCCACTCCTGCCCCTTCAGCTCTACTATGATTTGTTTTACATACTGGATTTCTCCAAAATTTAGAGTTTCTCTTGCTTAACAAAAAAACAAACAAACAAACAAAAAAGTTGTGAACCAATTATGCAATGGAAAGCGCAATGGATGCCAGACTAGAACAGCCTGGGTCCTCTGCACACTGGCTGGGAAGCCTGGCGCTGGGTCCCTCACCTCTCTGGCCTCAGTTACCTAAACTATCAGATGGGACATAACGCCCTCCTTGTGGGATGAACGTGAGTGTGTGCATACATAGCTCCCTGTGTAACAGGGGAAATGTTCCTTGGTGTCGCTGCAGTTAATAGCTAATACTCTCAGGACAGTGAAGGCCTCAGGCCAGGGACACATCCCTCACTGCTGGTTTCTTCAGTTCTGGGCATAGCCTCTGAGAGCCGCTTCTCTAGCCTCTAGAACATTCTCTGCTTCCTCACTCCTGCACTTGCTTTCCTAAGTCCCTACCCAGTGCTGAGATGACATTTGAACCGTTTCCAACACCTGATTACCTTATTAGGCGTTTGGAGCCTGACTCTCAGAGCTAGGTCCTGCCAGCCTCTGTAACTTAGCAGAAGCCCAGCTCCCGGCTCAGATGCCCCGATGAACCAAGGGGTTCTGGGGAACCCACCTCTTCCTGTGCCACCAGCTCCCCACCCCCTCACATATACCTGAGGTCACTGATGGGAGCCAGAACTTGTGTGACCTCCACCACTCTGGCTGGGAGGTTGAAGGCCATTTCCTTCTGCATGTTGGGAACTCATCTTTCACCCCAGGCGGAGATAGCTGAAGCCAAAGTGAGCAGGAGGGAGAAATCCAATCCAGGAGGGCTTCTAGCATTGTCCTGGCCACCCACACGGCTGCAAGTTGGGGAGGGGCTGTGGGGCTGACCTTAGAATCTGATTTATCTCGAGGACTGCCCTGGAGCCCTGAACCTCCTCCCACGTCTCTCTGTGAGAGGCAGGACCTCAGCTTCAGACCCATCAGAGACAGGCTGTTCCTCCTGCTTCCACCGCAACTGCTGTTCAGGATCACCAAGAAACTGACCTTGAACTTAAGAATGGGCTCTGCCTCTAGGCAGACCGGGCTTGAGTCCCAACTCTGTCCATCTATAGGCTGTGTGAGCTGGGGTTGTCGAACAGCCTCCCCAAGCCAAGATAGCTCACTTTTAATTGGAGACAATAACGTCAACTGCACAAGGTTGTTCTTTAATGCAGATAATACAAGTAACAGGCTGGCAGCTCGTAGGGCACGGGGTGACTTGGCACTTGCAGGGAGCTTAGGGTGAGGGCCTCCTTAAACTTTGTGCCCCAGGCACCTCTTTTTCTGGCGGTGCAGACCAGCACTGAGGTTGTGTTAGGACAGGCCCACTCGCTGGGGGCATGCAGGGATCTCTGTGTACGCCCGCCTTGTGTCAGCGGGAACCTCAGTCATGGGGGGTCCGGTCCATGCCCGCCTCTCTAGTCAAAGCCCGACAAAGCAGGGCAGGGAATATGTTCGCCTTGGCTTTCCTGATGCCCAGCAGCCCTGATCTTAACGTACAGTTCTCTCATCTTTGCTGCTCTGCAGCCGTCCCATCACGTCCTCACCCATTTCGCTGGCCAGTGCTCTCTAGGGTCTCCATAGTCCCATGGCAGAAAGGAGAGACAAAGGTGGGACCTCCCCCCACCTGCCAAGTCTGTCCCTCTTTGGGGCCACCAGGCCTCTCTGCTAGATAACCCCAATATCAGGCAGGAATAATTTGTTCAGGGCTGCTTATCCTGGCAGGGCTGCATAGGCATCTTATTAACTTTAGGACCACGGGGGAGCAGCTAGTCTGTTCCAAATTAAAAGCAGCTGGAAAATGGGCCCCTCTGGCAGGTGGGAGGGCACCGTGGGCTGTGATACCAAGACACAGTGTGGAGTGAATTAAGTCAGGTCTTCATCAGCCTTCAGAAGCCGGGAGGTCCCTAGCCAGGCAGTGACCCTCCGCCCTCTTAGAGCCACAGCATCTTCCCTGGGCCAGCTCTCTCACCAGACCCGAGGTCCCAAGTCCCTGAGACCTGTTCACTCCTGAGCATGGAGGTAGTCAGGTGAAGTAAGTGTGGAAGGCAGCAAGACGCAGTAAAAGAAAGCACAGCTCTGCAGCCAGACAGTCTTGAATTCAAATCCTGTCACTTCCTGGTAGGACAGACTTGGCTAAGCCATTTCCCACCTTGAATCTGTGTCCTCTCCTGGAAAATGAGGCCAGTAATTCCCAGCGCATGGGGCCAGTAAGAGACTGAGTGAGATGGTGTCCTGTGATACTCGTACTAGGATGTAGCAGCTGCCTGGTGAAAAAGTTCTAACTGTTCTCTTCTGATGTGATTACATCTTGGACTTGTTTCCAGGAGGAAAGAGGCAGAGCTGAGACAAATGGCAGAGCTGAGACAAATGGGCTCTGGGTCAAGTCTCTTCCCAGCCCTTCTCTAAAAGTTCTGCTCCTCCAGAGTTATACACGCCCCCATCAGTCACTCTGGATTATGCATTCTGAAATCGAGATCTTGTTAACAGCTGAAGTTACCCTTTTTATTTAGCAGTTTACACACTTGTTGGCCATTCCCCCACCCCCATGAGGGCATGAGCCCTACAAAAGCATTCACCATGTGGGGCTTATTTTTGGTGCCTCAAGAATCCAGTGGATATTGAACAAATAATGACTGAAAGCTTTCCCTGCCCAGAAACACCAGGCTATCCAACTGGAGTCCCTTTTCGAGGCGTGGTCTTTGCCAGGCTAGCTCAGCGGCCTCCTATCTCCCTGTTCTGAATTTCTGTGCTGGAGTTGGACAGAAGTGACCAGCCAGAATGACCTTGATAAGATGGGGTGGTGAATGTAAGCAAGACCGAGAGCCTGCTCCCCCTTCCACTCCAGGCCATGCATGCTCCATGGGACTGCCCCGTAAGCAGCAGGCCTGGACTGCCCATCCACTACAGCTGGCCAGTGTCCGACCAGAAGGGCGGGAAGGAAGACCCCGGCTCTGAAGGTCCCACAGGAAGGGCAGGGAGCTGGGGAGAGGACCTTTGGGGGAGAAGAAGCAGGAATGAGAAGATGGTGCCGGCTTCCCAGGCCAGCTAGATGGAAAGGGAAGCCAGGACTCCAGGAAACGATGCGAGGGAAGACATTCGTCACCATCAGTGACATTTCGCCTCCCCGTACTTCTCACAGATCCCCAGTCTGGAGACAGAAGAAAGCCTCCTTCCCGTTTGGGTGAAGGTGGAAGGGCCATGAACACAAAGCCAGCCCTGGTCCTCTCTGGTTGAAGCCATCTTGTTTCCACTTCATGTTCTTCAAGCTACAAAAGCCACGGTTTTGGAGCCGGGCCTGGGTTTGAATCCAAAGCCTCACATTTGCTCACTGAACAAGGGCTTCCCTTCTCTGGGCCTCAGTTTCTCTGTCTGTAAAATGAGGGAGTTGCTGATTTCCAAGGTCCCTTTCAGCTGTGGGATTTTAAGATTCAGTAACAATAATTGCAACACTATACATGGCCCCCACTCCCTGCTCCCAGCACTCTGCTGATGCCATTTACTTAATGTACACAAGGACCCTGGAAGGCTAAGAGCTCTAGTTAACCCCATTGACAGAGGGGAAGACCTGAGGGAAGGGCCTGGCTCCGAGTCACACAGCCAGCATGGGACAGAGCCGGAATTGGAAGCTGGACCATCTGCTTCCACATTCCGGTTTTACCCCCTCCATTAGCTTCCCTGAATTTATAAAACTCAGATCCAGGATAGGCAAGCAATGAAGACAAACCTGATTCCTTCCCAGTTTGGTCAAGAGGCGACACACTCTTGTTTCAGAAATCAAGGTTTCAAGGCCTCCTTTCTGACGGAAGCAGCAGAATTCCAGAGAATTTGCCTGAGACTTAAGCCTCCAGTCTGTACCCCAAACCATCACCCACAGGTCACCTTTTCCAGTCGAACAACGGTAATATGGGAGATCTGACCCTGTAGCCAAGACAGCAAGAAGGGGAAAGAAAGAAAACACCACCGGCAAGCATTCCCATTTTGATTCCAGTCAGGCCAATTTTCACGTCTGGCTGAAAGAGGCTGGAGGCAGAGAACTGAGCAGGAGTCAGGGCGGGAGAGGTGAGTGTGAGACTTGTGTCTGAGAGGCTGGGGTTAGCCTACGCCAGTTTTCTCTGTGTAATCTATTGATTAACCCTGGGCCAGTTTGGGTGGCATTTTTCAAACCATCTGTGGTTGTCAGGCAGAGCCAAGCGCAGCCTTGCTGTTGACGATCTGCAAACATCAGCTGGGCACCTGCTGCGACTTAGAGGTGGGGACATTCCGAACCCACGCGTATTGGACTGCACAACGCGCCCAGTACCCTTGTAATGATTGACTCTGCCCAGCGCCTCATCAGTCCAGAAACAGTGGCCTATTGTTCCAAACTCAACAGGTACTGTCAGAGGAATAATAATTGTCCCTGTCCATTGAATGCTACGTATTTGTTGGGGCTTTATAAGGATCCCTACATTCAATCCAGTCCTAGCCCTGTGGATTACGGACTCTTATTATTCCCACCCTGAGACTGAGGGAGGTTAAATAACTTGCCCTAGGCTACAAAGCCAGAGCTGCCCCTGAAGACCCAATGCATTACTAAAGGAACACTCTCTTGGTCAAATCCCCCAGCACTGTCACCCCCATTATGGACTGAATTGTGTCTGTACCCCAATTCATACACTGAAATCCTAACCCCCCAACGTGACTATATTGGGAGCGTAGACCTTAAAACAGGTTGTCAAGGTTAAATGAGGTAAGCATGGGGCACTGCTCCGATGGGACTGGTATCCTTTTAAGAAGAGGAAGGGACACCAGGAGAACACACTCAGAAAAGACCACATGAAACGCAGCAAGAAGAACACAGTGGCCATCTAGAAGCAGAGGAGAGAGGCCTGACCAGAAATCTACTCTATGCAGACCACTAGAATGTACAAAAAGACTTTTATTAGGGGTGTTGGACATGGAATTACATTTTCATAGTGAAAAACGAGACCATTGAAACTTCAGTCGAAAAACAGTGGGTGGAATAAATTTGGTTCCTCTATCTGGTGGAATAACACTAAACTTTCGAAAAATTATTTTGAGGGCTGCCTAAGAATAGGCAGACAGGCTATTGACGTGATATTAGGTGGAAAAGCAGGACACAAAAGTGCTTGTGCAAGGAGGTTCCAAACTCTGAGTAGGTGTGTGCACAGAGAAAAGCAAATAGGAGAGAAATAAACTGAAATATTAGTATGGGTTTTAGTTGGGGGTCAGGGTTATTTTTTAAAGTTCTTCTTGGTACGCACCTGTATTGTCTACATGGTCTCCAATAAGCCTGTATATTTAATCAGACCATACAGATATCATTCGTTGAATACACGTCTTCAATTTTTAAAAAATTATTCTCAGTACCTTCCATACAAGTTGTGCTTTCATTGTCGTTGTATCACTGTCCTATCCGTGTAGATGCACACGCCAGACTGCTAGGCCCGGCACTCACCGCCCGCACCCCAACTCTCAGCCCAGTTCCTGTTCCTGTCTCCCCCGCCTACATGCACACTCCCCGCCAGCCAAACTGGTCCCCACATGGTTTCTAAACCAACCCTGTGTTTCTAAACCAACCTTGTGGTTCAGAAACACATAAGCATGTACACATACACACACACATACACACACACACACACACACACACACACACACACACACACACACACACTGGCTGACTGAGAAAGAGAAGTGCAAAAATGGCAGAAGATTGATAATTTGTAAATCAAGGGGAAGGATGTACATGCTTATAGTATTATTTTGCAACTCTTCTGTAGTTGAACATTTTCAAAATTAAAAATTGGGAGACATAAAGGAGGGTTCTGTATAATACAGCGTTTTAAAGACGTAGCTTTGCCATGAAATGACCTTAGTTCAACTGCCAGTTCTACGACCTATTAATTGGGTAGTAATGACCACAGGCAAGTGACTGACTTTCTAGGTGTCAGTTTCTTCACCAGTGAAATGGGGGATAGTGAAAGTCATAGTATATTTCTTCCCCACAGCTGCCTGGAAGATGGAATGAATATGTATAAAGGACTTGGTGAGGAATCTGGCACACCTCTGATCACTGTGGTCTTAGTATAGTATTAAGTAGAAAAAGTCTTAGCTATGAAGTTATTCATAATACTCTCTACCTTCCTAAGCGACTCAACCCTGGATAACTAACGTGCTATGAGTTGGGGGTCTTTTGCTTACATATTCCCTTCCTGTCACTGGCCTGGGCACAGCTAGAGTACAGTGCCAGGTCCCACCCATATCCTGTTTCCAGGTCCTGGTACAGAGGAGGCAGCCAATAAGTGCACAAAACCCAACATGAGAAACTCGAAGCGTTCAATTTACGCTTTAAAGAAAGTTCTCATCAGATATAAGCTTGTAATTTTGCTGATGCAGCCACTCTATTCCCATGGGCTTCAGGGAGATGAGGCATCCGCTTGATAAATTAGCTGTGGATATAAGCATCCTGCAGCTGGCATTGAAATGCAATTTAATTTCCAATTAAGCCTTTTTTTCTGGGCCTTTGGGATTTGCCTGCATCACCCTGGGAGGATTATTCCGGCCAGACCTATTGTTGTCAGTGATGATGGTTCTCCATGAAATGGACTCCCGAGGAAACTGGTCCTTTGACCCTTGGATGGTTCCACTAGGCAGGAATGTGGCCCCTGTGGACAGGTTCTGCTTTTCCTCAGGAACTAAGGTTATAAGAGTAGATTCCAGAATGTTTAAAGCAAAGCTGGGCAGTCTGTCTGTGGCACAAATTTTTAAGAGGGAACATAGCTGGAAGTGGATTGAAAGGGAGAGAGGCAAGCTCATGCTCAATGATACTTACGAGAAAGCGAAGTGGGAAGTTGCCAGTGAGAAGAAGGGGGCAGCAGGAAGTTCCCTGAGCTCAAACAGGAGAAACTGTATTATCGGAGGAAGGAGGCACATGTGCTCAAAGACAAACACCTGTGCATCTTTTATGTACCAGGCAGTGGGCTGGGGGCTTCACGGTCCTTATTGCACCGAATCATCTCTCAAGGGCCCTATAAAACAAACCACATTACACTCATTTTCTATTCGAAGAAACAGACTCAGAGATGAAATGAACTGCCCAAGGTCACTGACAAGTCAGATTCCAACTCTTGCTTTTCTGCGCTTTCCTCTCTGCAGGTTCCCTGTCCAAAGAAAACACATAGTTTAGGGCCAGAAGAATAAAGTCATACTAAGCTGAAACTTACCCCCACCCCAGAAACTGCAAGAATGAGAAAGAAAAAAGCCTTTAAAACATGTTCAGAGAGAGAGAGAGAGAGAGAGAGAGAGAGAGAGGGTGATGATAACTGATGGCTGAGTCAGCTTGGGGTGATTGATGTGATGGAGGGACAAGAAATACCCACTTCTTTTTGGGTTTGCTCCACCTTCCCCACAAGGAATGGCACCTGAGAACTGGCACGGTGGTCCAGCATGGCTACGAGGCTCACGTGGGGGTCAGGACCTGCCCAGAGAGCCCTGGTTTCTTCAGATCAGTGAGGTCCTGGCTTGTGCCTCCAGGAGTTTCAATTCCAGGGGTTGAGAAGAACCAGCACAGGGCATATAAAGTGGTGTTTAAAGACACATGTATATAGATGGTTCTAGGAATACTACTTGTGTGGTCAACAGAGTCATAGAAAAATTACTCAGATACCAAGAAGGTATACATGGCCCAATTTTTGTCGATAGTGAAAGAAAACTCTAAAGCTATATATAAAGCGGCATAGATATATATCTAGAACTCCTGGACAAGTTCTAGAGTGGACTGAGTGGACTGTTAAACCAATGGCTTGGGAACACTTGGAAAAGAAGCAGGGATGACTGAGGAGTATGGGGTCTCTGAGAAAGACTCATGTCAGACCAGCCTCTCTCTGGTTCTGCTTTTTAGTAGAGTGACTGTTATAGTTCAGGGATTGCCATGGCCACGGCCGTGGTGAGCCTGGGTTCCCGCCAGGTATTTGCTGGGCTATGGGTTGAGTGACTGTGGAGCCAAGCAGATTGTAGCTGACCACGTGGCCCTGTCTGTCTTGGCAGTACCCACATCAGAACCTTTGCAGGGCTTTTTCAGGCATGTATGTTTGGGCCTCACCCACATCCATGGACTCTTCAGAGACGTGGCTCTAGGGAGCCACCTGAGAGCCTGGGCTCGTGGAAAGGTATATGGAAGCATCCAACAGGCTCTCAGCACTGCCCCTGCCCTGCTCAGCACTTTCCATGTTTGATATGGGCAGAGACTAAGGGGCAGAAAGCACAGTGGTTAGAGAGTAGAGGCTGAAGCCATGCTGTGCAGGTTTGGATCCCAGCTCTGCTATTTACTAACTTCTGACCTGTGGCAAGTTATACACCCCCCTGCCCCCGTGCCTTGGTGGTTTCCTTCTGATACAGCGAGTCATTCAGCAAAAGGGACATTGATGCAGATTGTCACTTCCGGGGGATACTATAGGGAGGCTTCAAGCACCTGACTAGAAAATGGGGACGCACTAGAGGATCTTTAAGAACCACTGACCCTCAGAAAACAGGGGTTTCTATTTGAATATGAGGAGTCTAAGGGAAGTCGTAATCCACTCCAGGACTTACAGAGAAGAACTCAGCACAAGCGTCCCATTAGGAGTGAGGAGAGAAGGCATGTCTTGAAGGGGCACGTGCTTAGCCAGCCCCTGTCTTTATCTTATGTGTATCAGGAGCAAGGGAGCTTGGTGTGAGATGATAGAGGTCCCGGGAGATTCCCGTCTGAGTCACCCTTGACTCTGCAGCTGAGGGAGGAGGTGCACAGCCTCGCGATGAATCACCCACTTCATCCAACATTCAGTCTGTTAACTTCCTCTCTCCACCTCCCGAAGCCTTTAAGGAAACTGGCCAATAAGCATGTGTTTTATATGAGTGGGAGGGAGAGTGGTGGAACTCTAAGAGGAAGGTGAGTTCTGTGTTTGAGTTGACACAACAAAGATCCAAGAAAGCACCTGTGGGTAGGAAGATAATCCAAGTACTAATCCATCTGTGGAAGTGAGAACCAGAGGATATTGGGGGGAACTGAAGCTCTCCTCCCGCACCCCACCCCCCACCCTGGTGGGACTCTGACGAAACCCAGGGGAGGGCTTCGGATGTCCACATGGCATGGTGTGAAAAAAAACAGAGAGACCCTTTCTGGGATTCACTGGGTCAGCAGTTCTGAAACTCTCTAGTCTCAGAATCCTTTTACAATCTTAAAATGTATTGAGAACTCCAAAGAGATTTGGTTTAGATAGGTTATAGCTATTAATATTTATTATTTTGGAAATGAAAACTAACAATCCTTAATGTAAATTCATTTATTTTAAAATAAGATCATTAAATGTTAACGAAATAACATGTTTTATGAAAAATAATTATATTTTCCAAAAATATCTATTGAGAAAATTGACCTTGTTTTACATTTTTGCAAATCTCTTTAATTGCTGGCTTACTAGAAGACATCTAAATTCTCAGATCTGCTTCTGCAGTCATTCTGTTGTGATATAAAGTCTGAAAAGTTCTCCGTGTGCTGGTAAGGGAAAGAGAGTAGAAAAGGCGAGTAGCATCTTAGCATTATTAGGAAAAGAGTTTTGACCCTGGAAGGTCCCACTTGGAGAAATGCTGTGCTGCACTGTGTGAATGTCTGTGCCTTTCTGATCTGCCTTTGCTCTTCTTCTTGTCCCTCCATGTGAAAGAACAGTGTCTGTGAGGTCCAGAACAGCTGAACTTGGTTCAAACAGTATCTCGGCAGATATTTCATATAATTCAAATGCGCCCAAATGCAAGACTAATTTAAAGGACGTCGGATAGCCTTGTGCACCAGCCTGCACCGCCAGTTAGCAATAGGATGAATGCCATTTACAAACCACTCACGCAAGGAGTTTTGAAATTAGGAGAAAGTTTGGATGAATTGTTGGTTCGGAGAGAGGAGGGGCTGGCATCATTTCCGTAAGTCACAAGAATGAAGATTGATTGATATTTTATATAGCCTATGTTGAATTTGCATATACTAGGTCCTTTGCTGTGAGGAAGGAAGATCTTAATAATGTGGGGAGGGGGCAGGGAGGGAGAGTGGCAAGCAGATGAGAAGCTCCTTGAAGGCAGACACTGCGTCTCAGCCATCTCTGCCCCGCCCCATCCCCTTCCTGTCTCAGTTCCCAGGGAGGGACATGAAGCTGGATCCATGTTCTCCTCTCCAGATGTGAGTCACCTGCCCAGGGGACGAAAAGCAAAAACAGTGCAAGCACTCGACACTCATTAGCAGAGTGATTTATTAAGAACTAATGAGGGCTCTCTGCTCCCAGGCAGCCATTATTCCAAAAAACATTTTGCCTCAGTGTCTAACTCCATCACGCGCAAATGCCCATTATTTCATGCTCGTCCTGTGCATGACGTTCTGTGAGCAGTAGGCAGGTGTGGGATTTGACAGAAGAAGGCCAATCCCTGTTGACAGGAGGGTATTTGCTTCACGTGAATGAAGGTCATGGTAATAACGCGTGGGACAGTGGTCTGGGCATCCCCAGGAACCACGTTTTCTAGAGGGATATGGCTTCCTCCCTGGATATTCTGAGTTTCTGCATATTGTAGCCCTAAATGCATGAAAACCATGGGCAAAGGAGCCTCTATAAGTGAGACTCATGGCAAAGGACTTCCTCTTTTCTTACTTGTTAAAATTAAACGTGAGTTTCTGAGATAATTGCAGACTCACATGCAGTGAGTTATAAAAAATAATAGAGATCCCAAGTACCCGTTACCTAATTCCCCCAATGGCAACACCTTGCAGAAAGATAGTACAATATGACAGTTGGTCTTAAAAAACTGGGAGGACTTTTCACTGCCCTGACCCTTGAGAGAGAGAGACTCTGGGAATGGTGTGCTGTGTCCCCTGGAAGGAATGTCCGCAGCTAAGGGCCTGGAAGGTGTGGGGATGCATCAGGGCTCTTGGTTGGAAGTGACAGGAGTTGGTGCTGATTCTAAATACCCACCTCTCAGATCCCTGTCCTGCCTGAGGGCACCACTGGATTCCAGGGTTGCAACACTCTTCCTCTTGCTATTTTTTATATATTTGTTAATATTGGAATAAATGTATATATATATACATATATATGTGTGTGTGCGTGTGTGTGTGTGTGTGTGTATACATGTATATACATATATATATGGCACTTAGTGACCTAAAAGCAAGAGATATTCTAAATGTGCTCTATACGAGGGAGCCGCTGCTGGGTTCATTATGAAATTCAAAAAAGGGACTTTGCCAGGGACGGCATCCTGGGCAAGACAGACAGGCCTTTGAGCCAACCACAGCAGAGGTAAGAATCATCACTCTCTGTGGGATAGTTAGAGGTGCAGTAGGACATGGGTTTGAGCCCGTTGAGTGAGGACAGGTCATGGAGAGCTGTCACTGGCTGGTCTCGTGCGCTCTGAGGCCCTCGGGAGCCATTGTACATGCTTGAGCAGGACCTGACTTAACAAAGGGCAGCCATGCCACGGCAGACAGGATGGTCTGCGGGGGGCAGAGTGGGAAGGCGGGGGGAAGAGGCATGGGCACAGCCTGGGGTCCCCCCAGTCCCCTGCGGCCCGAGCAGTGCTGTGGCATGGATGAGTCTACTTCTGCGCTGCTAGGATGGAGAGGGACTGGTTGATTTTCACCATGGCGATGAGGAGGAGGCCTCCAGTCAGCAGGAAGGTGGGCCAGAAGAGAGAGAAGAGGAGGGTCTGCGGCCCGTAGAGGCGCCGGTACAGGACGCTCGTCTCATTCTCCTGAGTCGTCGAGAAGCAGTAGAAAACCCGATGCTCGTGGAATTTGTCTCGGACTTTCTCCACGTCGGCGCGGGCCATCTGGTAGTTGTCCAGGCCTCCTGGGATGTAGGAGCACTGTGGGGAGAAGCAGGGGCGCCCATGGTGTTAAGTCCCTGTCTCTCGGGGCCCAGAGATGAGTGGCTGGCATGGAGTAAAGAAAAATGCCAGCTTTGGAGTCAGGCCCTTGGTGAGAGTCAGACTGTCTAAAGCAGGGGTGTCCGAACTTTTTTCAACCGTTTTCACCAAGGGCCATATGCGGTAAAATACACAAACAGCCGGGCCACTCACTCGAGGTGAAGTACGTATTGCCTCACCTGGGTTATTTAAGTAAACTAAATATATTTTTGGAATTTGCTGTGGGCCAATTAACAATGGATTGTGAGCCGCAGTTGGCCTGCAGGCCACAGTTTGGACACCCCTGGGCTAAAGCTTGGCGGGCTGTGCTGCATGGTTGTAGAGGGTGACTTCAGAGTGTCATTTGTGAGCATGGTGGCCCTGGAGCCGCTCGGGGTACAACTGGAGGCAGGGGCCCCAGCTGGAGTCCTGGCTCTGCGTCCATTAGCTATAGAACTCTATTAGGTAACTCACTTACTTTTCTGAGCCTTGCGAGCTGCATCTCTTAAATGGGTTAATAACAGTATCATTTTCAAAGGATGTTATTGAAGAAGGACTTCAACCTTAACTCTCTAAGGAGACCAATGAGTGACATTGAATGACACAGACCCAGTGGGCTCTGTATTTGCATTCAGGGCAAAGGTGACATGCTCAGTTACCTGCAGGGCTCATGCAGGTAATCTCCACGGTCAAGTGGGTGAGGGAATAAGATGGGAGGTGCCGACTGGCACTTGCCTCGGTGCCAGGGAGAATTGTCAGGTCTGGTGAAATGGAGACAGCTGGGTGCATCCAGACCGATGGTCACCACTCCATCAGGACAATTAGTACCAAGAGATACAGAAGCCCTATTAAGCCGGGCCTCCAGCTTTTCACAAGAAGCCGGAAAACCAGATTTGAATGTGAACTCTCACAGTTTGAAAATACTGGCAAGAATTCAAATTGAAAACCCTTTGAGGTCTAACCCTATGTGAGGCAAACAAAAGGTGTTGGCAAACCGATGTGGGACACTGGGATTTAAAGGCGAGAGAGCGTGCATTTAAAAGAGATTTGTACAGACAGAGCATGGTACACTTTTTATTCTGACGCTGATCCCTCTCCTTAGGAACCTCTGGCTGGCCTGGGCAGATGTGGTCCAGCTGAGAGCTCTGTAGAGGAGCCCAAAGCAGAAAGCCTGGGTCTATCTCTGTTCTGTGCCCGGAGGGCTGAACGTCGCTTATGTGAGCCTCTAGGAGACGTTCTGCAAGTGTGGTCTGCCTTATCACCCCCAGCATCTGGAGTGCTGGCCCTCCGAATCATGGAGTGTAGGCCCAGTAATCAAGCAGTTCCTATGGATAGAAAAGTTTGAGACCCCTGGACTAGAGTTATCACATCCAAGATCAAAATGTGTGACGTGTCAAGCCAGCTTCTCCCCAGGCCTCAGTTACTCCCTGGATTTGACTGAGGCCCCGCTCCCAAAACTGCCTGCCCTCAGCACTCCAGCAGAACAAAGTATGGTTTCATCATAGTTCTGACAGTCTGAAAAGTGAGGGAGCTACATTCAGAAATAGGTCGCCAGCCAGCCAGGGGGCAGCTGAAGCTGGGGAGAAGCTGGCTCATGAGTAATCTGGCATTCAGAGCTGGTGGGCACTGCAGGTGGATTCAGAATCCTGAGCTGAGGGGGCCTAGCCCAAGTCTCCCCAGTGCTTCTGACTGTGACCTTGGGTAACCCAGCCCACTGAGCAATGGTATGGTTATGGGGCCAGGCAGGCCTGGGTTCAACTACCAGTTTCGAATTGTGTGACCGTGGCAAGTGCCATCACTTCTCTGAGCCTTGCAAAATAGGTTTGTGAGGTTACCTGCCTAGTTGAACTGTTGTGGGGATTAGCATAGAGCCTGGCACATAGTAAGTGCTCAATAAATGGGAGATGGTATTATTAATAATAATAATATTAAAACTTCACTATGAAATTGCAACAATAGCTCCTTCTTTCCCTTCTTAAAGAGGGACCTTTCACACGACACCCCACTAGCCTGGAGCACTGGCCCCCTGCAACTCAGAGCTGAGCAAAGGTAGAGGGGCAGCTGGCCCACTGACCCAGCTGCACGGCAAATACATAAAGGTACTTCCACTGTCCCACTGCGAGGCAGCCTGCCATTAGCACTGCTTCTGGTGATGCCTGGGTGTGATGGGAGAGAAGATAGAATAGCTGGTCGCTGCCAACCAGTGCTGTCCTTCCAGGGCCAGACAGAGCCCTGGCTCAGATGCTGCTGACAGCTCATCTCAGGGGACGATCTGACCTCTCTGAGCTGGCACACTTGGGATCGGGGAGGCGGGCTGTGAGCCTGCCTGCTCCCCAACCCCTGTCACACTGGTGATCACTCTGCTTATCTTTGCAAATGTGCTTCTTGTTCCTTGGGATAAATTAGGGCCACTGAATACCCAGAAGAGGCAAGTGTCCTGATGGGAGCTGATTCAGGGGTTTGGAGGCTATCCCTCCATCTGGTGGGGCTGGGTTATGCTAGTGATGGCAGCACAAGTCTGGCTGCCTCGCACTGCCCAGACCCACTTCTCTATGATCCCCACCTCTCCAGGGCTGTCAGTGACCCCACTGTCCCCCCCAGGCACCCTGCCCCTTCCCACATGGTCAGCCACCAAATTCTGACTTCAAGCCCCTGCTTCTGGTCTAACCTCTGTCCTGACTGTTTGCTGTGGTCCTGCCTCTGTGCCCAGGCACTGAATGCCACACTCCCCTGCACCACTCTGACCATGCTCCCGGGACCCCACACCCTGTAACGGTGCTCCCAGGTGCTCACAGCAGAAATTCTCACCCTTCGCATCCCTACCTCCCCAGCCCGGCCCTCTGTATGTACGCCCCTCCATGTATCTGCGGATCTAATACCTGCTTAACCTCAATGGTTTTCTGATACCGTCACCTCACTGTTGCCTGGAAAACGTCCCTCCCTCCTTTAACCCCATAATTTTCTCTGTTCCTCTCTACGGCACTGCTCCCTCCCTCCTAGGTATTATTTCAGATATGAGCTCTCTCCTCTTGAGTCCAAAGCCCTAACATAGGACGTGTTCAATGGCTATTGACTGAATGAGCAGGTGAATGAGCGAGTGAATATAGGCCAACTTGTGTTTCCTTTAGAAAGGGCTATGATGGTGGATTTGGGGGTTAAGGGGGTTTGTTTGGAGACAGTGATGGGAAAATCTACCAAGCACTGGCTTTTTTCCCACCCTAGGCCCCTGGTTTCCTGAGGTGGAGGGTTCACAGGAGTTACCCTCCGTGGGATCATCTCTGGGCCTGGCCTCTCATCTGACTCACTTTATAGACTGAGGTAATAACACTAACGTCTGCTTCTTTGTGAGGGCATGCTATCCATCCAGTATCTAGCTTAGTCCATTATATGCAGTCTCTGACTTCATACTAGCACTTCAGCAAAGGTGGAAACGAAGGCACAGAGTGGCTAAGTAAGCTGCTGCGGGTCACACAGCCTGTTAGTGGCAGAGCGGGATTCAAACCCAGGTCTGTCTGGCTCCAACACAGAAGAGCAAGGTCTGGCTGGACCTCATGCCAGCTGTGGTCCCCAGTCAAGTGTGCTCACCTTTCCTAGTCTCTGCTCTCCAGAGAGGAGAAAGAGAGCCAGTTAGGGACAGGCCCGCATACCTGCCAGGGGTTAGGGGACGTGCACCCATTCCCCCCAGGGAGTACCTGCTGGTTCTGGTCCCGTGTGTCCTCCGTGTGATACAGCACAGCCCACCGACCCACTGCAGACACGTTGACCCACAGGCACGGGTACTGGGCCACCTTCTTGCCCTCCAGCTCCTCCTGGTCCCTGATGTGGGTCTCAATCAAGTGGCACGTGGATTCCTGGGTCCACACGCTGGGGAGACCACACACACACCTTAGCACCTGGGTCACACGGAGCACCCATTTGAACCCCGTTAGAGAGCCCAGGGCTGGGCCCCTCATCTTGCCATACGCATCCAGCACAAAAGGAGTTTGATCCCAGAGTCCATGGGTCTGGGGGACGGGGAACAGCAGGATCAGAATATCATCTACGTAAATGGCTCCCATCCTGGCTGCTCACCCAAAACCCTGGGGAACTTTTTAAAAGATTCCTATGTCCTAAGTCACACCCCAGACCGAGTGAGTCGGAAATTTTAAGGTGGTGAGGCCCAGGCCCTGGTACATTTTAAAAAGCCCTGCAATTGTTCTGACGAGCAGCCAGCCCCAAGACCCTGCACCCACACCATCTTCATCTTGCACAGGGTAGAAGATAAGCTCAGAAAGGTCAAGTGACTTTTCCGAGACCACACAGGACCTGAAGCCAGGTGTGGGTGGCTTCAGAATCTGTGCCCTTGCCCCTAAAACCTGTAGATGAAGGAGGGGCTGGATTTGTGCCAAGGTGGGAAAGATGGTGGGGATGGTGCTTAACTTGGGGGACATGTTCGAGGCACATGACCGCTCTGAGTCGGGCCTCACTCTGGTAAGGTTTCAGCCTGGACTCTCTCTAGTGCTGTAAAAAGTGAGGAAGGAGCAGGCCCAGGAGAGGCCAACAGACTCATCAACACACCAGCAGCGAATCAATTGTGACTCATCTCCCATTTATCAGGCACAGGGGCTGGCAGCAGCTGGAACGTGCCCAGAGGCAAAGCTCTAAGGCTTATCTTAAGAACAGGCTGAGAGAACTGAGTGTGTTTGTTTCAAACAGAATGTGGATCAAGAATTTCATAGCTTTTCCTTTAAAAGCTCCAGTGGTTGACACATCAAGGAGCAAGAGCAGGAAACGTTCTCTGAGATTCCAGAGCAGAGCTCCAGGGGAGCAGATTTTGGCTCAATGTAGACGTTTCTACTTATAAGAAAGTAGGTATGTATGGTGAGGTAGTGAGCTCCCTGTCACTTGAGGTATTCAACAGGAGGCTAGATGCCCACTGGCCGGAAGGTTTCAGAGGGGAGGTCAAACTGTGCAGACGAGCTACAAAATATTGTGACTCTGATTCCTCCTGGGATGAAACTCACACTGGAGCATTTGGTGTTTCTTGTGTAGATAAATGGCCTCCTGTATCTGTTACCCACAAGTCCCAGAATCCTAGCCCAGTCTGGTCTACCCTCCCTGCACGTGAATCCTTGACCCTGAGAATGACAATTGTCCAGACTTTCCTGGCTGGTGAGAGGGTCAGGGGGAGGGGTAGGAAGAAGGCTGGGGTTCCTCACAGACTGTACCCTCAGAGGAGAGGCTGGAGGGCAAGCCAGGAGCGTTCGGTACCTTTTCTGGTAGAGCGGCAGCACGGTCGTGCCCAGGATGTAGTACGTGATGACGGCACACACCACCATGGCTGCACCCAGACAAAGGGCTCGAGTCTCTCCCCGCCTCTGGGCCATCACCAGCTTCTTCCCCATGTCCACCAGGGACAGCGTTCATTTCTAGGGCCACAGAGGCATGTAGATGTGAGATCAGCACAGGTGACAAGTCATCCACAGAAGGGAAGACAGGTGAGAAGAGCTTGGCAACTTCAAAGGGCTTTTTTGGTCCCATGTAAGCCTCCCCCCAGCTCTGACAGGCAAGTATTGTCATACCCCTTCTACAGATGAGGGACCTGGGGCTCAGAGGTGAAGGGACTTGCCCCATGTCAAACCTTGTGTGACAGGTTCAATAATCGGCCCCAAGATGCCCCCATTTTCAACCCTGGAATCTGTGACTATTCGTTTACGTGGCAGACTTTAAACTAAGGATCTCGAGATGGGGAGATTATCCTGGATTATCCACGTCAACCCTAAATGTAATCACTAGGGACCTTATAGGATGGAAGCAAACGGAAATTAGACACAGAAGAGGAGGAGAAGGTAATATGACCAGGGAGACAAAGATTGGAGTGATGCCGCCACATGCCAGGCAGTGTGCGCAGCCCCCAGCAGCCAGAAGAGGCCAGGAACATGGATTGTCCCCTGCAGCCTCTGGAGGGAGTACAGCCCTGCCCACATCTTGCTGATTTGGGGCTTCTGGACTCCAGAACCAGACACGAGTAGCTTTCTGTTGTTTGGGTCCACCAAGTCTGTGGGAATTTGTTATGGCAGCAATAGAAAACTAACACAGGCGATAAACTAATTCAGCAAGCAGCAGAGGCGGACCATAGCTGTACTTTCTCCTGGAACACTTGTCTCAGAAAAACCTGGAGCATTTTACAGCTCTGCCAACACAGTCCCACCGCAGGGCCAGCTGGGCCCGGGACAGCATGCAGAGAACCCCAGAAGGCAGCCACAGGCATCGGGGGTGGCAGGAGCTTTCCTTCCTCAGCCAGGATCCTCTAAGGGCCACCTCCAGCTTCAAGCAAGGGCAGAAGGCATTAGATGGCCTCAGCAACTGCTCTCTTATGTGGAGGCTTGAGCCACCCTGCACCCACCCTTGGGCCAAAGCAGAATGGGGGAAACAGCTGGCAGCTCTCCTCTTCCCCCCTTTTCCAGCAACAGCCCCTCATTTTCCTTCTGGGCATCTCCCTCACCCCAATGAAAGCAGAGTCCTTCCTTGCCCCGATGGGTACCCTGAACACCCTCCAGCGATGAGGCTTTCACCACCTGAGTGCCACCTGGAGCCACATAGCTGCCCAGCTTCTGTCCCTCGTGTGGGCTTCCCATCTGTTCTGTGAGTTGCCCCATAGTCTTCCAGTCAATTTCCTTGTCGTTTTTATTTAAAGTAACCAGAGTCCGTTTCTACCAAAGATATCAGGGCCATGGGGCCCTTTCTCTGTAACGCCGCTTTAAGGAAAATTGTGGCCAGATATCTGGAAGAACTTTATTTTCCCTGCCAGGTCCCTAAAGTAATAAACACGTTGCTTTTATAAATTAGTGAATGTCCAGGAGACAGACATTGGTCCAAAGGGATTTTCAGCAACGTGCTTTATTTTCTCCTTAGGCTTCTGTCCTAAAAATTGACTGTTTCAACTATCTGATCAGAGGTCCTTGACGCCCTCTCACCCCCAACCCCTGCTGTCCCCCCACTCTTCCACTGTCCTAAAGAGGAGAACCCAGGGTCAGGCACAGGATACAGCCCTGTCACTCCCTGCAAGATGACTGACAGGGATGACACCCAATGACAACTTTTCCTCCCTCATTTGGGGCACTGAGAAGTGGGATTCCCCTATATTCTAACACAGACATTACAGTGTCAAAAGGGAGTAAAATTTTCCTGGGCTGATCTCCAGGCTGTAGCCCTCTGGCTGCTCTAAAAGCTGGGACCTGAGGCCCAGGGCACTGAGCTACTAAAGTGACCCGGCCACAGAGCGCCAACAGACAAAGGGTCAGGTGCCAGCAGTTCTAGTTCCCAGTGACACCAAAAACAACCCCCCAAGAATCTGGAATCCAGATGCACAGCCCCTTGAGGGGGTGTTCCCACTGCACGCCTCCCTCCCGCCCTCCCGAAGCTCCTGTCCAGCCCCAGCCTTGGAGAAACCACTTCCCAAGTGCTCGGGGCACTGTACTCACAATCTCCCCTGCGCCCTGGAGTCTTCAGCAGGCGGACACTTTCTATCTGCCAGGCCCCTGGCCCCCACCCCAAAAGAGGCCTCCTGAGCTCCAGCAGGAAGCTCGGGCTCCCAGCCCGCCTCTGTCTCCAGGGAAGCTGCCTTTGGTCCCCATCTGGGACAAGCCTCCATGCCCAAACATGGTCAAGTCTGAGCACACAGCCCCAGGACATAAACTTGAGAGCAGGTACCCAGCCCAGAGAAAGGAAGACAGCAGCTGCTTCCCAGGCCCCTGCACCTGCATTTCCCAGAGTCTCCTGGGAAACAAGTTTCAAACAACAACAGACTGCAAAACTGAGAAGCCAGGAAAGACCATCCTGCTGTACTTGGAAACATTTCTTCTTCACTCGGTCTGTGGGCTGGCAGAGGTGCCAGGAATGGGAAATGATTTTCCTTTTGTTGGCATGAGGGAGGGAGGAGGAGTTGAAGCTCCAAAGGGTTGGGCTTGTCAGCCACTGGGGATGCTGGAGCAGCCAAACCCGCCTGCATTTGGCACTTGCATGCTGTGTGACCCTGGGAAGGTCACAGCACCTCTCTGAGCTATTAGGATTTTTGTCATCTGTGCTATTAGGATTTTTAAACTTACTTTGTCCAGGGTAGTGATGAGGGTTGGCTCCATAGTGTTTTTAGCCAGCCAGACCCAGGGATAGCCTGCTCTGTCAGGTGGCCTCCCAGAGACTATCAAAGTATGGTTTGGGGTCTTTGCAGAGATCTATACTTATCGATAAGACAAGTATCAGCATTTGCAGGCCAAAACATGTTTCTAGATTGCTTCCTGTTTCCTCATCTGTAAAACAGTTGTTGTAAGGATTAAAATCAGACCTAATTAAAAACAAACCCAATATTTGGGCCTCTCCTCGGTATCAGACATGACGCCTCTACCCCACACTTCACCCAGGGCAGAGATGAAGAAGGGACGTGAGCCTTGGATGCATTGAATAACTAACTGGTCCATGGTTACCCTGCTCTGAGAGCGGCAGCCAGATTACATGCTTTGATTGCAAAGCTCAGGCTGTCTCTACTGAGCCTGGTCCTACTCTGAGATATAAGAAGTCATCTCTGTTACATAGTCATCTGCCACCTGAGGTCCGAGGGATCACCCCGGCCAGGCCTGCTGAATGAATTCCGCCACCTCCTGCACTCCTGCCTCAGCCACCCTGAGGCAGACAGCCCAGCAGGCCGTGAAATGAGCAGCTTTCAGGCACCCTTAACACACCCTACAACAGTAAGTCCCCTTCCCCCACCCCTTTGCTCATTTAATCATATCAACAGGAGAGTCTATTGTCTGTTTAATGGACACCATGGCTAAGGGGGAGGGGGTCGGTCTTTTAAGGCCTTAGTCCTCGCAAGTTGGTTGACATCCAGGGACAGGGCCTGGAATGAATCCCCAGGAGAGTGGTTTTCCAAGGATGGACCTTGGTCTGTTCAGGAACCAGAAGAGTCCTCCTGGGGTCCATGAGCAAATGCGGAAATGCCAGGCCTTCCTCCTGCTCCCTAGGGGACAGATGCACAGAGTGACAGGCCATTTTTAAGTAGGACCAAAGGACTACTTGCCCATAATCAACTACATGAGTTAAGTTTACACATTTGAAATTTATAAACAAACATTAGCATTCTTGCCAAGGTACTTTCCTCTTGGATGATGGGAACAGACGAGGAAGGGGGGTGGTGAGCTCCTGTACGGCACTGATGTGAGCCCCAGCTAAACCCTTTGACAAGCCGTGCTTTGGAGGGTGTGTGGATGGACGTCCAGGTTCTGGCTGGCTGTGGGGTTGTGTGTGACTGGTAGTTGGAGGTGGAGGGCAAGGAAATAATGATGTTACCACCATAGAGAGCAGTGCTTCCATTAGCACAGGGGTGAGAGTTCATAACATCTTCCCCAACTGCCGTCTTCCCACAGCCCCATAAAGTGATAAGCGTTACAGTCTCATAGTAACCCATTCAGGTAGAGATTTTTCTACCCATTTTATAAAGGGGGTAACTGAGCTTAGAGAAGTTAAATAAATCGCTCAAGGCAACTTACTTTGCCTCTCTGAGACTTGGTTTATCCATCTCTAGAAAGGAGATAATTATACCTAGACCCTCAGCGTTTTTCAAGAAATAAGGAGAGATCATAAGCTGCCTGACACATCGTGTGGTAGATTGTATTTTCCAAAGATGGCCACACCAACATGCACACCATCCCACATGCTTTTCATTCAGTGTGACAGCAGCTCTCCCCCCTCGAGAGTGGGCATCTGTGGCCTCTCCGCTTCGGCCTGGGCAGGGCTTTGTGACTGCCTTGCTGACAAAATGCAGTGGAAGTGACATGTGATTTCTAAGGCTAAGTCAAAAAGAGCGATACGGCTTTCACTGAGCATTCTCTCCCTGGACACTTCCCACGGAGCCAAGAGGACACGTGTAGTGCTCCAGCTGATGGCCCCAGCTCAGGGATCAGCCCGCAGCCAGCACCTCCCACCAGACACGTGAGTGAAAGAGCAGAAAGATGAGCCAGCCCCCAGGCTTCAAGCCCCCAACTGCGGCCTCAGACCTCATGGAGCAGAGACCAGCGACCCGCTGCGCTCTCTCTGAATATACACACACGCACGTACATTCCTCGCGGCAGTCCTCACAAGAGGTCTTCTTGCCTCTGTGATTTGCCCCAGGCAGCTCCCCTGGCGTGTGATGTGATGGAGCCTGGGTATGAACCTCGCTTGCCAACTCCACAGCCGGTCCTGCCCCGCCATGGCTCCGCCAGACCCAGTTTTGAACGTTCCATTATAACATCTGCTTCAGCTGCTTGACAAACACCCTCTCCTCATTCTACTGCCTTTTCTGGATTGTGTAGCCACTTATTTATTTAAACCCTTTTGAGTCAATATCTATGCCACTTGGGATAATAAGTTCCATAAATCAAACTGGCAACCGTATCCTGAGCCCTGCTGAGGGTGTCACGGGCTGAGTGCCACTGGCAATGGGTGTGAGCGACCCTCAGTCACTCACAGACATTTGAGGACCTACTGTGTGGAGGCTGTGACTACGTCAGTGTGCTGAGGTGGACCAAGCGTGGCCCGTTCCCTGTGGGAAGGGAGGATGGAGTTTTACAACTGCAAAGAGGCACAACGGAAAAAATAAAAAGATATATGTACGGGAGAGAGCGTAATAAAGGGCAGAAGAAATCACAATGAAAGGTGTTTCAAGAGTTGAAAAGACAAAGTATAAAAACAGGACAATTAAATGTCAGTGTTCAGATTAAATGGCAGACAGGGCTTGGAGGGGAACATGACCCGGCAGCTCCCTGTGAATCAAGGGATACCTTGCTCCTTTCCCTGCCACTCTTTTAGCCACCTCTTCCCTCACTTTTCTTACTTAGTGACAAGGTATTTCAGCCTGCTGTATCGCTAACATAATTGTAAGCAGTTTGAGACCAGGAGGAACATAAATAAATAAAGAGCACTGCTGTCTGTCTGCGTGGTGAGGTCTTTTTTTGATGCCTTTTCCTTACTACAAAACCAGCCAAGCTCCCCCTGGAAAAGGCACAGTGACAACCCCACCACTCAGAGGAAATTACTGGTAAGGGGAGGGGCGTGTGTCCTTCCAGACACTCATAAAAGGATGCACACTTCTCCTCCTCCATAAGGAGGCAAACCCCCTCTGTCCCCCCCTGCTCGGGAGCTCTCCCCTTCCGAGGGACTCAGTGCTGGGGTCCTCGCCTCACCGCCTGTCCCCTCAGCCACTCTCCTCGCCTCCTTGGCCAGGTCACGTTCAGAGCACGGTGTGCAGCGCCTTACAGCACTTCTTCTCTCTGCAGTTTTATCTTTGTTCATGTGCTTTCTCCATTAACGGGTTTCCTCACAGATGAGAAGCTCCCTGAGATCTGGGGCAAGAAGTATTCCTATTTTCTGTCACATTTCTAGTGCCTGAAGGAATAAACAGAGAATCTTGGGTTTTATTGTTTGTTGTTTGGTTTGAAAAAATAATCTCCTGTTTTTAAAAAAAAAAAAAAAATGTTTACCACCTTAATCATTTTTAAGTATACGTTTCGGTAATGTGAGCTATATTCACATTGTTGTGCTAAGGACCGCCAGAACTTTTTCGTATTGCAAAACTAAAACGCTGTAGCCATTAAACAACTCATTTCCCTTCCTCTCAGCCCCTGGCAACCACCATTCTACTTTCTGTTTCTATGAGTCTGACTACTTTGGATACCTCATATAAATGGCATCAGACAGTATTTGTCCTTTTGTGTCTGGCTTATTTCATTTGGCATCATGTCCTCAAGGGACCAGAAAGAAATCTCTTGCTCTTTATTGTGACAGAATATTATTGTGTTCATTTTCCCATACCATAAAACATTTTTAAAAGTTTGTACCGTATTCTATTATATGACTAAACCATAATATGTTTAATTGAAGCTGTGTTGTTGGCTATTTGGCAATGGCGCTTGTTTGCTTGTGTAGAGGAACTCAGAGTCACCCTCTGCTGGTCAGCAGGTCTGTCCCACGTCCACCCTCACCCTCACCTGCACCCAAAATCATTTTTTCATGAATAGACAGGTACGGGGGAGATTGGATCTATAAAGATGCAATCTGGGGACCACATCCTGTAGACTGAGATGAGAGACTTAGACGTGTTAAATGGCAGAAGGTTTCAATTTTTTAGCCCTACCCAGGCCTGATTTGAGCCTTGGAAAGAGACAGACACACAGAGAGAGGTAGATGGAGGCTGAGGGAACTGCTTTTACAGGCTAGATAGCTTGTAGGACTCAGAACGTAAGCAGTGCCACTTTGGGGCCCAGATGACAGAGTGCTTCTCTCCACTTCTGCTTAACCTGCTCTGGAGTGATGAGAACTGTGTGGCCCTGGGCAGTGGGACCCTAGGAAGGGAGTCTGCACCATCACGTTAGGCAGCTGCAGCAGAGGCTGCGGCCGACACTCCTGCACCAGTCGAGTCCCGCAGGAAAAGGCAGGGCTGGGGTGTGCTGGAGCTGGTTCACAGCAGCTGCGTGAGAGCCCTTGCCAGCCAGTTGTTAAGCCACCGGGAGCTGGAAATCGGCCACGATGGGAGTATTTGTACCATGGAAATTGAACAAACACTGCAAATCAGGGCTTTTGCATTTTGGGGAGCCGGTTTTCCAGCATTCCCCTTCAGAGGACACATTCAAATTAGGAGATTCCAGGAGGTTTTACCCTTGACAAAGGTGTGGCTGGGGAAGCACAGGGAACAGTGTACCCTGGGGGCTGGCAACATGGGGCTGAGGGGTGAGGGAAGGAAGCTTGTCCAGTTCCACAAATCAAGCCATCCAATACGGTAGCCACTTGCAGCATATGGCCACTGAGCCCTGGAAAAGTGGCCAGGGTGAGTGGATAACTAAAGTTTTAGTTTTATGTCATTGTGATTCATTTCAAGTAAGTAGCCATGTGTGGCTAGTAGCTACCTGATTGGTCAGATAGCACCAGAGCCATAGCTGCTGACCACTCCACTGCCCGGCGGTGCCTTACCATTTGCTATATCATTGCTTCTCTCAAACAGGTCCTGGGAGGCTCTGCCAACACCCTCTGCACCTCAGCCTAGGGAGGGACTCAGAAGGGCCTCAGCCAGTGACTTGGGGCCAGGACCCCAGAGGGAAGCCACCCATTGCACCTAAGGCTGTTACTTGGGCTGTCCCAGGGCAGGCAGATGGTCCCAGCAGCTGCTTCCTGCAAACATTCAAAAAGAGGCGCTGCAGAGAAAGGCTTTTTCATACCTGTTGTTATACGTTAATGAAACTGTGGTCTGTCATCCACAAACAATAAGATTGTGCCTGCAAAGCTCAGTCTACTTTTACTCTCAGTGCAAATACTGTCATAAACTTCATGAGAACCTTCTCTGTGATTTAACAATATGGATTTGAACTGTGCCTGGTCTCGAAGGACCTATCTCCCCAAAGATCCTGTCTCTACGGGGGGAACTGGAGAGCCACTCAAGAGCTGATTTATTAAAGTCACTCTTCACTGAGCGTTTTCTTCCTGCCAGACACAGTGCCAGCCCCTGTACATACCTCACTGTATTCGTTTCTAGGGCCGCTGTAACAAATCACCCCAAACTGGGAGGCTTAAAGGAACAGAGATGTGTTCTTTCATAGATCTGGAGGCCAGGAATCCAAAATCAAGGGATGAGTAGGGCCATGTTCCCTACAAAGGCTCTGGGGGGCAGGGGGGGCAGTCATTCCTGCCTCTTCCAGCTTCTGGTGGCCCCAGGTGTTCCTTGACTTGTGGTTGCATCACTCCAGTCCCGGCCTCTGTTGCCACATGGCCTTCTCCTCTTCTGTCTTATAAAGACAGCTGTCATTGGACTTAGGATACACCCATGTCATCGAGGAGGGTCTCAAGAACCTTAACTTACTTACAACTGCAAAAACCCTTTATCCTCATAAGGCCACAATCACAGGTTCCGGGGATTTGGACATGGACATATATTTGGGGAGTGGGGGGCACCACTTAAACCACTACCCTCATTTAATCTATGTAACACCTGAGAGGGAGGTGATGGTTTAACTGCTGCAGCAAGCTCAAGAGTTTAATGGCTTTACCCAATAACAGTGCGTTTCTCACTGTTGGAAAGTCCAGTGTTCATGCTTGTGGATGGATGGCTCTCCTCAAAGTGGTCGCTATGGCAATCAGGCTCCTTCCATCTTGTGGTTCCACTGTCTTCTGGCCTTGAGGTCACCCCCAGAGTTATCCAGCTTGTAGATATGGAGGAAGTGAGTGCAAAGAATGTGGATGATCAGATGCCTGATACTTAATCTCCTTGGCCTGGAATGGATATTCAGGACAACCTCATGTTCCATTTGTGAGGACTAGTCACATGGTCCCACCCACCTGCAAGGGATTCTGGGAACTGTAGTCCTGGATGACAAGCTGCTTCTCAGCATGCACACCACACTATGCCATCAAACTTTGTTGGTCAGCTGGCCGTGACTGCCACAGTATCATTTATTAATTTATTCCTCATTCATATAATTCACTCTTTCATTTACTTATTTTTCAGAAGAGGAATTTGAAGCTCAGAAGAGCAAAGTGATTTGACTCAATTCACAGAGCATTTAAGTCATAATTCAATAAATATTTAGTAAGGATCAACTGGATTAGGTGTCCCTCCTTCGTGTGGGTGTGTTCCATCATAGAATTTAGCACATTAGGTGTTATTTATCTCTCTGTGTGTGTGTGTGTGTGTGTGTGTGTGTGAGGAATAAGATTGATAAGATTTAGCTACATGGACCTTCCTGTACTTTTCCCCACACTCCAAATATTCAGTCCTTTGTCTTAGATGCTCAGACTCTCCTCCTTCTTCCCTGCTGTCCCTCTGGAGATCTCATGATTCTGCTGGGTGCTTTTTCTGGTCTGGTCTGGGCTCAGCTAATCTTGGCTGGGCTCCCTCATGCACATGGACCCGGGTAGATGGCCTCACTCATGTCCAGCGGTTGGCTGGCCATCAGCAGGAGTGACAGAAGGTAACGTGTGTTCCTCAGTAAGCTGGCTGTGCCTGCTCTCATGGTTCCAAGAGCAGCAGGAGAAGCAGAAGCTGCTGATCCTCTCAAAGCCCAGACATGGCACTTGTACCATATCACTTCCACCATATTAGTCCAATCTGATCTCAAGGCCAGCCCCAATTCTTAATGGAGGACCTACAAAATATTGCGGCCAGTTTTGTCATCTACCATGATTGCATCAAGTTTTATGCACTTCTACTTTGTAACTTATTGTAAAATAATTATTTTCCCTTATTAATACAAAGTCTTCGTGACATTTCTACTGTCGGCATGGTGGTCAGAAGGTAGATAGAGTACAGTTTACTTAACTATCTCCAATGCTTGGACATAAAGATTACATACCTCCAGTTCTCCCAGTTATAAGTAAGGCTGCACAGAACATATTTATGCAGGGAATTTTGATTGTTTCCTTGGAATAGGCTCTCAGAAATGGAGCCAAAAAAGCATAAATGGTGTTTAACATCCTTGGTACATATTGTCAAACTGCACTGCAAAGAAGAGCTGCTTTGCCTCCGACTGCAGGGAGAAGAGAGATTTGCAGCCGCAGCCTGGAGGCAGGCCTTCCTGCAGGGCCTCCTGGCTTCCCGTGGGTCTTCTTGCTTTCTGATTGTGTCAGGCCAGGGAACTAGAATGAAGCACAGCATGGGTAGACCCCCTCCTTGGGCAACAGTATCTGTGGCCAGTGCCTGAGGGTCAACCTTGTGGTGGATAGTATTGGACTCAGGCCCCTGTGATCTCTTCTTGTCTGTCAGAGACTGGATGACGTGTCTCCTGGCCCAGTGACTCTAACCACCTTTGCCTAAACTGGGTGCACATGGGGCCACAGATGAGCTCCCATGCCAGGCTGGCTCTGGCAACCCCTCCCATTGCTGTGAGCAAAGCCCCTGCTCAATCATGATTGCCAGTGACCTGCATGGAAAGCCCACGTGATTGGGCCCATGAGGTTGGTGCCTCCAAGCTGTGGTCCCTGGACCTTCAGCCCAGAGAGCAGGGTGTATTAGGCCAGTTCCATGAAGGACACACATGTGCTGGCCATGGCTGTCTGGTGCTTAGAGCTAGATTATTTGATTGCGTTGCATACCCTCATTGCGCCTCAGTATCTTCACCTGAGAAGTGGGAAAAATAATGCATTTCTGAAATGTGTTGTTGTGAGGATTTGAGGGGTGAATATCCGGAAAGCACTTAGGACAGTAGCTAAGGCACAGTAAATGCTCAAAGGCATGGAGTATCCGGGAGGCTAGGTATAGTATCTGACCAGCATCGTTACAGGACAGTTATGCTGATGGCCAAATTTGAATCCACAGTATTATCCAGTTTTACTTTTTTGGGGGTCCAAGCTCTGGTGTAACTATCAGAAGCCTAGGAAAAGCTATCAGAGGATCCCTTAAACCACTTCGCCGCTTCTCCACCACCCCCAGCCACAGTCATTCTGCCACATCAGCCTGCCCCATGCAGGTCCCCTGATGGCTTTTTTCTTTTTTTTTTTTCTTGCAAAAGAAAAGCTAGCTCCTTTTTTTTTTTTTTTTTAGCTTTTCTTCTGTTTTGGACTAATTAAAAGAAAGGCATTTTAATAGGCCCTGTGGAAAGGGAAGTGAAGTTATTTCCCTAGACTGAGCACTGAGCACAGAGCACAGTGGTCAGGGCGGGGTTAGTAGGGACACTATAAATGCAAACAGGGGCCCGTATCTCTGTGGGCAAAGTGCTCTGGTTTGGGAGGGAGAGAATCAAATTATAGTGGGAGAATCTACAGTATTCGAATCAGGATAAAAAGGCAGAATTCAGGGGAGGCTGAATAAGTCAGAGTGAATCCGTCAGAATGACATTGAGTTTGGCTCAACACAACAGCACAACGACACCGGGGATGGTTGTGAATCAAGGCCCAAACAGAGGCATATTCACTCCTGAGTTAGACCTTGTTACTCTCAGCCATGGGGCTTTTTAGTGGTGTTTTCCTGGGATGACAGACAATTTTATTTATCAGACTTTCTCTCAAGGCAAATGTGCGTGGCCACCCACCGGATGTTAATTAAGCATCTACGATGTCCCAGATTTCGACAGGTATTGGCAATTCAAAGGGGAACAAAGCTGGCTCTGGGCTGCCCTCAGGAGCATGCACATATCACGTGGTCAGAGGGGGGATGATGCTACTTTACTGTGGCTTTCCGTAGGCCTGCACGGTGCTACAGTATTTTCTCACTGTCTCACACAGCATGGCCCTCTGGCCCTATAGGAGGCCAATGTGATTATGATACCTGTTTTGTTAGATGACAAAGCTGAGGATCAAAGAGGTGAAGGAACTGCCTGTGTACACAGTCAATATGTGGCAGAGCCAGGATCAAAGCCCAGGGGTCTGTGCCTTCAAAGACCAAGTTCTCATCCACCCTGCAAACAGCTGCTCTGACAGAAGACAGCAGAGGGGGGAGTGTGTGTGTGTGTGTGTGTGTGTGTGTGTGTGGTAATGGCTCTATGTCAACCTGAGGTAAGCATTCCTGGAAGACTTCCTGGATGAAATGATGTCTAGTAGAATCCTAAAGAAAGGTCTTGCGTGCCAGGCTAAGGAATTTAGAGTTTATCAAATGCTTTGTAAGCAGAGGTGAGGCATGATCCTATCCTCCACAAACCAATATTTATTAGCAAGTACTATGTGCAATATAATCTGTTAGGCACAGAGAAGGTTGCAAAGTTCTCAAATAAGATGTAGTCCCTGTCCTTTCCTAGCTTCGGTCTAGTTAGAGGGATGAAACACAGAACTATGAAAAAATAGTGACATGTCAATAGACTCATGCCACGTGCCAAATGGAAGGCAGAGATACATGTTGTAGGAGGTGAGAAGACGGAGTTGATGAGATGCTGGGGAAGTCAAGGACGGCTCCCAGGGTAGGTGGAATGTCAGTGGGGTTAGAGGAATTCGGAGGGAGAGATGGGAAATGCACCAGAACTGGGGCCCAGTCATTCCCATTTAGAGGTCCCAGTGCTTAGCAGAGAGCCTACCTACATGCGCGTGTTGAATTTCATGAATGTTGGGACCAGTGAAAATAAAGGACACATGGTTAAGTTGTGACCAAGGGATGGTGGGGTGTAGGGATAGCTGGCAACTGAGCCTCCACCCAGCCCACCAATTGTAGTTTAATTGACTGGGGACCCCACCAATCAGATTAACGTCCTTCATTTTTTTAGTTTTTTGGTTTTTCCAAGGCTGGGTACACACTGGGCCCACAGGCAATGTCCGTTGGAGAAGTGAGTAGACTGTGTGTAGGGGAGCTGCAGGAGAAAAGGTGGGAGAAGTCTCTGGGAGGCAGATGGAGGAAGCCTTGAATGTCAAGCCAAAACGCTGAGCCTTTTCCTGTGGGTAAGCGGTGGCCATTGAGGTCTCTAAACATTTAAGTAGCAGGAGGTACATAATGTGGAGTTTAATCTGGCTCTCAAGCAAAGTGCACTGACGGGGGAAAGAAAAGAGGAAAAATGATACAAGAGAGGGCTTCCGGAAGTGACCCGTACCATTTAAAAGATGTAGACCCTTTGATCCAGAAATCTGGTTTTTGGACATTTGCTCCAAGGACATCACTGAACAAGAGTGGGGGGAGGGACCCACTCCCAGAGATCCTTGCAGTGCTGTCTAGGATGGAGAACCCTGGAATGCAGCTCCCTGTAGGGGTGCAGTCTGGAATGAGGAAGCCTGCTCTGGTGCCTGGCTCTTTGCTTTGTCTCTTCTGGCTCTCCCCTCAGGGCCCAGGCACTGGCAGTTCCCTCTGCCTGGAATGCTTTCTCCTGGTCCAGTTATGTGACTCACTCCTTCTCATCTCTGCACAGCTCTTAAATCTGAACTCTTGAGGCTGAAGCAAGGGCTGATGTGGCCCCCAAGCCACATGTCAGAACGGAAGAGAATCCTTCCATCCAGTAGACAAAACTGCTTGGGCAGGTTCTCTCAACAAAACTGGCCACCCTTGCAACCAGCATGGGCCCGCTCTTAGTCAGCTACATAGGAAATCTCAAATCCGGGTGTCAGCAGGGAAGGCCTAGATTCTCTGCTCCAGCTCCTCATAAAAATCAGCTTGCAGAAGTGCTACGTGGGAAAGAGCACTGCACACTCATTATTCCCAGTAAAGCGTCCTGGATCTCCTGGGTCATATTAATTCCACCCTGTCCGACCTGCCTTCCCCGCTTCTGCTGTGGTGCTATGACTGGGCCGGCGATGAAGGTCTTTAAGGAAAAAAACACACGCATTTCTGCATGTAACATGAAGAACTTTAGGCCACTCAGTATCACCTGCATGAGAAGACTTTTGATAAAAATAACAGTTAACTTTGTCTGGAATACCTAGGCTCTCTTCTAAGTACATCATGCTCACTATCTCACTGAATCCTCACAGCAGCCCTGGGAGAAGTGTACTGTTATTATCACCCCATTCTACAGATGAGGAAACTGAGGCCCAGGGAGGTTCAGTCATTGGCCCAGATACACTAAGGATCCCAAAGCAGGTTTGGCCAGGAAGTCCACATGTTCACCCTTAAATTATATTCTCGCTCTCTTGTTTTTTTAAACTAATGCCAGAATGTGTCACAGTGTCTTTTTAAATGAATACACCTTTTGCCTCAGCAATTCCACTTCTAGGAACTGAGGCTAGGGAGATATAAACACTGAGCAACAGAGGTGCCGTCTCGTTTAGAATGTGGAACACAACTGCGTCTCCATTACGAGGAGTAATTAAATAACCTGTGGTGCCTCCATATAAATGGAGCCGTTCAAAATGACGGCTATTCCTCCATACCAACATAGAAAGATGTCTACACTGTTTGTATTAACAACAACAACAAAAAAATCCAGAAAATGCATTTTTGTAAACAGCACTTTTGTCTCAACGGTGGGATTCCTAATGACTTTTAATGTCTCCTTTTTGCTGGTCTGTAGTCTCTAATTTTTCTGCAATGAACATGTACTACATTTGTAATAAGAAAGAAACCCAATGAAAGTTATTGGATAAAGGAATAAACAGCTGTAAATCGTTCTCTCCTGAGGAATCAGTGAGCACCTCCTTCCCTGATGATAAGGGCTGTGGTTACTTTGCTGGAGCCTTAATTTGTGTTCCAGGATCCGCTCTCAGCCAATGGGGGAGACGACGCAGGTGCTCAGAGCAGGAGAGAGGGTGAGGTTAAGGAACCCATTCACCTGGTTCCCTCTCTGGGGTCGCCTGGACAGGAGGTCACTTTCAAGGTGCCTGTGTCTGCACACCTGCGCTGGGTTCTGGTGAGCGCCCCCTCGCGGCGGAGGGAGAGTAAAACTCCTCCTGCTCTCGCCCTAGTCCCAGACTCTGGCTAGTGTTTCTTCTACAACCCACTGACACCTTTGTCATGGGTCCTTCTGTGACTAAACCCTCCCCAAATTACCCAAATTGAGTGTGCCATGTGTTTCCAGTTGAGAATCTGACGGATAAACTTAGGCTACTTGCTTTTTCTTCCTTTCCTCAGTCCTAATTCCCTAAAATAAAATGACTCTAGAGTTGACCTATGCAACTTGACCTTGTCTCCTGATGCCTGGTCTTGCCCACTGGACATAATCATTTGACTACCAGACAATTCATAAAACTCATTATGCCCAAAACAGGGCTTTGACATTGATTCTCAAGCTAAACTCTCTTTCTTTTCCATGAGCACCACACTTTTACTCCCCACCCACTCCAAACCTCAAAATCATCTCTGTCAAACCCCTCCTTTAATTTGTCATATCCTATCAGTGTCCAAAGCCTATGGAATCAGCCCCAGCAATATCTTTTGCGAACAGCCCCTTCACACCATTTCTCCAATCCCCTCCCTCATCCAGGCCTCCTGACCAATCCCGTTGCCTCCTGTCTCCTCCCCATCATCCCTACCACGGTCTATGTTATGTGTGACTTCTAGCAAAGGGTCCTAGAAATACACTTCTGATCCTATCTACTCCCCTACCCAAAAACCAGTGCCAATGGGACCAAACCCAAACACCTCAACCTTCCATCCAGAGCCTTCAAAAATACTTGTCAGCCTAATTTTCCCCCTGCATCCCATTAACAACCTTCCCTCCAAACAAACTAAACCACTACATCCTTATACTAAAAGGCCATCCTGTCCTCAAGCCTGTGTTCATGCTGGGTCTTCTGCTGGATCACTGTCCTTCCACGTTTTCAGGTGTTCCTCAAAGACTGTTCAACATCAGCGTATCCACACATGGTCCCCGACCCTGGCTTTCATCCCATAAGGAACCAGTTCCTCCTCTCCCCTCCTGTAGCTCTCTGTCTGTGTGCCTTTCCTCAAAGTGATCATTTTCCCCTTGCGTGGGTGCGTTTCTGGGTGAAGACTGTGCTGTCCTTGAGTCCAGTGGCCTTTCTCGTTCATATCCAGAAGCTCAGCCAAAGGTCTGGGTCAGAGCAAGTCTGAAGTCCATGCAGCTAGTGAGTGAATGGATCTTCCCGCTCTTCAGTTTAAGGTCATTGTCTGGGCGAATGGAAGGAAGGAAGCTGATGCAGCAGGCATGACAGAGGCAGCCTCCAGGGCTGAGCTCTGCAAAGGCAAACCATAGCCAGTGCCCAGGAGGGTGTGGAAACAGAGACCCCAGAGAGCTTTGGGGGCTCCCCGGTGGATGAGGAGCTGTGGACCAGGGCACCATCAGCCATAGAGGCAGTGACCAGGGAGGTGGAGGAACAAGGTCGGGTGGAGAAAGGAAATAAATGGCCCATATCCCTCCCTGCCCAATGCTGTTCATCCGCATGACCTCCCCCAACTTAGCTGCTACCCTTGGAAGAAGGAAGAAGACAGATAGAGCTCTGGATTTGCATATAATTCTGAAATAACAGAATTTACCTGGAAATGACTAGGCTGTTTTCTGCTTCAAGCAGAAGTGGAGCTTGGAGCGAGAAATTACATGGAGTTGTAGAAAAGAAAGTCACCATCTTGCATATCTGAGTTGCGTGATCTTTTTATATATAAAACATACAATGCGCCAGGTGCTCAAAATGCGTGAACCCATTTAACTAGGGAGACCATCTCATTTATTGCTTTAAGCCGGACAGTTCTGAGACTGAAGAGGTGCTGTGAATAATTGCGTCGGGTTGCAGACCGAAGAGAACCACAACTTACGGCTCTCCCGTAGCTGCCCTCTCCATGTCCACATGAAAAGGTGACACTTGCATGAAACCAGTGCTCAAAATGGTTAAGTCACGAGTCCATGATAAACGAGGGCGCCACAGTTCAAGCCCAGGTAGTCATTGCCGAAGCTCACGTGCTTTGCACTCTGCAAAGGACCTTCTGCTGGATCTGTCCCTCACCACCATCCCCACCCGCTTTGTTCTCTCTTCTCTGGCCAACAGAAATATGATGCCAGGTATATAATTTAAAATGTTTTAGTAACCACATTACAAAGGAAATGGGAATGGGTGAGATCAGTTTAAATATTATATTTAAGCTAATATATCCAAAATGGTATCATTCAACATGTAAATAGAAAACAATTCTTCATGGGATATTGTACATTCTTTTTTCCCCCCTCTATTAAGTCTTTGAATTTGGTGTCATTTTACTCCTGCAGCGTATCTCAATTCAGACTAGCCACCCTCCAAAAGCTCGATTAACCACATGTGGCTGGTGACTGTCACCTTTTGGACAGTGCAGCCTGGTCTGAGGGGCAGGTCCTGTGAATCAGGTCGCAGGCACACTGCCATCTAGTGGACAGATGCTTCTTGCCTGGAAAATCATCAACAGAACTATTTGCATCCAGGGTAATAGTACAATCAGCCTCAGGCTTAGCTCCCCAAAAGGGAACGCTTGTGGAGAGGGCAGTGTTGTTTCTGAGCTGATCCCCCCAGAGCAAACTCAAGTCGCGCTATCAGAGAGCCTCAGCCATCGTTCATTCTTGTTTCCTAATCACATAAGGACTTAGCAGAAAATGATACTGTTTTTCAAAATGCATGTTTCAAAGTCTTTCAAAAAGGCAGAGTTCCTCTCTTTCATACCCAATTTCATGATATGTATAGGTCTTCACATGTATAGGGCTTCTCCCTAGGAATTATATAGCTTCTGTTTTAATCCTGGGTAAAAACTTGGTTTCTTCCAAATTGTACCATTCTCACTCAGATTGGGTGTGGTTATTTGAGGATTCCAGTTAACCAAGGATTTTTCCAGTGTGAATAATTGATTGAGAATCTGTGATGAGGACTGATATGATTCTAGACTTCTGAATTACTCCACGGTTGAGGAGGAGCTTTAAACACAGCTTTGGATGAATAAAGTGATGTAACTACATCACTCAAAAGAGGAGCTGAGATGGCTTGGCAGGTGGGGTGTTTGCTGACCTGGCATTGAGAGTGTTTTCAACACCAGGCTGTCCTCAGAATAGTGTTGGGGTTTGTGCAGACAGAGATGTGGCTTCTGGCTTTAAGGAGATATAGTCTTCCCAGGGGAGACATGCAAGACCATCCTAGATAAATGATAGTAACAAAAGCAAACAGCATCATAAGAGTATGCAAGGACACGTGTACTTAAATTGCAGCATGGGACAGAATGTAAATTGGATGGAAAGCAAAGGAAACAGAGAGTGAAAAGGGAACTTGGTTCCAGTCTCAGGCCGGCCACGCTCCTGGCTGTGTGACCATGTCTCAGTCACACAACCTCTCTGGTCCTCAGCTTTATCATCTCATACCAAGCAATGGACAGTCTGGACAATTTATACCGCTAGGGTGGGGAGCCAAGGAGAAAGAAAAGATAGACATCCAGGAATCCAGTGATTGGCTCAGGAAGAGTTTCCCAGCTGCGGGAGGGCATGAGCCTTAGGAGCAGGAAGATGGGGACTTGGAACAGGGAGAAAGGGTACTCAGCTGGCTCACCTGAGGAAAGTGATGGGCTGGGATGTCTGCTTTTTCTGTTCCAGGGATGGTTAGAGGTTGTCTTGCTCAGAGCCAGGAAGCTGGCTCTGTTGAATTAAAGACTCTAGAATTGAAAGGGTTCTTTGATATAATCCAGAATAACAGTTCTCAAAGACGATTTTACAGAATGCTGGTACCTCCTGATGTTAATAGGTCATTAACAAAACAGACTTCTTTGCCATAGAACTTTTCAGAACTTTTTCTGTGATTTTCCCGGAGGGCAGAGAGTACACAGAATTTCCCAGATTTATTTAATTAGGGAACCCTTTATTTTAAAGGGGCATCACTTGGGACGTGTTCCAGGCAACATACTTTGAAAAACACTGCTCTCGTCCAACATTCTTTTTTCATAGGTAGGGAAACTGAGGCCCAGAAAAGGCAGGAGGCAAATCCAAATTTCGCAGAGACAGTGGCAGAGCCAAGACTGGAATTTATTTTTTGACTCCAGTACCCAACAAACTTCTTTTTCTCCCCACCCCCACACACATTATACACTATTTAAGACATACAAAACGATCTACAGAATTATACAAGATATCCATGTGCTACCACTTGGCTTAAGAAATAAAGCATTGCCAAGGCAGTAAAAACCCCTTGTGTATTCCCCATTGCCTCCCCAAGGGAACCCCTGTTGAATTTGGTGACATAATTCACGGAAATCCTGGTGGAATTTCAAATAAACCCCATCATCTTCAGAGGATCCTCTTAGCATCTTCCATGGTTTGTAAGTCGTGATGGTCTTAGAATTAGAAACAAAACCAAAATATCTACTCATCCCAGAAGAGCAAATATTAAAAGATCACCTCGGGGGTCTTCTCCAGCATCCAGTGCCTCAGAGAAATGTTAGGAATTGGTGGACTTTTTCATTCTCAAGTGGGCTCTTCGTATGGTTTATTAATCCTGTTAAATGCGGGGGTGTTTCTTGCTTCATTCCATGCGAGACTTTTGTGGCATAAATTTATTGCACCTCCCCTCCCATCTGCAGGCCAGATGGGGAGCTGGGTGTGTATAAATGTTTAATTGTGGCACAGTAAAAATATTTGCTTTCAGTAGCTGGAAGCTACCAAATGGAGGTAAGGCTGTCTACTAGAGTTGCCAGACTTCATTCTAATGAGAACGGAAATAAAGGCTGATTAAATCAAATTCCCCATAGTGTAGAACCACTTAAATAAATGTTTCATATTGTTTGCATGATGCTTTTCTAATGTAACAGCTGCTTATGTAACCATTATGCTGGACATAAATCATTCATTGCTATCCCAGCCGTCACAGCAACCCTGGGCTCCTTTCCTTCTGCTGCTGACATTTTCATTGCAAGGGGACTTTTCAGACAGGCATTTGGGTTCCCCCTCCTTACCCGCATGCTGGGCAGCGGAGCAAGTGTGATGTGGAATGAAAGGCCGCATGAAGCCGACATTTATCAAGGGCCTGCATTGCGTGTGTACCATTAGGCTATCATTTTCATATTTCTTTCTCACCAAAAGGTCACGATACTGTTCCCATTTTATAGATGGGGACACTGAGGCCCATGGACATAAAGTAACCTCCCTAAGGTCCCATAGTAAGTAATAGGGTCTGTATTTGAACTTTGGCACATCACACAAGGCTGTCTGAGACAAAGGGCCATCACCCCCACAAACTCCACACACCTCATGCCTTTTGGCAATGATGAGACTGATGAAGGCCAGAGCAGGACTCAGAGAACTAGAGAATCCTGTAGGTTGGGGCAGGGATTTGTTTTGTGGGGGGTGCGGCATCAGGAGAGACCCTGACCTGAACCCCATGTCTGGGACCAGCAGCTTAGTCCAGGTCCTCATGGTCCCTCACTTGTTCCCTGTGACAGCCTCCCTGTGGCCTCCCTGCCTCCATTCTTGTCCCCCTCGGTCCATCATTCACCTGGTAGCCTGAGTCATCTCTTAAAAGTGTCAATCAGATCATGCCATTCTCCTGTTTAAAAGCCTTCAACGGCTTCCCAGCCATCTTAGAATGAAGCCCAACCTCCTTCCATGGCCCTCAAGACCCTGTGTGATAACCTCTGCTGACATTGCTTGTTCTTCCCTACCACTCTCCTTTGCTGGGGCACCCTGGCGTCTTTCTGGTCCTAAGACATGCCTACCTCAGGACCTTTGCACGTGCTGGCACTTTCCTCCCCCAGATCTTCCCATGGCTGACTCCAACCTATGATTCAGACCTCAGCTCAAAGTCAGCTCCTCAGAAAGGTCCTCACTGTACCCTCCACTGACAGCTGCCCTCCCCTAAACACCCTTCATTACGTCGCTCTGTTTCGTTTACTTTGCAGTACTTACCGCCATCTCAGTTTCTAGACTTGCTGATTATTTTCTGCTTCACTAGAATGTAAGCTCCATGGGACATGTCTGGGCTACTCACTGTTCCCCAGCCCTAGAATGGTATCTGGCACATAGCAGGTGCCTGGTAAATATTAATCAAATAAATAAATTAACTCACTGCATCCATTTCCCCTGCATCCAGGCTGGACTAACCCTAACCCTGCTTCTAGAAAGTGAGAATTTGATTCTGAAAACCAATTGCTAGCTGTTTTCCTTAGTGAAGAAGTTGAGAGGATCTAAATTGTTCCACATAAGAAAAAAGAATAATAAGTAAATCTAGAAATGGGAAAAGGCTGGGGAGATAACGTGGCAACACCTCAACTTGAGAGAAAGGGCTTTCCTGAAATGCAAAAAGTAATGCCCTCTCTAGTTTCTCTGTGACAACTTAAGTCAGTCTGCATTACTCAGAGCTGGACTTATGTTCAATTTTGTCTTGTGTTTTTTATAAAAATAATATTCCTGATGGACTGAATTTAGCAGCAAGGAGCATAATATCTGACTTAAAATTGGTATAAGCCCTGATATTTATTGTCTTATGAAGCAAGAGGTCTGGGTGCAGACAATTCTAGGGCCATTAATCAGCAGCTCCACCGTGTCAAGTCTCTGCAGTGGCTTCTGTGACCCTCTGCTGTCCCAATAGTCACAGGATGGCTTTTTCTGCTGCAGACATCACAGCCTCACAGGACCAGCTCCATCCAAAGTCAGACAGGAGGAAAGGTGTGTGTGTCTCTTTCACCTCCCACCTTCAAATGGGGAGGAAAAGATTTCCCCTTCTGAACGGCCCCTCGGTCAGACTTTGATTCCATGTCCCTGCCCAGCTTCCAGGAAGTACGTATCTGGGGTTGGTGGCTCTGTCATGAGAGCTGAACTCTGCCATCACGGGAGCAGGGATGGCTGTTGAAGGAGGAACCTGCACAGGGTAGCACAAGTGGGTCAGCCATCCCCTGGTGACAAGGCAGGGCTGGGGCAGTGAGCATGGAGGGGCCTCCTGTACTGCATCCCAGCCACAGGCACCACCACGGCCCCTCTCACGTCCATTTAGTTATGGCGTCTCAGGAGGAGAAGGAAGTGAAGGAGGCCTGCCCTGGTCTTGGCTCCCTCCACGGCTGGGGATCTTAGTACTTCTGGGCACCACCCTTTCCCATCCTGTGATGGCTTGAAGTGGTAGGAAGCTCCTTCCGTTGAGCCCAAGGCGATGCCCTGGTAACGTCTCCTCATTGCTCCAGTCCTGCTCATGCATCTTGCGTCAGCACGTTATTCTCCACGTCAGCTACCTGAGGGAACGTTTTAAAACATAGGGCTGGACTGGAGATGTCGCTGTCCTTGATAAAACCCTCCAGTGAGTCCTGAGTGTCTATAGGATAAAATCCTACTTCAGGGCCTGGCATCGGCTCATCACAGTCCAACTCCAGCCTCATCTGTCTTCATTATTCTTCCCTTTTCAACACGTATATTCTTACACCTCCGGTAATAGCACATTGCAGTGCTTGTTATTCCTCCCCTTCCCACCACCAAACTCTATGCTTTTGTTCAAGTTGTTCTATTCACCCAACATTCTCTTCCACCGTCTCCTGTTGGCAAACTCCTACACACCCTGCAAAGCCCAGTTCATTTGTCCTCTCCCTGGCAATATTCTACCTGAAGGAGATTACATTGTTACTTCCTTGGCTCCTATCATACCCTATATGGACAAAGCAACACTTATTATTACTTGCTGTTTGGTGATTTTCCAAAAACCTCATCTCCATCAGAGGGCTGGAAAGTCCTATAAGGCAGGTACCTTTGTAGCCCTGTGCCTAAAGCAAGCACTCAGTAAATGCTTGCATAAACCAAAGGCTCACCTTGAGAGGCATGACTCCCTGTCAGGAACCAGAGAAGCATGGCAGAGCTGGAAAAGAGTTGTCATGGGGATTATGTGAGATGATGTTGTGCAGTTTCTGGTTTACAAGAAGTGACCCAGAAATGGTCGCTGCAGCCGTTATCATTACCACTGCTGTCATGTTATTATTGGATCTCGGCCTTTCCTTTAACTGACGTCTTCACTAGTCCCAAAGGGAAGGGGCCAGCTCGCCTCCTGGGTCTCAAAATGTTTTCAGTGTCTGTCTTCCTCAGCTGTGACCACACAGCTGAGATCATTCAGGCAGGACCCTGTCCCATTTGTGGGAGGAGAGGAAAAGGGCCCTGTGCCTCCAGTTCCCTCCCCTCCTGCAGGGAAGGCTCTCCCGTCTCACTCCCACTCTGTCAATAGATGCTGGCAAAGCAGGTTCAGCCTCTGGTCTCTGGGGTAGAGAAACCAATTCCAACTAAGGGACCTGCCAAAAGTGGCCTCGTTTTACAGGCAATTGGGTTGTGAATTGAAGAGGGCATTGACATTTACAAGCTCGACGGAAACCAGCTGACCTTGCTGCTCTTCTTCCCAGGCCAAGCCACTCCCTATCGCTGTGTGGGCTTCTGCATTTACTCGACAGCTGTTTGTGCAGGACCTGTACCCACCACATTCACCGGTGGAAGAAATGTCCACCTCCATGTGTGTGTTTTCCTTCCACTCGTTTGTTTGTTGGTTTGTTCTTGAAACCAAGTACCAGACCCTGGGTGGGCACAAAATCTCCTTCCTGATTGTGTACTTTCCCCTTTCTCCAGCTGAGACAACAGGAAGGGGCTCCAGTACAGCTTCTGCTCACAGCTGAGACCCACGGTCCAAGCCCCTAGGGCCCTGGAGGTCCGAGGCTCTGGTATTTGGGGTCCACAGGGCACCAAATCTCTACTGAAGCTGAGCTCCCAGGACCTGATGCTCAAGAAGCCAGGCATTGCCACTGTTCCTAGATATTAGTCAGGGTTCTCCAGAGAAAAAGAACCAATAGGATAGATGGAAGACAGACAGACAGGCAGACAGTCAGGTAGATAGACAGATGATAGATGGATGGATGGATAGATAGATAGATAGATAGATAGATAGATAGATGAGGAGATTTATTATAGGAATTGGATCACGTGATTATGGAAGCCCAGAAGTCCCACCATCTGCCATCTCTGGCTGGAGAACCATGAAAGCCAGGGGTGTAATTCAGTTTGAGTCCAAAGGCCCAAGAATTGGGTACCAATGGCATTAGTCCCAGTTAGAGACTGAAAACCCAAGAACCAGGAATGCCAGTGTCCCAGGGCGGGAGACGTGGCTTTCAGAGCTCACGCAAAGACAGAACACTTGCCCTCCCTCTGCCTTTCTGTTGTATTCGTGCCCTCAGCAGATTGGACAGTGCCCAGTCCTTACTCAGCCCACCACTACAAATGCTAATCCCTTCTAGAAACACCCCCACAGACACACCAGGAAATGATGTTTTCCCAGTGATCTAGGCATCCCTTGGCCAGTCAAGTTGGCACATGAAATTAACCAGCACACCCACCGAGGCTTTGCCACCCACCCTGCAGCAGCCATGTGCTCAGCAGATTTCTGGAGTTAAGGAGATCAGTCTCTGTTTTTCATCTCTTTCCCCCAAGCTTCCTCTTACTCCTGCTCCTGCCTGCCTTGCAGGACATCTGACCTCTCTTCTCAGAGGCTCAAGGCCCCAAGGGAAGATCTCATCTCACAGTGGAGTTTTGTTTGGCCTCAACAGTGTTTTGCCTTCCCCCCCCCCCCCAAATTGAGCCATTTTTCAAAAGCTGAGATTTTCATAGAAAAATGCAGGCTGCTGATAAAAATAGGGCGATGTGGCAGTGCTGGGCTTGTGTAGAAAGGATTAGATGGAACTGAAGAGCAGGCTCGTTTCATAAGGCCTGAGCTTCCAGCAACCAAAAGACCACCCTTTCTATTCCCCAAAACCCTCCCTGTGCTCACATATATCGGCTTTAAAACTGGCAAGTGTTCATTTTAGGAATTGAGATGACAACGTGTCATCCCAAGGCACTTCTGGGATCAGGCAGTGAGTCACCATTTACAGGGACCGCCTTGAAGACCACTAAGCTCTTTTCCTGCATTTTGTTTTTCAATCCTTGCAACAACCCGGTGAGGAAGAACTTCATCTCCCCACTTTACAGACAGGAAAACTTTCTAGTGAAAGAGACAGACATTATTGAAATGGCCACACAAATAAGTTTAAATGGGATAACTTACCTCTGGATTTATGATGGTATAAAACAAAGAAAATGGGCCTGGTCTGGGCGATCAGGGTATGTTTCTTTAAAGAAGTGACATCTGAGCTGAGATCTGAAACATAAGTAAGTGTTAAACGGGAGAAGGGCAGGCAAGAGGGGCATATTTTCGGAGTCTCTCCACCCCTCACCCCCAGAAAACCAGGATGGGCAATTTTAGGAGGGCCCAGGAATTCTGGCTCAGGTAGGATGTGCACCGTGGATGCTCAGGCAGGAAGCTGCTATCTTTGCCATCCCCTGTAGAGTAGCAAAGGAGCAGCACCAGGAACCAGCGTTGACAAGGAGGGTGAAAAAACTCATAGCTCCTCCGAGAACAGGATAGAAGGAAGAGCCCAGCTCCCAGCCAGCTGCCAAGCCCTGGCCTCGGACACCGCTGGTGTGGGCCTCTCTGGGCTGGGGTGGACCTGGCCAGAGTCGGGTCTCAGGCTTACCTCTGGTTCCTTGGCCTGAGGCCCACATAGCCAGACCCAGGGGCTGGCCCTGGCGAGTTGTGACCGGTACCACCATTGACCAGCAGAGGGCAGCACACGCCACGAACTGGCTGGTTCCTGCCCACTAGCCTGGGTTCTCCAAGGAGGCTTTACCACAAGTCTAGCCTCTTGGATTCAGTGTCTCACTCATCTTCCCTGCAGGATGGGGAAGTCCTAGACGCTCCTCACACACAGGCACCCGCCTCCCTCATCACAATCCCCCAATTCCAGGTCCTTGTGGACGCTGTTAGCCTGCTCAGAAGTCACACGGCAAACCAGAGCGGCAAACCTTGATCCTGCTCCAGAGCAGAGGCTCCCAGTGTCTGTGGGGGTCCAGACAGCTCACCCCAACAGTCTCAGCTCCCTCACCTGTAGAGCGGGGCTGGAAGGGGTCGTTCGTAAGCTGTCTGTTTTGCAAGCTCTCTCTCTGTGCTGGGCGCTGTGCTGTCCTTGACGTTCTTTCCCTGGAGGAGGAAGTATAACATGGTGCTGAAGGCAGAGGCCCCCCCGGAAAAGCTACACTTAACCTCTGTGGCATTGGAGATAAAATCCTTACCCCACCCTACCCTGTGGGGTTACAGGAAAATGAAATGAGAAAATATGTGCACAGTGCACTAGGGCTTAGGGAACACTGCTTTTCATCAGCTTATGTCCCCCAGAGTCCCCCAGAGGACGCTGCTTCAAGGACAGGCACCTGATTTCCCTACCTTCCCTCCATCACCTTCCTGGTTCCACCCCCAGGGAGCCAGCCCTTGCTACCTGAGTACCGCATGGCCCCCAGTGCCTGCAGGCTACCAAAGAGCTGCTGCCTCCCCTCGGTGAGACCAGCACCCCGCACCTACCCGCCACCGCCTGCACCTACCTGCCACCGCCCGCCCCTTCAGTGCCCGAGACCCTGCCAGCCTTGTCTCCATTTTATGTAAATTGTGAATGTAGCCACGGTACAGGATTCTGGAACTAGGAAGGGATGGGGGCGGACATCTGCATTTTCACAAGCTGCCTGGGTGATTCTGAGAACCACCGAGGTAAAGAAGCACTGCTCTAGGCAACCAGACTAGGAAATAGTATTCCAAAACAATTAATTAAGGCTGGTGAAGGGGACAGGAGAGCCATTATGCAAATATGGGGCCATTCAAGGCTATTCATTCCCAGGAGAGAAAGCAGGGCCAGGTACTCAATGCAGTAGTGTCAGGCTGAGTCAGAAGGTTGCTCCCCATGAGGCCAATTCCTGCTCAGCCTGAAGAACAGAAAGGTCTCAGCAACTGCCTCAGAGGGTGCCAGGCCACATGCTGGGTGACAGGGCACGGCTGCTTGGCCTGAGGCCAGAACCAGGAAGGTCCATCTGTCCTGCTCAGAGGTTCTCAATCTCCAATCTAGAGGAAGCTCGAGCAACCCCTGGGAGGGCTCAGGGAAACCCAGAGGGCTGGGGCTCAGCCCCAGAGCTTCTGATGCAAACGGTCTGGGGCGGGGCCTGAGAATTTGCATTCCTGACAGGTTACTGTGTGTGTGTGTGTGTGTGTGTGTGTGTGTGTGTGTGTGTGTGAGAGAGAGAGAGAGGGTGTGTGTGTGTGTGAGGGTGTGTGGGTGTGTGAGAGAGAGAGAGAGAGGGTGTGTGTGTGTGTGAGGGTGTGTGTGTGTGAGAGAGAGAGAGAGAGGGTATGTGTGTGTGTGAGGGTGTGTGTGTGTGTGTGAGAGAGAGAGAGGGTATGTGTGTGTGTGAGGGTGTGTGTGTGTGAGGGTGTGTGTGTGTCAGAGTGTGTGTGTATGTGTGTGAGTATAAGTGTGTGAGAGCATAAGTGTGTGCGAGTGTGTGTGAGTATGTATGTGTCCGCCTGTTTTCTGCTTTCTGCAGTGTTTCAGCTCAGATTCCCTGCTTGGGAATCAGCCTATAAGCTTCATTCTGTCACAGAGGCCAAGACCAGACCAAGAATAGCAAATGCCGGCCCATCTCCTTGGGACCCACAAACCCTCGCAAGGCAGTTGTCTGCAGGCCTCACAAGAGCCCCGCTAGGCTGGTTAAAACAATGCACCTGTGTGCTTTCTGTCCATGAGCCACTGTCCTCAAAACAAGCCTACCACCCCATGCTCGCCCCTACCTGAGAGGTCAGAGAGGTGAAGTACCTGCCCCAGAAGCAAGCTGAGGTTTGACGTGGAGCTGTGTGGCTCGAGGGGAAGGTTTCAGAACCCAGCACAGGACAAGTGTCATTAGCAAACTCAGAGAGAGGCTGTGGGGAGATGAGCAGAATCGAAGCTGGGCTGTGTCCAGGAGCCATGAGCAGCCACGTCGGACAGGGTCGCTGGCAGGGCACCCACCCCATGCTTTCCCTCTCTTCTTCCCCCTCTTAGATGGAACTGCATGAAGATCCAAAACTAGTGGGTGTTTCCTCCCCTCTGGGCCTTTGCACCGTCTTCGGAGCCATCATGCAGTAGACCTTCCCAGCCCGGTGCCACCAGCTTATGACCCGTGGGCTACCCAAGAAGCCCCTTCCCCAGCGTTGACTGTCCTGGCTTCACGCCTTTCCTGTCATTTCTGACCTCGGTCCCTCTACAAAGCCTCTGCTATGCTTCCTAGCACCAGCCTCAGTGTATCCAGAAACACAGAGAAGCTTAACATTGGCTCCACCAACAGGTCCCTGGCAGGCTCCAGGGACACTGCAGAAGCATGTGTCTCTCCTGGTTCCTCTGGGTGGTACTCAGGCCCTGCATCTCCCCTCAGCCCTCATTGGCCAGCTTTTCCTTCCATCCTTGGCTGGCCCCGCCTCTTCTCCCTTAGTCCCTCCCTCAGCCACCTAAGCTTTCCCTTCCAGCCCCTTTGGTCACAGAAGACAAGACTCTTGGGCTCAAATTCTGGGTCTACCTCTTGGCATCAGACCGAGGCTGCCCTCCTGCTATTCTGGAGGGTTATTAGTCCCATCAAGTCTGTAATTGTCACACCCTTCTGAAACCTGTCCCCAGGCTTCTAGAATTTCTTTTTCACTTACCCAGGGCCTGACCTGCCTGGGAGTTTGTGTGCCGCTCTCCCTCATCCTGCCCCCAGGATACTGGCCAGTGCGTGAGAGTAGGAAAGCCTAGCTTCCTGCCTGGTGCCCACGCAGCCCTCTGGGATTCCACAGGACCAGGCCTGAGCTCACAGCCTCATTTGGTGTCTCACCTTCCTCTTGAGTTTCTTCTTTCCCATTCTTTGCTGGTTTCTCCCTAAAGCACTTTGTTGACAAATCTCTGGCACACAGGATTTCATCTCAGAGTCTGCTTCTGGGAACCTGGTCTCAGACAAAGGGCGTGTCACGTGTGTGAGGATGGATGGAGGCAGCAAGCCACAAAGCAAGGAGGAGGGACTTGTAATGGTTACTGTCATGCCAGGCCTCCCCCCACGGCCACCGCAATCGCTGCAGCCTGTGCTCCCTGGGCCCCCTCCCTCACCCATGTCTGCCCCCTGCCTCCATCCCTTGGAGGAGCCTCCTGGTACAATAGACACTCCTTGTCTGGGGAGTCAGGTGAGCAGGAGGGGTCCATGGCATTTAGCATCTCCACTGATGGTCCAGCAACCAAACAAAAGCCTTTAGCCTCCACTTTCTTCTGCTCCTGGCCACCATGCTGCTGGGTGCAAATAAGAGGGAAATTTTAACTCCACAAATTGCAGCATTTATAAAGCTCTGCAGGCTAACTGGCAGGCAGGCACAGGTGAGGAACAAGCATGCAGGCTCGGCCAAGTGCCAAGGCCCCAGGCTGCCTTCCAGCAAGGTCTTCTCACCACCTGCTACTGCAGCTTCTTCCTGAAATGTGTCGGGAGAGCTGGTGTGATGGGAGAAGGAGGGGGTGCTGAGCTTGGCCCTGTCACTTTCCACTGCCTCTCAATAAGGAGACTTGATGCTTGCTGGGGCAGGAGAGGGGTGGGTGGGTTTCCAGCACTTGGCAGGGCCCTCCCGAGCTAGCCGGGGGGAGCTGCTGCCTCAGGATTTCCAGGCTGAGACAGCAGGATGGGGCCTGGTGAACCCTTAAAAATTCTGGCAACAGACTTACAGCCTCAGTCCCTAGTTCAGTCATGAACAGTCATGTGTGGCTCCCTTTCTGCTCACTCACTGGGGTCAGGCAGCTTAGGAGAACCTGAGAGCAGGTGGGCTTGTGGACCTGAGAGGTTTCAGGGCCAGAAGGAGTGGTCCAGCACTTCCTTCCTACAACCAGGGCTCTGCCTGGCCTCCCACAGGAGGCAAGGGGGGCCAGATAATTAAATAAAAAATGACAGGAACGCCCTGGCAAAAAAACCCAAAAACAAACAAACAAAAGAAAGCAAACAAACAAACAAACATGGGGTGCCATAGATCCCAGAGCAGGGGTTATTATTCCACAGGTCAGAAAACTGAAAACCCTAAGGGAAGAGACCTCTGAGGTCACATAGCAAAACAGAGGCAAAGAAGAACCAAAACAAATTGATTCCAGGTGAGGGCCTTCCCTGACAACTTCCTGTGTGACGGAGGTTTCTGGGGATGTTAGGATGCTGAAAGGATGGACAGACTTGTTTCCATGAGGACTCTGTTGTATTCAAATTGGCAGAAGTCATGGCGAGATATAATGTTTCACTTAATTAGCAAGTTTGTGGTAGAGAGGACTTCAGGCACTGCTGGATCCAGGGGTCAAATGCTGTTGACAGGACTGGCTTCTCTCCATTTCTTGGCTCTGCTCTCCAGTCTGGGCTTCTTTTCCACGTGGTTCCTGACAGTCTCTTTCCCTCCAGATGGTGAACTAGCACCTCAGCTCCAGCCTCACATCCCATCAGATTTGAGCCCCCTAGGAAAGAGCCAGGCTCTCTGGCAGTAGCTCCTGAAAAATCCCCTAGACTTCTTGCTGATCAAACAGCTTCTCTTGAGTGTCCACCCCTGAACTAATTACTGAGACCAGGGAAATGGGACACACCAGTTGGCATTTGTTCCCCATTCAGAATTCTATGTCCTCAAGGGTCTTGGTCCTTACTTCCTCTTGGTGGCTTCTTACCTGACAGAGAAGCCCTGACAATGAACACCGTATCACTTCCTATCGCTGCTATAATAAATGAACACTCAGTGGCTCAAAACAACACAAATGTATTAAAGTTCTAGAGGTCAGAAGTCCAAATTGGTCTCACTGGGCTAAAATGAAGGTGTCGGCAGGGTTGGGTTCTTTGTGGAAACTAAGGAAGAATCAGTTCCCTTGCCTTTTTTGTTTGTTTTTGTGTTTTTGGTTTTTTTTTGAGATTGTCATCCTTCCTTGTCTGGTGGCTGCCTTTCTCCATCTTCAAAGCCAGCACAGAATCTTCCAATCTGAGTCTCACTCTTCTGGCTCCCTCTTCCCCATTCAAAGGATCCTGGTGACTCCATTCGGTCCACCTGGATAATCCAGAATAATCTCCCCATTTTAAAATCTGCTGATCAACAGCCTTAATTGCATCTGCTACCTTAATTTCCCCCTTGCCATGTAACGTGATAATTCATAGGTTCCAGGGATTGGGACACGGACATATTTGGGGCGGCCTAGAGAATTCTAGGTGAATATGGACTTTCTTAACATCTCTTTCTTACCTAGCATAAGTGAGTTGGAAGAACAGCAGAATTACATAAATACATAAAAACACAAATTATATTTAAAAGGAGAAAGGTAAGGTGACACTAAAACACTAGGACAAAAAGTGATTCTATTTAAGAGACAAGGGACTTAGAGGGATTTAGTGTGTCTAGTCCTGGAGAACAGAGACCTTTTCCAAAGAGATAGGAAGCCCGGTGCCCCATTCTTTAAGTGAGGCCCCCGTTATGGCTCCCCAATTCTATTGAGGTGTTGAGGTTTGCCTTCTCAAACTCCCTCAGCATTTCCTCCTGTCCTCAGAAGGCCAAAGACCTTCCAACTCCATCAGGACTTTGCAGAAGGTATGCTATTTTCATTAGGTTACAGCCTGAAGGATTTGAGGGGATGTTTTGGGGGGGAACTCAGGTGTGAAATTGCAGCCCTGCTGGTTGAAGTATCCAACTTATCATTACAAATATAAGATGGAAATTGTTTCTGGAAGAGTTAAATTGATGACTATGAAACTAGATGTGTGGAGGACAGCCCTATCTTTGGAGGGCCATTATGTTCTCCTGGTTTCACTGACTCAGACCTTGGGGGCAGATTGCCTCAAGGGTGGCATTACTCATGTGGGGTGTCAACGTGGTTCCTACCACAACTCAATCCCAAGGCTCCAATTTGGAACCTTGACATTGACTCATTCGACTCCTTGCCCATCTTCAACACTGCTCCTCGCCCTGCACTCTCTCCATTCTCTTGTGCTATTTATGGAAACAGCTGTCACTTCCATTAGGTTGAAGGTAATTATCATGTCTTACTCATGTCTGTGGGCACAATGTCTTCCCTGACGATGCTTTCCTTGTTAGTTCACTGCCCTCCACACTAGATATGAACCACTCCCCCCACATACACACCTTATGAGGCAGAGCCCACCGTAAAGCTGGGAATGCCAAACACCCTGTGTCCCAGCCTCCCTTGCAGCTATGGTGCACATGAATGTCCCAGGCTCCGTGAAACAAATTCTCCTGCCCCAAGGTTCGAAATGGAAACTGTGACTCAAAGAATCAGGAACCACAGAGGCCCCATTTGTGAAGTGGGTGGCAGGAGAGCCACTGTATCTAGTTTCCTGGCTCAGCATCCAGAATTCAGCCTCAGTGATATTGGCTAACATGTCAGCACAGGCTGCCCCGCTGGGGCATCTTCACAGGGCCAGTTCTTCAATGTTATCTTGGGGCTTGCTCCTGACTCATCGCCTCCAAATTGATTTTAGTGTTTCTCAGAGATTCCATGAGCCAACTAATGTCACTTAATCAATCCCCTTTCTGCTTAGACGAGCCAGGCTTAGTGTTTGTTGCTTACCCATGAGACCCTGATGGAGACAGAAGGTCATGAGTTTCCAACTGGAGTCACCCCCATTCGATCTCACCCTGAGGCTTTGCACATGCCATTTCTTCCACCTGGAGCAGTCATCCACACCCCTGGCCTTCTGGATGACTCACACTCACACCCTGTATGTTCCTCCTGGTAGCACTTGCCCCACTGGGTATTGTCTGTTTGTTTCTTATGTCTATGTCTCTGTGAGCTCTATAAGACTAGAAACTCCATCTATTTCGTTGTATAATAGTATATGGCCTATTAACATCATTGAATGAATGAATGAATGAACACATGGCACTACCTCAGGCCAGAAGAATCCCCAGTGGAGCTCCAACCATCACTTCCTAGTAGTACGGGCCATCTTAAATTTTTGGACTCAGGGCAATTGCTTCCCACCCCCCACCCGAGTAGTGTTGCCTAATACACCAGCATTTCTTGTGTATCTACTGTGTACCACGCCCCAGGCCCTCTTATGCCTACATTTCAGAACCTGCAGGTAGAAGCACTTCCATTGGCACTCTCCCTCCTCTGCCCAGACATAGAAGCCCCAGGCACTTGGAGGATGGCCCAGCTGCAAGCCTCTTAAGTGGGCAGGTTGCCATGGTGACTCTTTAATGGCAAGAGTTGCTTGAAGTACACTGACCACCAAAGGGAACAAGTACTAAAGAAGCACCATTTATTTAAGTTTTTAAGAATGGCCAAGATGGAAAACCACAAATAAAAAGACATTTCAAATAAATAATAGTGCCTGAGCAGGTCAGGCCCTAATTCAAGGCCCATTCCTCCCTCCTCCTCCCTTCCCATCACAGAGAAACAAAGCTCTCAGTGATCTATAACACAACAGTGTTATACAATTACTGTTTTTGCTAATGACTGTCATTTGCCCAGCACCCTTTATGTGTCACATGCCCTAACCGACACTTAAAATGTACTTTCTCATCCTGGAAACAACCCTACAGAATGCACATCACTATTCCCACCTCACAGTGGAGGAAACTGAGGCCCGTAGGGTATAAGTGAGCTGTCCAGGGTCGCAGAGCTGCGAAGCACAAAGGCAACGTGTCGGTTCATGCTTAGTTCAAGGCAGCAAATTCTCCCTGTGCTGTTCACACTGTCACAGCATCTTTATGACAAAGCGTTCTCAAAAATGAGACACCAGCTCTCTCCTGTCTTATCTCCTCCGTGTTCTATTGCCATCTATTTCCGAGACAGGCAGTCAGTTGTTTCCTTTGTTCATTCTTCAGTCATTTATTCATACATGCATTCATTCATACATAGCAAGTTCAAACTTTTAGGGCCCAACCAGCAAGCCCTATGCTGAATGCTTTGGGCCCAAAATTGGTACACTTGCTAAGTCCAAAAAGTTTCTGCATAATTGCTGAGCTTCTAGTCCTTTCTTCCACTCCTTGAAAGTGACCTTCCCTTTCCCAGCTGCATTGGGGTTCGGACTTGGCCACCCTGAGCTCCACACACCCTTGGTCTGCAGCTTTGTGAGGCCCAGATGAGCCATGGTGTGCAAAGAGCTCAGAGGGGAGCCAGCCAGTTGCAGGGCTCAGCAGAGCCCAGAGGAAAGGAGCCCAGATCTTGACATGGTTGCTCAAGGCTGGACTCCGGCCCCACCTCTTAGTAGCTGGATGATCTTGAGCAAAAAGTGCTTAACCTCACTGTGCTTCAGTTTGTTCACCTATGGGCTCATACTAGCACCTTCACCATAGGGTCCTTGTGAGGCTGAAATAAAGCAATCGATGTACGGGGCATGGAACAATGCCTGGCGGGCTTGCCAATTGCCGAGTGGACATCAGTTAGCCGGTGTTAGAAGTAGCAGCGGTGCCCAGAGCTTGGTGACGGGTCAGTTCTCTCAACTCTCCCTTCAGGCCCACCTCCCCATGCAGCTCCTTCTGCTCTAATAACTAGAAGCAGGTGTATGGGCCTGGGGTCGCTTCTGCCAAATCAAGATACTCAGTTCGGCCACTGATGCCTGTTTTCCTGTGTCCCGCGCACTCAGTGAGCAGCTCCTCGTGTAAAATAAACAGGACCACGTCTCTCCCAGCTGGAAACCTTTCATGGCTCTTCATCACTCACCAGAAGGCTAAATTCTACCCAGACTCCTCTGAAAGACTTGTGAGGCGTCCCCTGGTCTAGCTCCTGCCCCACTAACCCACTGTCACTCAGATCTCAAGGATCTAAGCTCTGGCCCAGCTGTTCCCCCCACTGGAAACATTTTCTCCTTTCTCTTTCCCTGGCCAACTCCTAGTTGTTTTTAAGGCTCCTCTAAAGCTCAGCTCTTGCAGGAAGTTCCCCCTGGCCATCCTGAGTGCCTTCCAGTTTGTAGCTGATAACATCCTTGTGAATCTCAAGCAGGGCAGCCCCCCCACCCCACTGTCATTGTCGCCTCTGCAGAACAAGGGAGGGTTGACCTGTGGCTGACGTGGGCTTCTGTAGTGACTCTTGCAATAGAGGTGGTGCTTCATAGTATTTAGGAAACTGTGCGAAATTATTGAGAACATAGATATGCAGAAGGTGTTCATGACCTTGAAGAAGCTTATCAGTAAGGAAGAGACAAGTGGCCCCAATAAGTGAGAGCTGGCCTGGCACTCACAGCTGGGCCCTAGCATTTGCCTGCTGAACAAAAACAATTTCACAGAACGTGGACTTCACACAAGACTACGCTGAGCAGTGTGGAGTAGGACACACAGAAGACGTTTTCATAATCATGTCTGAACACAGACAGAAACAGGACGTTGTCCGCACCATAAAAACGACCAGTGTCCCCCTTCTCTGGCTAATCCATGTCTGCTTGCTGCTTGTTTACCAATGACAATATCATCCCTTCTGTCTTACAGGCAAGATTGATAAAATCCCCAATGATAGAATTACCCTTGCTGCGTGAGAGTGTCCCATGCATAGCGAAGCCCCACTTCCTCGAGCCCTCCCTAAATTCACCTGGCACAAGTACTAAATCTTTTCTAACACCCTCTTGCTCAGACACCTCCCTCTTCCTCACGGTGCACAGTTCCCCTTGCTGCAATGAGTCAAACCCAACTCCGTCCCACTAGAGTGTGTCCCTGGAGGCCTTTGATTAAAAGGCACTGACGTCATCCAGTCCCTGTCACCCTGGATTTATATAAAAAACACTTCAGTTAAAAATGTCTGCAAACTAATTGATGGTGAGAGATATGTTTCTGATAGGGAGCCCCTGCCAGAGCAGAGAACCTGGAATGTAATATTGCTTTCCAGAGAGTTGCCTCAGCTTTCCCTCCACAGGTCATGGAGAGGCAGGAGGAAGGAAGCTTTGCCCTCCTGGGTGTCTGTGATTGGGTGTATCTCCTTAGGAAGAACATCAGCTGGCACTCCTTGAAAAAAGAGTGTCACTGGATGGTGACATATGCTTCTAGAGGAGCTCGTTGTTGTCTGTCTCAGGAGCCACCCTGCCGTAGGGCTTGAGCTGGTGGCTTTCATGGGTTGGTAATTCTGCAAGGCCAGCTTCAGACATGCCTCGTGATATCACTACAATCCAATGGACACCACGGTGACTCCATTTCCATTCCCCAATCCTGCTTCCCGTAGAAACATCCAGAGAGATGCTTGGTTGGTAGCTCATGGGACTGAGAACAGAAGAGATTTGGGCTTTGAGTGCGGATCACAGACATACTATGTGGTGATTGGATCTTTTCTGACAGTGGATGGGTAACGGGCTGAATCACCATAACAGAGGCAGAAGGCTAACAGATGTTAACCTGCCTTATGGATGATGATTAATTTTCTGTTTAGAAACTTAGGAATCTTGATGAGGGAGATAAAAGGCAAGGCAAGGCCCCTCCTCAGTAACCAGAAAGCACCTGGACTGAGGCAGCAGAAATCCAATATGAAACTCAGGTGATAACAGTGGCAATGGGGTCACTAATGCCCCATCATAAATTTCTACCTGGAATGAGGGCCAGGGCGTCACAAATGTCAGCAGAAGCCAGTGACAGCTCCAGAGAGGACATTAGGCCCGGCCTGATCTATGAGGAAGCTTCATTTAGGGGCTCCCATCACATCCCGTGCACAGGCCGAGCTGACATGTGCAGCTGTAAAATTGTCACCCTTTGCCTTTGCCTCTCAGGGAAGCAAGACTTCTTTATGACGCTTTTTATCGAATTTGTCTTTTGTCGTTTCTTCTTTCTCTCCCTCTCCCTTTTGCTCCATTCCTGACAAATAAGTGAACTGTTACTCTGTCAGTTATTTATCTGAGTAATTTCTTGATGAAATTGCAAATATAATTGAATTTTCTGAAAACCATGAATTCAAATGAGGCGACAATAGAGGAAACAGCGTGATTAAGGAATTGTTATTCTCTGGTTGTACATCATTACCACCCAGAATTCATCGCCGTATCGCTCACAGATGGAGTCGCTGAACTATGATTATATTTTAGAAAATGAAAGGGGACAAATCTAAAAAGGCAATAAAGCAAATTAGGAGCCTTCTTGAGGGACAGGGTTATTACTGATTAAGTATATTTGGCGTTAAAAATGCGCTAGCACTTTGGCAGTTTAAATTACATACTCGTGCAGTCAACATTTTTGCTGGCCTCAAAATTCTTTGTTATTTCGGTCTTCTAATCACATTCTCTTTCACCCTCCAAATTGATAATTTGAAAGAACATTAAAAATGATCTTTTCTGAAGGAACATTTGCTCTCAAAATGCATTTATACTCAGCAGCTATTAAAAGGATATCGTCCAGTTACTTAGTTTCTCAATTTAACTTTAAAGGAGAGTTACTGTGTCAGGAGAAGAGGCCCCTATTTCAATATAAAGCTCTGTGTTGTGTCTTTCAATACTCTGGATTAGTGCTGAAGGATTGGGGAAGGCAGTCTTGCAGGTATCTGCAGCCACCATGCCCCCCAGTGACAGACAGCAGGGACATTTCCAGGCACCATAGAGGAAGGGAATCACAGTCCTGATTCCAATTTGCCTTTTGGGTCACATTTCTTAAGGGCGCTCTAGCAGAAGTTGGAAGAATTTCCTTGCAGTCCTAGCTCAGACTCATGTCTGCTGTGTGACGTGGGGCATATTATTTCACCTCTCTGAGCCTTTGTGTCCTCATTTCTACAAGTACACAGTACCTGCCCCATGGGGTTGCTGGGATAGCGACATGAAATGAATGCCTATGGTGTGCCTAGGATATACCATGCATAAGTGACGTCCACTAAATGTGTTTCTTTCTGCCACCCTCCTCAACCTCTACAACCACTATCTAGTCCTGTCTGGATCTCACTTTAGGTCTGTTTCACCAAGAAGATCACATCTATCTATTTTCTCCTCTGACGCTCATTAACTAGTAGAGTTCTACTTAGCCATCATTTTCAGCTCCATTTAATGTCTCCTGGCCCTGGGTCCAGTCCCCTGGTTGGAGCTGAGCTCAAAGATCCTGCCCAGATGCCAGCCCCATGCAAAGCAGCTTAGATTTTGCACCCTTGATTTCCAGGGAGAAGCCTAGCTCAGGGCCTCAGGCTCTAGCTTATGGGGTGGCATGCAGGGTTGAGGCAGGAGGTGGACAGACGAAATCCTAGAGTGCAAGGTCCCAGGTGCTCATCTACAATGTCATCTGGACAATCCTTCCTTTGAGACTGGGGTTGTGACGCCTTCCCCTGACACATGGGAGGTACTTGACTAACAAATAGAGTTCAGCAGAAATGACCCTAAGACTCCACTTCTACTTTGCTCACTGGAATGCTCCTTCTTGAGGCCTTCCCCTAACCTATAAGCAGTTGGCCTGCCAAGGCCACCAGAAGAGAGATGGGTGGTCAACCAGTCCCAGCTCCAGCTGGCTGCCATTGCCATGAGACACTGAGTCAGCACTTAGCCAAGCCTTTCCTGAATTCCTGACTCACTGAAACTATGAGAGATAATAAAAGAAGTGGTGGTGTTTTAAGTCCCTGATTTTAGGGATGATGCCTGGAGCAAGGGGAGAGGGGTCCACTATAGTGTAAGTTCTGGGAAGTCGTGTCCATCTTTTCTACCTTAGTCCATACCATCCCCATCTCTCTCATCTGCACCACTTACCTGCTGCGTGAGCTGGGGCAAGTCTCTGCAACTCTTTGAGCTTAAGTTTCCTCATCTTTAAAACCAATATAATAGGACATCTTCATAGGGCGATTATGAGGATTAAATATGGTAGTTGTGGAAAGTGCTTAGAACAGTACCTGATATATGTGAGTTAATAAATATCAGCGCTCTTCAGAGATCCCCTGCAAGGTTGTCAGCATGAGGAGCGCCGCAGCCCCTGCCCCAGAAAAACCATAACTGGTGAAAATGATTTCTTACAAAAATTAAAGTCTTTAGAAAAATTGTCCTAAAGGCATGCAGATACCGAAGAAATGTTTATTGGGGAAAATCAACTAAATCTAGGTAAAAAGCAATGAGATTCTGCGGTACTTGAGCCATGACCCAGCCCCACCCTCCCTTGCCCTAGCTGAGTGAGACGGAAGCTCCGCACCAGGTGGTGTGTCAAGAAGATGGAACTCTCTACCTCCCCAAATCCTGAGTGAGGGCTCAGAGGCTGTGGTATCTCACCTGGAGGGACAGACCACCTGCATTTCTCATCCTCCCCTGCCCTGTGTTACAGAGGCTAAATTCCAGGCTAGTATGAACAAGAGGTCAGGGGCACCCTTCTTACACCCAGCCTCCCTGCTCTTCAGGGGAACCTCTGCTCCAGGGACCTTGATCACCATTTCCCCAGCATGCTCATAAGGTGGAGGTCTTATGCTGGGAGAAGCAAATCAAGAAGCTGCCAGAAAACACTCTGCTAATAAAACAGGGGTGCCACACTAAGGGAAGCAGCCATTATCCCCACCCCCTGAGTCATGGCTTAGAGATTTTGCTCAGGGAGAGAAACAATCTGTAAGGACAGAGAGCTCCAAAGCACAACTCAGAACTTATTTTTTTAGAACAGAGCGTGGGCAAATTCAAGACTCAAGGACACTGTTGAAAACAATAAAAATTTGGGGGGGAAACAATTAAGAGGAAGCTGGGAGCTTTATAAAAACAACAAGCGAAACTGCAGGCTACCCTTTTTCCAGAAATAACCAGGGAAGGGGACAACTTAGAACCAAGGGACCCAAATTGAACTGGATTAGACTGTGAAACAATGTATGCCCAAGTCCATTGTTGACCAATCTAGCTGCAATTCAGGAAGTCGAACAGTATAATACCAAGAGAGGCAAAGAGTTTAACAGAGAGATCAGGAAAATAGTTAGAGAGAACCCTTCAAATACCCCTGTCATCCCAGGGTGACCATGTTCCTACGTAAGGCTAAGCCCTCTTTAGAATGACATCAGAGACTTCACTAGAATAGTCCAGCCAAGTCACTAAATAAAAAAGCAAACAACAGCAAGCGACAGGGGTGGGGATGGAGTAGGAAATCAGTATCCATAGTTGCTACAATGTATTACCTAAAATGTCCAGTTTCCAACAGAAATTATAAGATACGCAAAAAACAAACAAACAAACAAAAAAACAGGAAAATGTGACCCATACAAAGAAAAATAAAGCAGTAAACAGAAATTGCCTTAGAGAGGACCTGACTTAATAGACAGACTTCAAAGTAGCCATTATAAATATGTTCAAAGAACAAAAGGAGAAACCATGATGAAAGAAGTAAAAGAAGGAATGATGACAATGTCTCCTCAAATAGAGAGTATCAATAAAGAGAAATTATTTTTTAAAAAAGGAACAAAATGGAAATTCTGAAGTTGAAAATTAGAGTAATTAAAATGAAAAATATACTAGAGAGGCTTAATATTAAATTTGAACTTGCAAAACAAAGAATCAGTGAACTTGAAGATAGATTGATAGAGATTATGCAATCTGAAGAAACAGAGAAAAAGAATTAAGAAAATAAAGTTTTAGAGCAATGTGGGACATCGTTAAGCACACTAATTATACATATAGTGGGAGAGAAGAGAGAGAAAAGAGCATAAAACTCTTCCAAAAAATAGAAGAGGGAGTACTCCTCAACTTATTTTATGAGCCCAGCTTTACCCTGATACAAAAACTCAGTCACATGGTCATACCTAACTGCAAGGGAGGCTGGGAAATGTAGTCTACCTGTATACTGTGGAAGAACAGTTGTGTGGTCAGCTAGGCGTTCAGCCTACAGTAGGTGAGCATCTTTTAACACTGGGAAGATTTAGAATTAAGTATAGAAATATAGAAGAGACTCAAACACTTTGCATTAAAATATCTGTGCTTTGAAGTAAGTTGTGTTTATATACGTGTTTAAGAAAATGTGGTCTTTCAGAATCATAGATTAACTTTTCCGTTCTAATGTGAAATGTTGAATTGAGCAATTGATTCAGAATGCAGATTTAAATTGTAATCTTACTCAATTTAAATAAGTGTTAGAACATATAAAAGAATGTAAGCTTTGTCATATTTATAAATTTAATGAATTGGATTTATAGTAATGACTTAAATACTTGAGAAGGTTTGTTAGAGAATTGAAGTACTTAAAAAGAGATTCAAATATATTAAATCTATAAATGCAGTTTACAATGTATACAGCAATTTAATTAAACACATTTGTAAATGAGAAGAAACATTTCTCAAAGGTACCTTTAAAAGCGATAGTTAAAATTTGCTAGGCTTATAAATAAATAATAAGTTTTGTAAACTGAACTTTAAAGTTTATGAAAGAATTTGGATCTGAATGAATTTGTAACTTTAATAAATTGAATATTAATTTTAAAAACCAAAGTAACCTTTGAGTAGTATTTTGAATGCCCAAGAGCTTCCCTTGAGGGCATCAAATTAATAGCTTTTTATTATTTAAAAAACAAAAACATATGGTTATGATAAAAAATTCAACCAATATAAAAGGGAAAAGGTGAAGACCCCTGGTCCATTCCCCCAGGTAATTATCACTACTGGTTTCTTGTGTGTCCTCCCAGAAACTTTCTGTGTATGCACATATAACCCACCCTCCCCCCACCCCATCATTTTTGCACAAAGAGTTTTATTCTGTCTAATATTCTGTACTGTTTTTTTTTTGTTTTTGTTTTTGTTTGTTTTTGCTTAATAATACAGCTTAGAAACATGTTCGTGTCTCTCATCAAAGTAAAGATAAAAAGTGTTCCCTTGACCCCTCACCCCTTTATTGGCACATGGCTTGACCTGTCTCCTCCAGTTGTGGCCAAACTTGTCTCCAGAGCTGGAGCTTTTATTGTCTCCACTCCCTGTCCAGCTCCGGCCACAAACCCTCTCAGTACATAAAACAGCACTCCCCCCGGGCACTGATGACCTCCATGGCACCAAACCCAGCAGAGAGGACTCAGTTCTTCTTTGTCTTGATCTGCAGCTTTTAAGGCTTTGTTCTCCCTTTCTTGTCCCTCCTGGGCTTCCCACAGTCTCCTCCTTTTCCTCCTGCTCCTTCTTCTATTCTCACATCCTCCCCCACCCCACACATGACATCTATGAGCACCTCAACCCTTGGTCCTTAGGTTTCTTTTGTCATCCTAAACCTTGTTCTGAAGTGAGTGCCTCCCTGCCCAGGGCTTCCATTCCCACCTACCACGTTTCCCCAAAAATAAGACCTAGCCCGACAAACCCGGTCTTATTTTACTGTAATATAAGACCGGGTCTTATCTAACATAATATAATATAAGACCAGGTCTTATATTAATTTTTGCTCCAAAAGGCACATTAGAGCTGATTGTCCAGCTAGGTCTTATTTTGGGGAAAACGGTATGTGCAGATGACTCGCAGGTTTGTATACATCCAACCCAGAAGCCTACTCCAAGCTTTTGGTAAATCTGGACAACTGCTTAAACAGCACCTGCTCTAGATGGCTCAACAGCGGCGCTGGCTAGATAATTTGTTGGTCCCAGTGCAAAATGGAAATGCAGGCTCCTTTGTTAAAAATTTAAGGGTTTCGAGATGGTGACAGGAGAGCATTAAACCAAGTGTGGGTCCCTACATGACTGCACAGGTCATGTACTCAAAGGTATCCCTACTCAAAGGTATCTCAAATTCAAGTCCGAAAGGAAAAGAAAAAATACATACACCTCCCACCCCACCAGCAAATCTGTTCCTTCACGTCTTTCCTTCTCTCAGTGGATGGCACCCCCATCATCCAGTTATGCCAGTCTGAAAACTGGGGACCATCCTTGAAACTCCCTCACCCCCACGGCCCCTTTATTCAGGGCACCACTGAGCCCCCTGGTAGATTTCCGCTCCTGCTTCTGGCTGTCCCTCTCCAGCTGGCACCAAGTGGCCATCATCTCTGATCGGGCCTAGTGCAATAGCCTTCTCTCTGATCCCCACACCGCCTTTCTCTCCACATCATTCCACGATCCCCACTATAGCTACAGAGATTACTTTTTTCAAAATATAAACCTAAATTATGACAGCTCACGCCCCACTCCACCCCCTATCCCACAGTTCATTGCCTAAAAACCTTCAGGGGTTTCTTATTAAAAGTCTCCCACAGTGTTATTTTTCTTTTGAATTTTTTGCATGTCATTTTCAGCATACAGATGTTTTTACGTTTTTGGAATCAAATTGATCAGTTTTTTTTCTTTTGTGGCTTTTGGGATTGTTATTCTTTTTAGAGCGATCTTATAAAAACAGTATACATGTTTTCTTGGTGTATTTTATAGTTTCTTCTTTTTTTTAACCTGTAAATATTTGATCCGTGTTTTAGGGTGAAGTGCGAGGCTCCAGCTTTGTTTTATTCAAAATGCCTAGTCAACTCTCCTGACAGGTCCCCTGGCTGAGCCATCTTTTGCTCTCTGCCTTGCAAAGCCACCTTCTCTGGCTTTGAATTCCCTTTTGTATCGCAGTTTATTTCTGGCATTTCCATTCGGTTCCATTGATCTCTCTTTCCTTGAGTACAAGTTCTCTGATGGCCTGACGTGATTCAAGGATAAAACTTAGACTCTTCTTGGGGACGAGTGTCCTTCAGCTAATCCTCCATAAATAACAGTTCCTTCCATGGGGCTTTTTTCTTTCTTTCTTAGTAAGAGATGGAGATAACAGAGGTTCAGGATGATCTTTTCTGGTGAGGATGAGAATGCCGTTACTCTGGCCACTGAGTGAGGTCAGAGTTATCAGCCAGGCAGATGGTAGAACTGATAGGCTTGTGTGGAAGCTAAGATACGCCCCCTACTTCCAGACCTGGCTGCAAGTCTTTGCATTTCTTGCCCTTGTTCATGTACTGACCCTCAGCACGGCACTCCAGGATGAATGTGGGTTGGAGGTGTTCGCTGGTTTTCTGTACAAAAGCAATACGTGCTTATTGTAGAAGATGCAGATAGCAGAATGGCTCTAAGTAACCCCCCAACCCCCAGTCCCAATGCATTTTCCAGAAGTAATCACAGTTTGGTGAGTGTGTTGGTAAATGTCTGCAGAAGAGATGGCCATCATTCCCACCATTCATGGCTGCCCACGTAACTTAAAAGGCAAGAATAGTTGATTACTCTCCCTCTTTTACTGCTCAGGGAGGGAGGGAGACTCAGAAAGGTATACGGTCATGGTTAGTAGTGGCCTGGCTAGGATTTGAAGTCTGTCCTAGTGAAGAAACTCCGCTCGCCGTGCCATGCTGAATCCAGGCGGCTGGGGCAGGGAGAAAGCCGGCCTGGCGCTGTGCTGCTGGGGGGAGGGCCACTTCTGTCCTCTCTCCCCACCCTCCTGTTCCTCTGCCCGTTGCTGCCTTCCCTTCTAGATCGCTCTCCCCAGAACCCACTCACTTATCACCTTTGAATGAGCTCCACCAGGCAGGCTGTGTCAGGAAATTTGTTGGTGTTCATTTTAATAAAACTTAATTATTAAGACAGCCTCAGAAGTCATAATACATTTAGTGGCTCATTTTTCACTTCTCCAGTGGTGGCCTCCTGGCAGCCAGGTGGGAGGAGTGTAGGCGGTGGGGCGGGAAGTGTCAGATCAGAGCCCTTTCCGGCCTCTGCAGGACCTGGGGTGGGGGAGCGAGGCCCGGACCCTTTCTCCACCCGCCCACAGCCTCTGCTCTTCATCCCCGAGGAGTGGGGTGGAAAGAGCACCAAACATGGAGTCAGGAGCCTGGGACAAAGTCCTGCTTCTCTCACCAACTGCCAGACAGATGTCCAAGAAGATATACAGCCTCTCTGGGCCTCAGCTTTCTCGTCTGCAAAACGGGCATAGTTTTGATCCAAACCAGACTGAGCCTTTACGAGAGTCAGGAGCAAGATCTCTGCATCAGACAGGTCTCTCCAGCAGGCTGATATGGGCAAACTGCAGGTGTGGAAGCTGACCATGGTGGCATCTGCCCCCATGGCCGGTGGGTCTGCTCAGCTTGGCAAGGGATAGGGTGAAATTCAGGTCCCCTGGAGTCATAGCGACAGTTGACATTTATTATGTGCTTTGAATATTCCAGGCCCTGTGCCAAGGGCTTTATGTGCACAAGCTCACTAAATTTTTACAACCCTAATTGTTACCAGTATTATGAGGTTGGTACTTGTAGTACCCCTATTTACAATGAGAAAACTGAGGCATAGGGAGTCTAAAGCCATGTGTCCAAAGTTACAGAGCTAGCTGATGGTAGAGTCAGATTTGAACTCTAGCCAACCCCAGAGTCAACCTTCTTACCAATGAGCTCAGTGCCCTGGGAGAAATAAGACAGGGGCAGGAATTTTTATAATCAGGGTGACCTCACCCTGAAGTCCAGGGGAAGTCAGAGGTGCACCCAAGCACCTGGGTGACCTGGCAGCTCAGTGGGCTGAGGGGGACACACCTGTGGTGCTTACAAGCGAGATGCATTTCGCTCTGGCTATCTCATCCATAAATCTCATGAGGGCAGCATGGTCCAGGCGATTTTGCCAATTCTCTACCCTGAGCCCCACATCAAGGGCTGAGCAAGGAGACAGGGTTGTGCTGGTACAGCTGACACAGGCCTAGGACATGGCATATTAATTTTGAAAATAATTATAGCACATAGGTCCAGAAGGAGAGAAGCCAGCTCCCATTTATATTGAGCACCTATTAAGTGCTGGGCTCTGTCCTACTGTGTGCTTTACATGCATCATTTCTGATTCTCACAAGACTCCTCTGGGGTCCGTGGGATTATCTCCATTTTGCTGATGAAGAAACTGAGTCTCAAATGGTATAAGTGACTTGCCCAAGGTCACACATCCAGTGCTGGGAGTCAAATCCAGGTCTGACCAACCTCAAAGCCTTTCTTCTCCATGGCTCTGCTTCCTCTGTATCATATCCATTCCCGCACATTCATTCCAGCCTCACATTGACTACCTACTGTGTGCTAGGCACTGGCCTAAGTGCCTTTGGACACATCATCACAAGCTGGTCTACTCGCTTCTGACCAGGAAGGGGATGAGGCTCCCTGGATCCCACCTCAGACCAGAGAGGCGGTCTCCACGCCACTGTCCCAGGATCACGCAGGCAGCTTTTCTTAGGTTTTCTAAGTTAAGGGTTCTCATGCTGGTAAGACAAGGACACAGAGGAGGTAAAAATAACAAAGCAAAAGGAGAAAGTTACAAAGTTAAGTCTCAAAATACCTTTCTGTTCTGGATACTTCTGCTAACACAACTGGGGCAAGGGCCCCTTTGGGGGGCTCTTATCTGCAGTTTCAAGGGCCCTAAAAGAGTGCAGGAACAGACACTGATTGTCTACTCTGCGCATTCCCTCCCTCCCTCTTTGCTAACAGACCCAATTTTGTTCAGGAATCTACCCTCATCCCCCAGAGAAGCTGCCCACAGCCAGCTCAGGGCAAAATCCTGGTTGATGCAATTAGAAGTAGCATGTCCTTTCTGGGGTCAAGATATCATGATTATTGGAATGGTTCGGTTTTAAACTTATTTCTGATTTGCAGTTCCAAATTTACAGATGCTCCTATCTCTGATTAATCACAGATGATGACATGTCAAAGTGTAGGGCTGCCCTCGCAATTCCTACAGGAACCCACAGGTCTGTTCTTCTCTATTTTGACTTAACTATCATACATTAGATTGTAACCTTCTCTGCTGTTCCTATCTGGGTTTTTCCCCCCGTTCATGGCTAATTAGCTAAAGGCATGCTGTTGATAAACAAAATGAATAGAAAAGAATCTTGTTTGGGTCTAAAAAATAGACGTGTTGTAATTTGTCTTGAATTTTGTCCTTTCTTTTTTTTTTAAATTTTATTTTATTAAATTTATTGGGGTGACAATTGTTAGTAAAATTACATAGATTTCAGGTGTACAATTCTGTATTACATCATCTATAAATCCCATTGTGTGTTCATCACCCAGAGTCAGTTCTCCTTCCATCACCATATATTCGATCCCCCTTACCCTCATCTCCCACCCTAATTTTGTCCTTTCAATAATGGCTTTTTTGCTAGTCTTGGGATAGCGACATGACTCACTGAAATGGTTACTAGGCTGAAATTTTGATTGTAAAGCAAATTTTGGTAAATGAAATAACCTGTTTCTGCTAACTTCTGCTTTGGAGATCCATTCTCAGGGAAAAGCATTGTTATTATGCAAGCTCACACATCACTCCCTACGATATAGCAAAGAGTCTCAAATTCCTCCGATTCAGGAAAAATAAAAATATGCTCACCGTGTCCTAGAAGGAATGTTCAACATAAATCAGGAAGCACAAAGACAGTTTTGAAATGCAAAATATTTTATTATCAATGGCCTTCCCTTGGGCCCAGAGACAAAGATATTTCCTGTATGTTACCAGAACCTATAAATTAATGCTGGGTGTTATACCTATGAGAAAATAAATATTTCTTTTTACAAAACTAAGATATAGCCACTTTTGAAAGATGTTTATTTTATGGGTTACCTCTTAACTATTTACTTAACAGTCTTGTTGAGAGTCATTAGTGGCTATTGGTCACTGTTCATTCTTTGAACAAACGTGCGTGAGTGCTGAAGGTCACTGAAAGACAGAGATGAATCTGATGTGGTCCTGTACTCAGAGGTCACTCCTTCAGAAATGTTTAAATTTATAATTGTGTAGAATATGACAAAACCTCCAACAGGCATGTATGCAAGGAGGATGGGAACAAGAAAACTTGGGTGGGCAGCATTCAGGGAACACCTCAGAGAAGGGTCACGGAGGTGCATCTTGGAACTTCGTGCCTCCTGGAGGCTTGGAGTAAGAGCAGGTGGAATCCAGGGTACCTACATCCTTCAATGGGGTGGGCACATCGTGGGAGCTGCCCGAGGTATAGCTAGAAAGGCAGCGGGGGGTGAAATGATGGAAGGCCTGTTGGCCCAGGTATCAATTGGGGCTTTATCCAAATAGACATTATGGTAGTTGTATTCATTTGATAGCTTTTATAAGTTCCTTACTTAGTTATTACATAATTGTCATAAGGTTTGGTGGTGTAATGGCCAGAAAGATATCACAGGCATAGGCAAGCGATAGGCGTTCCTTTCATGGACCAGGAGACACAACAGCACTCATGATGGAAGGAAAGTTTCCCTGACCTTCAAGTCCCACGATGGCACCTACTGCTAATGACAGACAAATGAGAGTATGGATCCCTCAGGCTGACAGGACCCTGCCCCCCTCCATTCTCATGAACATACCTTACCTGATGACCCTGGAGACTCCAATCTCAGCCCATGCCTGAGGGTTTACTGCAAGACCTTGCAACTCCAAGGTCAATTTCCCATGCTCAGTTTCTCAGGGTAACCATCTCCCTATCAGGCCCAGTTTTCCATTGTCAGGACAATTGCCCACATGTCTAAGTTTCTATGTGAGAATGTTGGCATCTTGGGTTCCTTTAAAATAGGACACACTTGTAAGCTCTCAAGTGAAAATGAAAAGGTTCTTGCAAGGTGTGTTGCTTTCAAGATTACTGCTCAGTGGAATTTTCAAAGTGCTCAGAGTGAATAAAAATGACACAGCCAACTGAACACTTCCTACAAATGAAACAGCAATATGGATCTGAGTTTCATGCATAACTCTCAAGGTAGTTAATGAAAAGGAAAGGAAAACAAAGGGTTGGCAGTATTTTCAGGGCACTTGCCCCCAAATGATTCAATCCTGTTTTCTTTGGACTTTGAAAAGTGGGATTGCAAGTAATCTGTGGAGGAGGCATCAAACCAGAAGAATCCCCGCCTGTGTGTTGCCATGCACGAAGACAGGCCTGCAGAGGGACCCCTCTTCTTTGGTTGCTAACAGAACTGGGGTCTTGTCACCTGGGGGTATTTTGAATAAGTCACCAGCGGGAGGCACTGAACAGGAAATGAACTATTTTTTCCTAGACAATAAAACACTCTTTTTCTGGGTTAAAAATAATAAGAAGAAAATAATCCCAGAGTGCTGAGAAAGAAGTGAATTGCAGGTCTGGGGTTGCTGGTAGAGAGCAGTAGAGGCAGTTAGGGGAGAGGTTAGGACCCCTGTCCGAAAGACCCCTGTCACGTTCGGCATAGGACCTGGAAAAGCTCCATTTGATTGGTTCTCGAGGGAGACAAGCATTTCTGTATTTCTAAAATCTCCATATTAGAATGCAAGCATGTAGCATGGCATACTCCAAGGCAAAAATAATTGGCAGTCCCGTCTGTTCTTCGTACAGTTCCATAAGGGTAATACCTTGTTTTGTAGCCCACTCGGCGGCTCTGAAATTTGTGCTGCGATACATTGATAGGTCCTGTAATGCTTGTACGAGGCACGTCACCAGGAGGAACACGCACGCCTATTTGTGCTTTGTTTAATATTCAACTTCCCAAGCTTATGAATCTGTTACACAATATTCCTCTTGACATTCAAACACTATTTGCATAATTGATGAATCAAGACATTAAAGACTGAACCAATTAGAAGTTCTTAAACTTATAAACGTTGGTTACATTATTTAACAATACTCTCCAAAACTTTTAATTAAAACTGCAAGTTTAATGTATCCGACTCTCATAAGTACTTCAGACACCTAGAAAGTTAGCCAAAATGTACACAAAATATCACAATGATTGAAATATATTGAATATTTGAAATATATTGCAATATATTTCAATATATATTGGAAATGTATTGAAATATATTGAAATATCACAATATATTGAAAAATATATACTTACACTTACCCTTAAATTACTTACAAAAGTATAAAAATCATTGCTATAGGTCAGATTTTTCATTATTTTTATACTTATTCTTATATTTTCCCAGAGTTACTTTCTTAGAATAAATATGATCATTTCCTAGGATTAAGGTTTAAAAAATGACATAATTCCTCCTAGGATTACAGATTTCTCCCAGAACCAAAAGAAAAACAATATTCTCTCAGGTCACCAGTTTTGGGCTACTGATACTTATTAGGGACTCCAATAAAGGGTCTTCTAACATTATTGTACTTAAGATAAGTGTTACCCCACTAAGCATGTGAAAGTCCATGCTTTTCACATAGATCTTCTTTTCTGTAAGCAGAAGTTTTTCCTAAAGTGATGTGTTTCATCACCTAGGAAACTAGGAATCAAAAATCATCAGTTTGCTGTCTTCATGAAGATAAGTGGGCATTTCAACATTCCTGCCACATTACTGGTTTCCTCTTGTTATTTTTCATGACTAATAATTTCCATTTTTTCCCCAATTTCTATTTACCCTATATTCAAAATCCACTCTTTCTTCCTGACAAAGTTAAAGAAAAGTGCCTATTTATGCTAAATAAGTCAACATATATTTAATAGAAGCAATATCACCTACATATAATACAAGGCAGCTATTTAAAATAATATCAAATGAAACTATCATGTTTGCCCTTTTTTGTACAATTTCTATCAGCTCTTCTCTTTGGAGCTTCATTAGGAACTTATGGCCCTGCATAGCGTCCATATGTTTTATTAATGATAGTTATTAGTCTCATTTGATACTCAAATTGTCAGAGCCTGACGGGGAGGCGCCTCTTTAATCCAGCCCTTGGTCCTTTCATAATTACCCTGTGACCATCTAGAAAGCAACTTTGCTTTCCCACCACCAAAGGGACGTCCTTGCTACCTAAGGCTACCCTCGCAAGAGCCCGTTTCTTTCAGGGGAGAGAAGTATTGGAGACAGGCGCTGGGCAGCAGGAGGCACGTGAGAGCTGGTGGTTGGACACAGAGCTACTGCTGATGTGGTCACTTTTAGTGACAGACGTGGGAGGATACTTGTTTTAAGTTGAGGACTTCACGTTAGTGTTTCCGATTTAACTTTAGCAGTGCCCAAATGTCGTGTTCTGATATAAAGAAATTTAATATATTTGCTCAATGAATACTTAACAATTTAACCTCCCACCCAAGCTCTCATCCACCTCTTTTTTATAATACTTGATATTTCTCACTAATCTGTAGTCAGTTGTTTGAAGACTGTAGGAGTCAGGTCGCATCTACCTTAGTGAAGGGTTTACATCTAATCACAGCTAAAGGGCCTTGTTTACTTGGGAATTAGTACCATGACAGAAAGAAATGTTGAGAAGAATCCCACAAACCTATATGATAGTTATTTATAGTATGTTTTCTATGGGAAAGAAGGGCTTAATTATGGTCCGTTCTTTTCTGAGTGGCACTCATGGTCATATCTGAAGGGCCATTGCCATTTCTTGTTCCTGAGCTCTTATGTCCAAGTCTTATTCATTGTTCATGTATATATAATAGTAAAGTGACCTTTTGAATCCCAGTCCTTTGTCATTTACTAAAGCATTTTGCTTCCCTCCGACACGATTAACAGAATGTTGGCTGTGGTTATGGATGCTTTGCAATCCATATCTTCAGCCAAGCATGATGTATTGGCATTCCCGCTAGTAGTGGTATATTAGGCCAGTTGAGAATACAGGAGATATTCATACTTTCAAGAGAGTTGTTAGCAGGAAAAGACACTGTCTGCTTGGAATCCGTTCAGAGTAAAGGTCTACCATCTCGCTAGCATAAGACACTTCCTGTCCAACACCATTAATCTTCCCCCAACATTGCCCCACCTACCATAACTCTGGATATTTCAGGTCCTGTCGTTTCCCCAGGGAGACTTTTAGCCAGAGATTAATCAATAATTCTTACAGGCATAACAACAATAATTACAACAATGGCCAACTTTCGAATCCCTACTGTGAGCCAGGCACAACATGAGGCTCTTTACAGCTCTTCTCTCATAAAATCCTCACAGCAGTCCCATGAAATTTGTGCAATTATTTGCTTCGTGTTACCTTTGAAGAAACAGAGAATCAGGTAACTGAAGTCATTTTTCAAAGACTCACAGCTGATTGATGGCAGAGCCCAGAACCAGCCACATGTGACATTGGTGTTTTGAGGAACCGTGCCCCCTGCAAAAGCCGCAGCCTCCAGAGATTCTGATGTGATTTGCCTTTGCTAGGGTTCAGCCATTGATGTTTCAAAGGTCCACAGAATCCTGACGGAATTATGGAAGATTTTATCTGGTATGCTATGGGAGTCAAGCAGTGTCCAAGGCCAAGCCTGTGTAGAGAAGTGGGGGAGGGGAAGAGGGAGGAAAATTTATTAACACCGACATCATAATAACTTCCAAAGCCTTCTCTCACCAATTCCATTCTCGCCTATGATACAGGCCTGGTGACATTTGCAGCCATACTTACAGGGATACTTATCAGAAGAAGCATCTCACTACTGCTGTCCTGACCCCTTTGTCCTGAGAAGTTTTATCTGGCCTTAAAGTATTTCAATAGATCATAACTAAATTCCATGTATCCCCTGACATACTAAATTCTAAATTTCAAATATAAGATGGGAAAAGAACCTTTTTCTCACTTTTGTCTACTCTAGCCTTGTTCCTAAAGATGAATGGAGTAAAAAATGGGTCTCGTGTCAAAACTTTGGACAATTTGGGCAGTGTGATTGTTCATTTGCAGGCTGTTGAGATGGGGGTCCATTTAAAGCTACATTTACCCAGGCCAAGAAATTACAGGTGGCTGCGCGGTGGGAGCTACCTGGGTTGTGGTGGGAACAACCCGGAGTGACCCAAGGATGGAGACCTTCTGACTAAAAGGGTAAATCCAAACTCCCCTCCGCAGGAGGAGATGCAGCTGTTTGCTTTCTCGTGACCATCCACTGGGACATTGTTCAGCTCTGCATAAGGCAAGCTTCCGAGCCCCCTTAGAGTAGGCAGAACCAGCCTCTACATTTTAAAATTACCTCATCTGTCTGCACAGTCCCTCTTGCTTCTCTTTCTTTAAGACATCAAACTTGTTTTATGGAGTTAACATGCAAGGGAAGAGTACAAATCCCCTTTTCATTTGGGGAGATGTCTGTCAATAATGACTCGTGGGGTTGCAAGGTTCCAGAGTGATGGTTAGGGTGACTCTGGAATCAGACAGTCTTGGGTTACATTTCTATTCTTCCTCTTTCTAGATTTGTCCCTCACGTCAGTTACTACATGTCTCTGAGCTTCACCTTCCTTATTTGCAAAATGATGGTAAAATATATCTCTGTGAGATAAAATCTCAGCATTACTTGATTCCAAAATAGGCAGGTTTGTTTGTTCTGTAAATGTCTCCTGAGAGGGTACCATGATGCTGGGGACACAACACTGAGCCAAGCCTATGACCATCCCTGCGCTCGTGGAGCTGTCAGTTTACTGGGCATGAGAGACGGTAATGACAATGAGACCATCTCACCAATAAATACGATGCTACGACTCTGGGAAATGCAGCAAAGCAGAGGTAGGCAAAACTCAGACAGCATGAAATGGGGGTTGAGTTGTAACCGGAAGGAAGAGTGGCCTTTTCCCACGTCATCACTTTTCTTCCAAGACAAACAGTAAGTTTCTTGACAGACAAGTTCTCTGGTCTCTCAGGGAGAGGTAGCCTAAAAGAGGCCACAGGAAGCCTTCATTCCAAGCCATCCACAACTTGTCAGCACTATTCCTGCCCTGCTGGTCATTGGATTAACACCACTCTGATGAGATTGACAAACTCACTCATCCGAATCTCTCCATCCATACTCACCCCCTCTAGACCTCTGCCTGCTGTCCCTGTGGCCTTTTGAAGGTAAACTCTTGCTGAGCATTCTGCCTTGGATCCCCAGGGGCTGTGGCAGCAAGATGAGTCACCTCACAGATACACTAGGTTTCCCCAGGGGGCAGCGGTGGGTGGAAGCATTTGTAGAACGCACTCTGCTTTAATAGATCGTTTAGAACATGTCATATATCAGAGAGAGAAACCCAGCTAACCAGGCACGTGGCCCCTCCGTGAGCCTTGGCTGAGACTCCCAGCCAGCACACCCCTGTGCCACACAAGCATGGGGGCGGCTGGCGACACCCAGAAGTCACAGATTCTCACTCCTGCTGTCTTCTCTCCCTCCAAGGCTAGAGTGAGTTCTCCCCTCTCTCTCCTCTCTCCCTCTTCCCTCCTTTCCCTTCTGTCTGTCCTTCCTTCATTCCATCTCTGTTCCGTTTCTACCTGTTTGTCTCTCCCCTCCCTCTTTCCCTTGCCATTCTTTTCCTCTTCTTTCTCAGAGTCTCTTTTTCTCTACCCTCTGCTTCTTCCCTACGGACGCCTCCTTCTTTCCCTCCCTTTCTCTGCCTCTCTCAGATCTCTCGCAGTTGGGCTCCTCTGTCTACCTCTCTTCCTCCTCCGTCTCCCCACCTGTCTCTGTTCTGTTTTCTGTCCATCTCTCCGGCTCTGCCTCTTTCTTGCTTCCTTCGTATTGTCTTCTATTTGGAGCCCCCACCCCACCCCAACTCCAACCATACCCAGTGGGGGTTAGATCTGATTCTCAACACTCCTACGTAATTCCTGCGTAGACTGGGACCTCTGGCCTTGGGCCTAAAGAAGATTCTTCCAGCTGGTAGCTTTATCCCTTCCTTACCATCTCTTCCTCCATTTCCCAAACTCAAGTGCACAAAACCCAACCGTGGGCCCAGGATCTGGACAAAGAGGATGGCTGATGGCCCAGAGCTGAACCCTGTGATTCAACAGCACCTCCACACTCATAGCCCACCTTCAGGGTCATGTGGATTTGCAGGGACTATTCTGGGAACCACTTCCAGGAATATGAAAAAGCTGGGGCAGGTGTGAGTCTCCATGGGACCCACCCTCTACCTCTCGGGCACTGAGTTCGCTTCCCTGCTGAGAACACAGTCTCAGAGGAAAGCAGGCAGCCTCAAGGCTGCCGCTGGGCCTGCACATGACGGAAGAGAAAGTGAGGAACCCAAGGATAGAACAACTGAGCCCTGCCCCAGGACTCACATCTTTGGCCCAGGTCTAGCCAGATCACAGCTAGTCTCAATTTAACTAAACCTGACTAGACAAGGTCTCCTATGTCATTCCTCGAGACTCAGCACCATTGTGAAGACTGGAGACTGTCCTACAGGAAGAACAGAGCCCTTAGAATATACCAGACCCTGAGCCAGGCTTTGTCCCAGGTGTCTTCACTGAAGCCCCCTAAGAAGCCCAGAAGGTGTGTGCAGCAGCCTGCCCCAAACGGATGAAGATGCTGAGATTCAGAGCAGCCAAGTGACTTGTCCAAGGCCACACAGCTGAACACACCTGGGCCCTGCCCAGATCAGTCCTCCCTCTAAATAGCTTTGTTCCCAGGCAACGGGCCATCTGTGATGCTGACACAGGGCGCATTGTTGGGATGAAGACCCCGCAGTTCCGTGCAGTGACCGTCAGGCTCCTGCTCACATTCAGTGTTGTCTGCACTGTACACTCCTGCCCACCTACCTGCCGGCACTGACTCCCCGTTGGTCCCGCAGCCACACCCTGCCTGTGCACCCCGGACACCACCCAAATGGCAGAAAGGACAAACAAGGGGGTCCTGCCTTATCCTCCCAGTTTAAGGGTTGGGAACAGGGACACAAGCATGGCCTTTCCCGAGACTGAGCAGAGTAGAGCAAAAGCGGTGACAAAACTGATATATTGTGGAGAAACCCTACCTATGAATTCCTTGTTGCCAAGACTTCTGGAATGTCCCTGGTTCCTGGCACTTCCTGGATTTGATTGTTAAGCATTTTGTGGATGTGTGAACCCCCTACGCTTCTTATAATTTCTTCCTTCTGTTGAAGTTGGCAGTGTGAGTTTGTGTTGTTTACAACCCCAAGTAACGCTAGCATGTCACTATCCTGCAGCCAATGGAGAGCCGTAGTGTGCTACTCAAGGCCATCCAGGCTGTCCGTGGGCGGGCTGAGCGGGCCACACGGGCTCATGCCCTGCACTCGTTTGTTATGGTTTTGCCATCATTTATTTAATCAGTCCCCTACTGATGCATATTTTTAAATTTTGATATGATTCATGTAATATTGTATTAACTAAGTTTAATACAATAGGAACAGACCAATAGGACCATATATGTGTGTACACACACGTACAGATGGATAGAAAGAAACAATGGAAGGAAGGGAAAGAAAAGAGAGGGAGGGAGGGAGGGAGGGAGGGAGGGAGAGAGAGAGAGAGAGAGAGAGAGAGAGAGAGAGAGAGAGAGAGAGAGATTGATTGATTGTAAGGAGTGGGCTCCATGACTTTGGGGCTGGCCACTCTGGAATGTGGAGGGTAGGTCAGCAGGCTGGAGAACCAGGGAAGAGTGGATGTTGCAACTCAAGTTTTTATTTGAGCAGTGAAAAAGCAAAACCAAATCACATATAGTTAAGAGTCCGAGGAAGCAGATAAACGTAGAAGTGCCCACATTCATCCATTATCCATTCACAGTTCACACACCTACGAGGAACCAAGCCGAGTGCCAGGTGTTCGGCGCTCAGAGAACTGAGCAGTCGCAGTATCAGTATCAGAGGTCTCCGATTGTAGAGGAGGAGATGTGATAAATCAGGGAGGGCTTCCTGGGAGAGACGCAATGTGAGTGAAGTCAGAAGCGAGGAATAGGATTCAGGCAGGCAGAACGCCCTGGGAAGGGCGTCCTGAGTGTGTGTGTTGGGGGGTGTCAGTGTGAGCGGGTGCCAGGCCAACAGGGACCTGGAGGAGGAGGAGGGTTCACACCAACAGCCCACAGGAGGGGATGCTGCAGAGAAGTCAGCCCTGTGCACTGAGCCTGGCCTGTCTGGGATGAGTGCGGGGTGTAATTACTGAACCTGAGCACAGGGCTGAGCTCAATGGGTAACATACTGACCCAGAGCCCAGCGGGCAGCTGAGCAGAAGGAAGATTTCATTAGTGTTTGTAGAGGAAGGATGATGTGGCCACTTCTCCAGAGGCCAGAGGGCAAGAGTCTGGCCAGGCAGGGAGGCTGGCCCCAAGGCCCCACATTGGTGATTGAGAGCCTGGGAGGCCACTGGCACTAAAGGAAGCAGGAGGGAGTGTGCGGCTCCATTTATACCTCTGCCCTTACCCCGAAAGATGGAGGATGCTGCCAGAAGCAGGCAGAAGTTCCCCTTGAGAAAGAAGCCCTGCTACAGGAAATCATGATGTGCTGTTGTAGGTGGAGAGGAATGAGACTGTCTGGTGGCTGAGAGACGCTGGGCCAGTGCAGTTACAGGGCTTGCTGACCTGGGCTGATGGCCGCGTGCAGGAGGGCGCCCAGGGAAGGACTGACCCCGCCTGTCTCCCTCGGCGTGAAGACCCCAGAGCTGCCCCAGCCCCAACCGCTCTCTTCCTCTTTCCATCTTGCTGGACCCCTCTCTTCATCCCTGCCCTCCCCTCTCCCAAAGATGCACCCACGGCCATGGCAGTTCTAAGCAGACCACACTGAATAAAACTGGCACTATTTGGGGCAGAGATTCTGTGCCCAGAATGGTGCTTGGTTTGGGAGTTTAAAGGTAACCATCAATCTCGCTCCTTTCCTGTGGACCACTTAAGAAATAGATGGAGACGTTGAGTGTGGATGAAGGTACCCTAGGAGCTCCATGGAAGGTGGAGCCAGAATGAACGCCCAGAACCTAGCCTCAGGAAGTGAACTTAGCCACTGGGTCCCAAGCAGAGCAAGTGGAGAACTGGGGGTCTCCTGCACATCCCCTTACCCCACAGCCGTGCAGGTAGGCAGTGGGGTGTGTGCCACGTGCGGGGGCATGAGCTGAGATCTGTAAGCCACACAACTATAAGAAGGGGCTGAGCTACAGACGTGAGGACCCTTCAGCAGTCTTCCAGTAGGATCATCCCCCCCACACACTGACGGGAGTGGAAGCAGGGGAGGGGCAGTGTTTCTCTCCAGCACTTTTGGGTCAATGCTGGCTTCAGGGGCAGAAATGTGTTTTCCTTATGCTTGGCACTTCCCAGGTATTTTCTAATCAATTCCTCGCCATGACTATTTGAGGTAGGCCATTTCACCCATGGGGATAGGACATGCAAAAGACAATGGGACCCAACCCTGACATGGTACCCAGCCTGGGGTTCTGCACAGCTTCCTGACCGAGAGGCCTGGCCTCTCTGGTCTACAACACATTGGCCCCCCCAGCGATCATCACACCAAGCTCTGTAGAGAGTTGCTGGCATCATCTAAACAGAGACAGCCAGTAAGCCATGAGAATTGCTGTGTGACCTTGTTTGAATTGCTTAACTTTTCTGTTCTTGCTTCTCAACAGCCAAGTGAAGGCACTCAAAGCGCTCTGTGTTCACAGTAAACGTGCTTTGTTCAGAGGCCTCTAGGGCATCCAGAGTTGATAGGCCATGTCCCTGACCCAGCCGGCAGCTCTCAGGTCCTCCCCTACCCATCCTTAAAATCCTGCCACAGCCACAGGGCACAGAGGGGTGGGGCAGCTCTGGAGGGGAGCACAGGGAGTTCCTCTGTGGTGAGGGCACAGCCCGGGATCTTGACTGTGTTGGTTATTACACCGTGAACACATGCGATAGAATGGCATAGAAACACACACACACAAATGCACACACAAGCGAGTGCATGCACAGCTGGCAACATCTGAACAAGGTCTAGGAATCGTCCCAAGTCAATCTCCTGATTTTGACACTGTATTATACTTATGCCAGATGTTACCTTGGGGACCCTGGAGGAAGCGTATACAGGACCTTTCTATACTATTTTTGCAACTTCTTGTGAGTCTATAATATTTTCAAAATAAGTGGGGGAAAAAGCCATTGTTGCTCTTAGCATAAAACCCAGACCAAATCCTGCATAACTGCAGAACTGGCTTCAAACCCTAACTCTGCAGCTCACTCCAGCTTTGTGGCCTTGGGAAAATCACTTCGCTTCTCTGAACCACAGTTTGCTCATCTGTAAAGTGGAGAAGGGAGCAGTACTTGCCATAGAGGTAGTGTGAGCGTGGTTTTGTGGGTAGCTGAGACCTGTAGGCAGCTTCGTCTGCTGTACCAGAAATGTTACTTTGCTTAGTTCTTAAATTATTGAACTTAACTTCTATTCCTAGTTCCAATTCTTCTTGGGGGGAGGGCAGAAAGGAATTCTCAATCAACTCAGGACACCTCCCTGCAGTGTAGCCTGAACATTCTTCTGGGGGCTTATGAACATGGAGGTGTAGGGTAGACTCTACCTCCAGTGTACAGCCAATCACCTCTCTAGGCAGTCAGCCCCCAAACATCCTGGTTACTGTGCATTCTGTGGTCACGGTGCCATCCAGGTCGCAGTGAGGCCCCCGGGCCTAGAACCGAGGTTTGCTGGCTCTCTGGAGCTTTCTAGGCCACGCCCCTCCTGGGTGCAGGGGCGGGATTCTTCACCTTGCCAGAATCACCAGGAGACAGGTGAGGACCCCAAAGATACACAGCCTTGTGCAGTGTGATGTTCCTGCCGCAGAGAGGGCTGGTGGGTGGGGCTGGGAGCGAGACTCAGGGCCATTTCTGCTCTCTTAGGCCCTACTTGGTAAAGGGGCAGGGTCTCCTTGGCCCTCAGATTTCACCAGTCTTGAGTTCAGTTCTGAACCGTGCTGCACCTGAGGAAGTCAAGGCCCAGCCCCTCTCCTGCTCTCTGACTGAGCCCCTGTTCTTCCAGCCTTTTATCTTATACTATAGTGTAAGTCAAAATCCAAGACGGTGGCCCCATTGTTTCTGGGTCATTTTGCCGCAGGCAGTGAGGGCTGCAGGTCTCACATGTGGGGCAGGGTATGTGGTCACAGGAAATAATGGAGCAGACATCCATTGACATCCTTGTGCTTTTAAGTTGCCACATTTGTGCAGCAACTGAAGTCTGGGAGTCAGCCGTCAGCATGATGGCAACCATGAGTTCCCCGCCTTCCTCCCTTCCTGCTCCAGGGTTTCTTCCATCTTTAGGTTCCCACTGTGACAGCAGGGTGCTGAGCGGCTGGGAGCCAGCGCTGACAAGTTCAGTGGGCCGTTCAGGGCCAGGGGCACTCAGCACTGGCTTTATTACTAATCATCCCTCAGCATGGCTGCTGCTCCCGCCCCCTCCCTGCTCACCTCCTCTGGGGTCTTCAGTCTGCAGAAGCCCTGGAGGGAAAGCAGACCCTGCGTGCATCCTGCAGGCTGGTGGGCGAGGCTGCAGCCCCTGCCAGGGCACTAAGGGTATGGGTGGGAGCAGCCCCTGCCAGGCAGAAGGCCAGGACGCTGTGCACCTCCCCTCTGCATCTCTCTTTCGGCTCCAAGGAGCTACAGGATACATCTGAGTCCCCAGTGAATTACTACCGCCTCAGAGAAATGGGACTAGCGGAAATCAGTTACAATAGCAGTAGGAGGGCTTCCGGTTAAACAGGGAGTGTGGGCTCTGGAGTCAGAGCTTCTGAGTTCAAGGCCAGCTCCAGAACTTCCTGTGTGACTTCGGGCAGGTCACGGTCACCGCTCTTTGCTTTGATTGCCTCTGACATAAAATGAGGGTTCCTGAGAGTCCCTCCATCATGGGGTATTAAAATGATGAAGTGGGACCTGACATATGACTGACGCATAGTAAGAACTCCAAGACCGTGACTACGTTGTTCAGGTAAATATTATATAAGCGAAGGAGAACAAATTGGGGAGTGAACACAATTGATTCCTGGACATTTACCCAAGGAAATTATGGATCCATGTTTTGTACACACTTTAAAAAGAAAAATTCTGCCTGTGGTTTCTGTCCTCATTTGCCCCAGCCGTTTCGGCATCACCTGTCCCCCCTGCCACATCGCTGCAGCAATTCCCAGGGCCACCTCCACACCCCCTCAGCCCTGCTCTGCCCTGACTCTCACTCAAGCCCCCCACCCCATCCCTTTCTACCTGGATTCATCCTTGATTTCTACACCCATCTCTACTCTGACATTTGCCCTCCTAAGCTGACCTATGTCCCACAAACTTGCTGAGTCCAAACTTTTGTTTCTCCCCAGGACTTTGGGTGGGGCTGGCCAGCCTGGTGAAAGTCGGGAGGGGGCCGTTTCCTCAGTGGCAGAACTAGAGAGGCCATTCCCAGTTTCTTGGTAAAGTCTGGGATGTTATAGTGAGCTGTTTCTCTGCTCTTTGCCCCTTAGACTCTGAGTTCCTCAAGTATAAGTGTCTTCAACCCTGAGACCCACTTGGGATGTGATTAAACAAGAGGCACTCACCAAATTGTGACTGAATGAGTGAGTGAATGATGGAGGTTAATGATGATGGTAATGACAACCCACACCTTACGCTGAACCTTGCAACCTACCAGGCACTGCACTGAAGTACTTGCAAGCTTCTTCTCATTTAATTCTCACTCCAGCCCTAAGGAATAGACGCCATCATTGCCCCCATTTTACAGATGTGGAAGCTGAGGCTCAGAGAAGTTCAAGTCACACAGCTAAGAAATGCCTGTGTCAAGTTTTCCTCCTTAGGACAGAGTTTCTTCACCAGGTGCCCACAGGTGTGTTTCAGGGGAGAGAGTCATGATCACCGTAAAAGTTTATGCAAAGTGTGAGTATGTACATGCATGCATGGTTATTTTGGAGGAGAAGGTTCACAGGTTTCATCAGATACTTACGTGTTTGTTTGAACATACTTGAATCCATCCATCTCTCCCCCTTCCTCCTTCCTTTCATCCATTCCTAGAGAGCCATTCGATCAGTATTCAGGGAGTAGCTGCCTTGCACCTGGCCTGGACTCCTCTAGTTTCCACAACACACCACACTGCTTCATATAATGAAAGCCGAGATGCTCTGGAATGTCCTTCTCCCTCCTCCTGGGTCTGGGTAACACGAAAGGGCTTTGCTGCCAGCATCCATCCAGGCTGTGTGGGTGGCTGCACTCTGTCTGAACTCATCTCAGCCCCTGGTGGAGACTGTTCCAGCACTACAGCATGAAGGAGGAAACTTTGGGCAGTGCAGCCGTCAGGACGTGAAAGGCAGCCCCTGTGTCCTGCCTTCCCCAGTGTCCCCTGCAGCTCACGTCAGTCCTGCTCCCTCGAGGGGCATGATCAGCCTTGACAGATGAGGGTATGCTTGATGCAGAAGGCTGTGGCCCCGGACAGGCATGTCCCAAGCCCCAGTCCTATTGCAAGGTCTTTTCTCCTCCTGCAGAGGTGAGAAGAAGGTATTTGCAAAGGAGACTGGAAGGGGAAACTGAGGAATGGGAGAGTTAGTATTTTCTGAGCCAGCACTGTATTAATGCCAGGGAGACACTGAACTGGGCTCTTCTTTAATCACTAACACCTTCAGCCTCACCCTGCAACTGACATTGGTGGGATTTTTCTAATCGTGGAAATTGAGGCTTTCAGAGGTCACATAACTTGCCAGAGGTCACAAAACAAACCTCGCATTGGAAGCCTAATCGCCCTGCCTTGAAAACTGTATCCACTCCCCTGCCCTCTGAGGATCTATCTGTACTTGTGACATCACTTCATAATATGTGAAAAGTTATCCTACTTGGCTTCTCTGAGCATCTCCCCCAAACTCCCCCTCCCCTTGTTTCTGTCCCATCCCATTGGCAGTTTGTAATGAAGAAAGGATTTGTCTTCAGTCCTACACCTCCAGCTCCCTGAGGCAGGGACTCCTGTCTCTTCTGGCTCTTTACCAGTCCACATACTTATTAGGTTGGTGCAAAAAATCATTGCGGTTTAAAAGGTAACAATAATTGCAAAAACCGCAATTACTTTTGCACCAGCCTCATAGAATCATGCCTGGCAGGGAGATTAGTGCTTCATAAATATTTGTTGACTGGATGAATGTATAACTAGATGAGCCCCAGAGCAAATAATAATAAAGGGCATTTGCAGAGAGCTTTACAGAGAGACAAAGCACTGTCCCTTTACTTTCTCTGACCCAGTCCTCACATCCACCCTTGAAGTGGTGCTGCCTGAGTAGCACAGATGAAGCAGCCCCGGCCCAGAGGTACATTTAATAAGAAGAGAGGGACTTGCTCCCAGGGCTAATGGATGGCACCCCTCCCCCTGCCCTGTATGATCTCAGTATGAGTGTTAGTGGAGCACGGAGGGCATCCTGGGCCAGGCTGAGCCGTGGGGGGAGGGGGGGGTCTGGGGGGATGGAGTGCCTGCTTAGCTTTCGAAAGCTCAGAGTCTATTCGAGGAGGCCAGACGTATGCATGCGGGATATTTGGGAAACGGTACAAGACAGCAGCTAACATAGTGCTGAATGGCACACAATCAGGTGCCAACCACATTCCCTTCTTAACTCATCTGAGTCTTTTAATACCAGATGGGGACCCTGAGAATAGATTTCCTATAAAACAGATGAAGAGCAAAGACGGGAGCCAAGGCAAAGGCTATGGTTCACGCACTTTTATACCACTCGAGCCCAGCACGATGCCTGGCCCACGGCAACAGCGACAGTGGCCATCCTGCACCCATAACCGGCCACACTATGTGCCAGGTACCTGCTAAGGGCCTTACAAATATGACCTCGCCACTCCTCACAGCAACGCTCCACGGTAGGTACTGATGCAGCCCACAGAAGGTGAAAGTGGGGTTCAGAGAAAGTACGCGTTGGGCCCAAAGTCACACAGCCAGTGAGGAGCGAAGTCAGGATTTGAACCCAGATCTAGCAGCCCCCAGATCCAAGTTCTTAATCTGACACTGCTGCCTCCGTGTGCGGTGGGAACTCGGTGAAATGCCTTTGCCCACAAAGAGGGGAAGAAAGTCGGCTGTGTGTTACATGAACACAGACAGCACATACATGCTTTAACAGGATCCCTGAAGGTCTGTGACCATCTCAGCCCTCCCTCCTGAACAGCCCCCCAGGGCTACCCTAAAGAGTCCTATAGGGGTGCTCATGGCAGAGGGAAGGGAAGTCTTTGCCTCCAGAGCTTTCTGACGACATGGACGGCACTAGGGTTATGAATTAGTCTGCTTGGGCTGCTGTAACAAAGCACCACAGACTGGGTGACCTTACCAATAGAAACGTATTTTCTCACAGTTCTAGAGGCTAGAAATGTAAGATCAAGTTGCCAGCAGGAATAGAGTTGGTGTCGGGTGAGAGCCCCACTCTTGGGTTGCAGATGGCTGCCCCCTCCTTCCTGTGTGCTTACGAGGCCTTTCCTTGGTCATGGGGTGGGGGGAGGCCAGTGGGGCCTCTCTGATGTCTGTCCTCATAAGGACGTTAAGGGCACAAATCCCATGGCATCAGGACACTGCCCTCATGACCTCATTTAACCTTATTACTTTTTAGAGGCCCGTCTCCAAAAATAGCCACACTGAAGGTTAGAGCTTCAGCATATGAATGGGGGTAGGTGGGGGACACAAACATTTACCCCATAACAGGGTGGATGAGGGAGGAGTCAGAGCTGGAGATGGTACATGAGCTAGCTCACCTTCTGAGGAGGATCCATAGCCGTTGCAGGCCAGGTTGGATGGGGCTGGCAAGAGCCCCTCAGCAAGCAAACCACATCCTGCCCAGCAGGGCAAATGGCCCCTGCAGCCAGTTGATTGATGGGAGGCTCCCTGTCTCCCCACAAAGTTCTCTAATGTTCTCTGTTGCAAATCCCCAAGAGGCAGGGAGTGGGCCTGCTGTCCTTGTTCACTCTTGTCCCTCACATTTAACTCAGTCCTCCTCAGATGCATTCTTTCTGAGCATCTCCTGGGTGATGTCTGCTGCCTTGTACAGTGCATGTTTGTGTGTGAGTGTGTCCATTTGTAGGTAGATAACACCTACCACTCAAGGCATCATCAGGAATAAATGAGCTATTGTACATGTAAATATCTGGAACGTGGTTGATGTATGAGTGAGTAAGTATTTGCTGAATGAATGAATCTGTCCTTGGGAGAACATGCTTCTTCCTTTGAAGGGCAAGGATGATCTAGTACCGTGTTTCCCCGAAAATGAGACCGAGCCTGACAATCAACTCTAATGCATCTTTTGGAGCAAAAATTAATATCAGACCTAGTCTTATATTACTATAATATAAGACCGAGTCTTATCTAATATAATATAATAATATAGTGTAATATAACCAGGTCTTATATTAATTTTTGCTCCAAAAGACGCATTAGAGCTGATTGCCTCGCTAGGTCTTATTTTCGGGAAAACACGGTAATTGTCAGTTTTTACTTATTAGTCAGGTCACTAAGCAAAGAAAATTCATTCATTCACCCATTCATTCATTTACTTACTCAACACAGATGGACAGCACCCCTGTCAGAAACCAGGGGTTAAGCAGACAGTGTAACACTATATCAGTAGTAGTCCTTGCTCTTAAGGAACTTGCAGTCCAGAGGGCGAGACAAAGGAAGGGGCAGTGAGAACCAAGGGCACACGTACTCTGATGGAAGAAGAGCTTCGAGTACCGCAGGGACCCAAGGCAGGAACCAACCAACCGAGCACCAGGGAAGGACTCCCTGAGGAAAGGCCCCCGAGGTAGCTCTTCAAGGATGAGCAGCAGGTCACCAGATGGAGAAAAGGCTGAGGGACATTCAGGGCAGAGGGAACAGCATGGGCAAAGGTCCTGAAACACAACCATAGAGGGCGCGTTGGGGGACTAGTGAGGGTCTGTGTGACTGGAGCCCCAAAAGGAGCCCCAGGGAGCAGGGGATGGGCAGATGAAGCCAGGCCACAAAAGGACCTCATAATTCATGCTTAAGCAGTTTGGACCTTATCTCGGTGACTTCACCTATTGCCACTGCCCCGAGGCAGCCAGGTGTGACCATCTCGGAGACCTTTTACTATTTCTGATCTGTAGAATGGAGCAGTTCAACTGTACTTGGTTTTTCAGAAGGTTTGGGGGAGGAGGAAATGAGAAAAAGGTATCCTAGCCTTTTTTTTTAATTAAAATGTATTGGGGTGACAATTGTTCGACAAGTTACATAGGTTTCAGGTGTACAATTCTGTAATACATCATCTATATCTCACATTGTGTGTTCACAACCCAGAGTTGCATCCTAGCCTTTTATAAACTCTCCAGTGCTGGTCCTGGCCTTTAGGAAAAATAGAGATTAGCAGAAGCCCGAGGGTGGCGTGGTTTGGTGCTCTGTCCAGTGATCTGAGAAGCTTGGGGGCTGCACCACCCTCCCCCCAGCAAAGATCTTGCCTGTGTGCATTGAGTTCTGGCTGTCCTGATGGGTCCTCTCATGACCTCTGGCTGCACCCCATCCCCACCCTTTTTCCCCAGCAGGGAGGGCAGGAGGGAGGCAGGGCCAGCCGCTACCAGCCCTGCTCCATCATCCAGGATTCCAGGCCTCCTGGACTAGAGAGATAGCCCTGGCAGTTAGGAGAGCTAAAGCTTTGAGTCTGGTGGGACCCAAGAGGAACTCTTCCCAACTCAATGTCCCCAGTGTCCTCATCTGCCAATGGGAGGTGGTGACAGAGCCTTGGACTCCACGTTCTAATCCTGAATTCTGGCTGGGTCACTTCAGGGAAATGTCTTAGCCTAGGTAAGCCTCTGTTCTTCTCTGTGGTGATGATCAGACAGGACCTGCCTAACTCTCAGGGTGTGGGTGACGTAGGGTGATGTGCTTTATACAGCAATGGGCAGTGCGCTGAAAGGGATGGGTGTTATGACGTGCACCTCCTCTGTTGCACGAAATAGGACATGTGCTTGAATTTGAGAAAGCATTAAGTGCCGAATAGATAAAGAAAACAACTCAGGGTCCCTGGCCAGGTTGTAGGCCACCTGTGTCCTTGAAGGACAGCTAATGGGCTGGAATGAGGAGCAGCAACTCCTGAGAGGCCGTGTGTCCTGGAGGTATGGCTATGTGCCTGTGTGGCTGTGTGCCTGTGTGAAGGTGGGTGACCGTGATACCGTTTTGCACTGACTATGTGTGCGTCTTCGTGCCTGTGTGTCTGTGTCTTGTGTGGGGTCCTATGGATGCACCTGTGGGTGTACTATGGCTGAGTGTGTCTGTGTGTACACCAGTGATATCCACGTGGGCTGGTGGGAACTGTGCCCACGTTTGTGGGACTATGTGTGTGTGTGTGCGTGTTTAGGAGGCCACATGTTGGGGGACCCTGTGACCTGCAAACATGGTAGAGAGTGGGAATCCAGGCAGCTCTGACTTGGGGGAGGGTTAGCTCCACAGGCTTTCAGGGAGCAAGCCTTGCATTTCAGCACCATGGAGAGCTGGAGAGAACCAGAAGGGATAGACCCCAATTTTGCCCTTTTGCATGAGAAGCTGAGATGGGGGTTGTGGTCTGTGTGATGTGGAATGAGGACTCACAGAATGGAGACTGCTTCCTAAATTCAGCCATCGCCCCCTCAGCACTAACTCACAGTCTGCCCCATAGCTGATGCCTAGTTAATTATTGGGGAGGTTGGAGAAGGGGGAAGTGAGGGAAGAAACAGCAAGGGCCCAAAGGGGCTGAAGGTTCTTTCACCCCGTTCCCAATCCTGTCATTAGAAGGTGGCCCTGGCCTTTCCTCCTCCCATGAAAACCCAGTAAGATACATGTTTTGCAACCCTTCTTAGGTAGGACACACTTGTTCCCCACCCCATGAATTCAGGCAGTGAATTAAATAAGATTTCCCTTGAAGTCAAATGAAATCACACAACACACACACCCCCACACACGCACAGGCACACACACGTTCTTCCAGGAGCATCTGCTGCCCCCTGAGCCCCACCCATCACCCGGGTGCCGGCGGGGATCTGGAGCGTAGCCTCCGGAGTCCGCACACCCTGCACGTGCCGGCGGCAGAAGTGCCAGCAGTAGCGCGGTCCCAGGCGCCCCCACCCCCACCCCCGCGTCCTGGCTCCGCCCCGCCCCGCCCCGCCCCTCCGGGGTGACCCGCCCGCGGGCATCTCTCTGCCCGGCTCAGGTTCGCCTCTAGCGCGCGGGCCGGCAGCAGGCAGGCGGGCGCGCGGCACCGCTCCGCGCGGTCCCCGGCTCCGTTCATTCATGATTGGTACTCGGCCCCCCCATACCCAGTCGGAGCGTCGGGAGGGGAGCTGCGCGTGCGGCAGGAGGGGCGGGCGGAGCGCAGCTCCCGCACCGCACGCGGCGCTGGCTCAGGAGCCTCGGCCCAGCGGGCGGCCGCCCGGTGTCTAGCGCCAGGCAGGCTCCGAGGCACCGTCGTCGGCCCTTCAAGGGGAGCAGTCGGCCCGGCTCCGAGGGCTCGCCGGGAGCCACTGGCCCTGTGAGTCAGTGCATGTGCGGGGCTGAAGCAGGAAAGAAAAGGCTCCCGGCGCCCCAGCCCCAGGCTCACTGAATACCAAGCTGCAGGAGGGCTGCCGGGTGCTTTTTTCCTCCCCCAATTCACAGTAGACGATCCACACTGATTTCTTTCCAGGGAAGGGGAGGGGCAGGGCCCGGGGTCCCAAGTCGCACACAAGTCTTCGCTGCCATGGGGGCTGTCATGGGCACCTTCTCGTCTCTGCAAACCAAACAAAGGCGACCCTCGAAAGGTAAGCCACCTCCTTCTTCCTTTTGTTCCCCCGGCTGGGTTTGGGGGTGCTGGGATCTGAGCTGGGGTGTGCCACCTGCCTCCCATGGCCCAGACTTTTCTCTCTCCGTGAGGAGCGGATTCACGTTCCTGTATCCAAAGGAATAAGAAGCTGGCGGGAGGATTGGTGTGAATCCCTGTGAAGGCTCAGAGGATGAGCCAGAGTGGGTACCTGGGTGACGGGTGCCAGGACCCTTCTCCTGGGGAAATCCCTAGGAGCAGAAGGAAGGGGCACATTCACAGGTGGAAGTGACGGGGTGTCTGGGTGGAAATGTTGGGAAGCTCTTCCCGTTCCCATAAGGGCAGGCGATTGTGCCAGTGTGGGCATCCAGCGAGGGTGCTCACACATTCACTCGCTCCTCCTCTGGGCTGCGATGTCGGTGCAGACCTGGGAGTCCATCACCAGGGAGGGAGTGCTGCGTCTGCCCACCCCAGAAAACCTCTGCAAGCCAAAAGGAATCAGCTGCTGCCAGGTGGTAAAACTCCCAGGGCTCATGTCCTGGTGACTCAGGGCATCACACGAGGGTGCTGCCACGATCTGGGAACCGCTGGGAGCCGAGGGTACTGTCAGGGTGTGGCAGAGAGGTGAGCTTACATCGAAGATAAGGAAGCATGGTGTCCTGGAGTCCCTTCTGCCTTGGTCCTGTTCCATAGCTGCCTTTCCCCAGCTGAGATGTGCGCAGTCTCTCCAGTGGGACGGTTGTCAAAGGGGTCCATGGGAAGTCGAGGGGGACTCTGCAGGCCTCCTCTCCAGCAGTTAGAAAGTTGGTTGTTGGAATAAAGAGACGGGATGCAGGTACGGAAAAGAAAAGGATGGGTTTGTTTTAATTCTCAAATACTATTGTGAGTGGTAGCAGGATTTTAAGTAACCTGACAGTGAGCCCAGGTTCTGGCTACAGGTGGGGTTTCAGCTCTCACGCCTTATGCTAGCTGGTGATTAAATCTGTATTCACCAGCATTTATGGTGCTGATGGTGGACGCCAGGGTACACCCTAAGAGTCTACTCTCAGGAGTTTGGTTGGTTTCACCTGAGGTATGAGGGGAGTCTGCATCGCAGAGCTCCCCACAAGGAACCTGTCCAGGAGGGGTCCAGCCTCTGGCCCAGCCCTCGGGAGACATCAGCCTGACTGAACATGGAGGAATGAGATTTCTGGTTGAAGGTCTTCGGGGATGAAACTGGGTGGGGGGTTACAGCCTAACACATGGAGAAGGCTTTGGCCCATTTGTCCAGCTGAGTTATACATCCTGGCAGGGAAGGGACTGGTCTCTCTTTTCGCGGCCGTCCTAGGCAGGAAGAAAGGTCTGCAAGCCTTGGCATAGGACCGTGATGTTCTGAGCTGCTCCTCGCAGATCCTCAGATGCTGCTTGACTGGGATCAAAGTTCAGCACCAATTTCCCATCTCCTCCCCCAGCACGTCTGACCACCATGAGGTCCCAGGGGCCAGGGGACTGAGGAGACAAGAGACTCAGGGGTTTGTTTTAAAAGATCGTCCATGCCTGTCGTGCTCCTGGAGAGGCAGAGAGGTGTCCAGTGGAACCTGTGTGTGAATGCCACTCTGTCACTCTCTCCCTCTGTGATCTCACGCAAGTCCCTTCACCTCTCTAAGCCTGTTTCCTTATCCATAAATTGGATAAGAATACTACCTCTGGGTGTGGGGGAAGTGTTGGCTACAGCCACGGGGACGTAGAGGAGATTGTTGAAAGGACATGAAGATCAGATGAACGATGGATATGGACTTCCGTGCACAGAGCTGGACAAAGATTTAGAGCTCAGACATTACCATCTACCACTCCCTTCTCCTGCACACAACTCCCGGTCCACCCAGATAAATTCCTGCAGGATTCCCACAGGCCAAAGCTCTCTGCTTCTCTCCCAAGATTCTAAGAAAGAAAAGAGGGGCACCAACATTCAGTGAGCACCTACTGTGTGCCAGACACAGTGCTGGGTGCTTTATCTGTGCATTCATATTGAACTCTCATAAGCACATGTGTTTGAAGCTTCTAGCAGGTCCAGGGCTGCTAGGCAGGCTGCCAGGACTGGCTGCCCCAAGCTCTGAGCTGTCAGCCTCTCTTGCACAAAGCCCCACCCCACTGGCTGGAATTGTCCAGGGCTCCAGCTGTGCGCATTCCCCTGGGCATTTGCCCTGGAGCAGAGTTTTATCTTACTGTCTTGCTCCTTGCAATGCTAATCAGCAGAAGACCCTTCCTACAGAGAGAGGCACTTTACTGGGTAGGCAAGTGGTCAGGGATTACTTCCTGGCCGCATCCCTTCCCCACTCAGGACCTGGGTTTCTCCTTTGTAAAAGGAGGAAGTCACATGAGACATTTCCTCAGGTTCCGTCGGTTCTCAAATTTGAAGATTTTTATTGCTGATGCTCTTCCCAGAGCTGCTACTGTGATCTCTGAGACATCGAGCTCAGATCTAATTAGATGCAGTCAGAAAGAGTGGAGGAGATTTGCAACTCAGGCGTCAGTCTCCCTGCTGGGTTCAAATCTAGGCTCTGCCACTTACTAGCTATGTGACTAAGCCTTATCTTCGTCAACTATAACACAGGGACAGTAGTGGGTTATAGTCTTCAAATAGCCATGTGTTTTGTGGATTTCAAGGATAACAGAAGTCAAATGTTTAGCACAAGCTCTGCTCCATAATAAGTGGTCAGCAAATTTCAGCTGCTATGAAATGTATGTCTCTACTGTTTGCGGCTTCCAAATGCCTAGAGTAAGGCCATCCTGGAAGTAGTCAGTGCCTCTGGGAGTCCTAAAAGCTCATTTCTAGAGCCCTCTTCCAGCCCTGTCCAGGTAACAACTTGGACCCAAAACCCGGAGGCATAGAGGCTGGTCCTGTTGCTGCGACCCTGCTGATCTCTGTGGCTGGCCCTGCAAACGTCATAGCTTGCCCAATGAATACCCTGCATGTTTTGAAACTATAATTTGGTAACACACATATATTTTTTAAATAGGGCAAAAGCTCTGCCTGATTAGTGCTGAGAGAGGGGTGTACCTAGCCCCGCCTGGGTGTCCAGGGAGAGCTTTCTGAAGGCAGCAGAAATCCAAAGTAGTTTCAGAGTTTTGATCTGTTTGGGATCTTTGTTTGTGTTTAATTAGAATGGGAAAGCCCTGCTTTTGGAGATTCAGCCTCTGCTGAATCCAGGTAGAATTTCTGATTCCAATGGTTTTGCATGTTCTTGTCACACCAAGGACGTTGCTCTGGGCTTGGGGGAAGAAGTGAGAAGGGTTGGGGTATCGAGGTAACCAGAGGAAGAGGATGCAAGTGCTGCAGCTGGGGGAGTGAGGGACAAGAGAATTTAGGGAGAGCATCACTAGACCAAGGCCGTCCCTACGGAGACTTGCCCGTAAGCAGATAATCCCACGTTGCAGGGGTGGCTGAGTTATCAGTCTGCCACGGTGGAGGGAAAGCACTCAGAACCTTCAGGAAGGGCTGAGCTTGGGATCTCAGAATGCTCACTGAACAGATGAACAGACTGCCTCCCACAGCTATTCACTGCTTTTCCTCAGGCCACATGGCAAGGTAGAGACAAATATGGGACTGGTCCCCTGAGGCCTAGATCAGGGAGCACCTGGGAGAGCTTATGGAAGCAGAAGGCTCCTGGTGAGGCTGGATTTGGGGACTGGTGATTGGGGCAGGATTTCCAACCAGGAGAGATCTGGGAGACGGACGAGAGGCAGTGAAGTGTAGAGAAGCAGTAACCCTCCTGTCACAGGGGCCTGGCCTCCAGAGACCTTTGGCAAGTCATCTCACCTTGGAAATACCAGTTTCCTTATGTCTAAAAGCGGAATGCTGATTTACAGAGGCACGTGTGCCTTGGGCATTACCTGTTTCTGCATCTGTGTCCATCCTTTACACTCTATATTACCCCTCCCCCCACCTCCTTGTCTAATAGCTAAAATTCTACCTACATCCCAAGGTCTCACTAGGCTGTTTCCAGATTCAGGAAGGCTTCCCCAATCCCCAGAGAAAAGTGACTTCTCCCATCTGAATTCCTACATCTTTTAAGGTGTGCGTTCTCATGACTCTCAAGTCATGCTTTGAATTAGGCAGTGGATGGAAGTATTAACCCTCTGCCCCCACCCCCGAATGTCAGCTTCTTGAGGGGAGCTTGTCTGAATCATCCTTCACCGTCCCCAGCTTGGCTCCTTGCACATAGTAAGTACTCAATAAATCTTTTCTGGAAGAAATTGTGGATAATGGAACTGTTGGCTGTTATTTCCTCGAATTGCAGACCCTGCAGGAAAAGTTAGCTTCCCACTGGAATTTCAGTTACTAACCTGGAATGAATTCTGTTATTTGGTCTGTTGACTTTGAATTGGCTTTGTCTCCAAAGTGTTCTGAATCTGTTTACCATTTAGCAGGGAAGTGCTGAGAACAGGCTTCCCATTCCCCAGACCCCTGGCAGTCAGGAAAGTATAGGGAGCTCACCCCCAGGGCCTGGTGCCATTCTGGTCCCTCAATCCCAGAAGAAATTCAGTAGAACTCAAGTAGGACAGAAAGAGGGAGATGGAAGAGACTGAAAGATGGAAGTGAAGGGGCTACTGCCTAAAATAAGTGCAACTTTTCAGTCTTGGGCCTCCATGTACATCTAGAAGGGCTTTGCTCAATAAATGCTTTGTAAATGTGCACGTGAACAAGTGAGTGTACACATTAATGAGTGAGTGAGAGAATGAATGATGGAATGAATAAATAAGTGAGTGAAAGGGAGCACATCCTGTATCAAAGCTATGATAGCAGGAATGATTGGAGAAATGAGTGCATGGATGAATTGTACAAGAGTTAATGAGGCCTGAAGTCCTAGAGAGACTGCGATAAAAGACTCTCTTTGCATGAAGAGCATTGATTGTCATGCTACCCAAATCTTGGATCTGAGTCCCCCACCGTGAAACTTGGAGTTAATGGGACAGGAAGCCCTGGTACAGATAATTAATAGTAAACGTATAGCAAGTGCTTCTTAGAAAGCTGAAAATTATAAATTCAGTCAAGAAGAGTCCTGGTAATTTTTTGGATACCAGTAGATGTGTCTTTGGGGAAGGTGGGAAGATTGGAAAGTATCTCTAACCTTTCTTTTGTTGATTCATTCAAAAAACAATAGTAGGGACTAAGTTAGAAAGGTCTCCCTTGTATTTCAGGTTTCCCAGTACCATGTCTTGGTGAGAGCAAGAACCTGTATGTTTCTCTATCCATTTATTTGTTCACTAAGCAATCTCTTACATGTTCTTTAACATTCATTCCCTGATGTTGTCTCTGCCTAAGATCCACTCCAGCTTCCCCACTCTCCTTCCACCTCTACCTCCCTAGTCACCTGGCGAACTCCTATACATCCTTCAGGACCTCATTTAATGTCACGCTCCAAGGCTCCTGTAGGCAGGGCACATCTCTCCTTCCCGTGTTTCCCTACAGCTATTGCTGCTTCCCCTTGCTGCAACCCTGTATATTATGTGATTATGGACTTACACAGTTAGCTCTCAGGGAATGAGTCTTATTCTAGGGCCTGTGTGAGGCCTGACACTGAGTCCAGATTCGATGCATGTCGTCTGTGTGGAGGTAAGGATAGCTGGACCAGGGTTTGTTCTTGATGGCTCTGGGCAGTGAAGGAATGTGCCGGGCAGCCCAGATGAGAAATCCAGGTCTGCTCATGGGAGAAGCACTGCAAAGTTCTGCATAATGGCCCTGGAGCTGATGTCCCTATTTATCAGACAGAGAATGAGCATGCTCAGGAAAGAGGGAGAGGGACAGAGAGGGAGAGGGAGAGGAAGAGGGAGACAGAGGGAGAGAGGGAGAGGGAGGAAAAAGGAAGGAGAGGGGGAGAGAGGGAGGGAAAGGGGAGGAGAGGAAGAGGGAAGGAGAGGGAGAGAGAGGGGAAGAGAAGGTGAGGGAGGGAGAGGGGAGAAAGGGGGAGAGGGGGAGAGAGGAAATGAGAGGGAGAGGGACGGAGAAACACAAACACACTCTTAAGTGAGAATTCTGGGACCTTAACTTGACTTATCTTTAAATGCCTCCCCTCCCTCCATATATTATTTTAAATAGGTCACCTTTAGGGAGCAGCTGGAGTCAGTTGGGATACGCCAGCGTCCTATTATTCCAGGCCAGATTGAAAGCCCCACTGGGGCAATGGGGGGAAAGGGAACCACACTCAGATTAGAGAATTAATACTAGGACTGCACAATGGTTAGGACCTCTGAGCTCAAGTAAGAGACTGGGTTCAAACTCTGGCTCTGTGACTTAGCTGAACCACTCTGAGCCTCAGTTTCCTGTTCTGTAAAATGGGGACATGACAGTATCTCTCTTAGGGGACTGTATCAGAGCTCAAGGAGGTAGTGAGCACAGTGCTTCATATATGGTGAGATGATTCTAGCCACTCCCTGTAGCACTAGCTTTGCTGCTGCCATTTGTCCCATCACAGGTCAGGTCCCTTCCTCTTCTCTTACTCCATCTGTACAGTGACTTAGTAGTCCTTGGTGATCTCTGTCCCTTCAAGCTATGGCCTCCAGTTCTATCTCTCTGGGACCCAGAGCCATCACAACCATGGCCACCAGAACCCCGAGAGGTTTCTCTGGTGACTCCTACGGGGAGCTGTCAATTTAGATGACGACGGAAATTTCCAATGGTGAGATAAGAAAAGGTGGACCATCTGCTAATACTAATAATAATAACAATAACAATTAACGTTGATCTGGCCTCCTCTCTGGGCCAGACACCTTACTCTGCCCTTCTCCCATGTTATTTTATTAACTTCCTCCCAGCCCTGGAGGACAGATCCTATTATAGTGCCCATTTTGCAGATGAGGAGACTTAGGCTCTGAGAAGGGAAAGTGCCTCGGCCAGGGTCGCACAGCTTGTGGTGAGCAGTGTCTGGTTCTGGCTGATTCCAGAGCCGGAGCAATTACACACCACACCAACTTCCTCCCCTCCTAGCCACACCTGGAAGACGAAGCCAAAACGGGGAGTGTGGATGTTGGGGAGAAGGCATTGAGGGATAGACTGGAGCACCTCATTAACCGCACCTAACAGCCGAGCCATCTGCAGGCACTGAGCAAAATGCTTTTAGTCCCATCTCAACCCGTCCCTGGATCTGTTTCCATTTAATCTGACACTGCAAAAACCTGAATATGAAATGATTGGGGGCAGAAGGCCAATTAGCAAATTCATTAATAGGATTAAACATCTCTCCTCTGCTCTAATCATTTATGTGAACTAAATTCTTCTCCCTTTGTTACAACTGTCATTGCCTGTCAGTGAAGGATCGAGCGCTTAAATATCTCCAAGCATGTTAGAATTTCAAACCTTCAGAATCGGGCACCAGAATCAAGGTTTTCACATGGTCCAGATGGGCAGGGAGAGGCCCGTCAGCCAATGACTTGTCATCATTACAAAGGAAACAAATGCAAGAACTTGCTAGTGCATTAGCCTTCTGCTCTCTCATTGGTTCCCTTTGTCGTTGGCCACACATTGGCCTAAATCTATATTACACATATGTATGTGGTATGGCAGTTACGGGCATATCATCTTAGACCTGGATGCGAAACCTGGCTCTGCAACATACTAGCTATGTGACCTCGGACAGGTCATCTCATCTCTGTGAACCCTCATTTCCACATCTAGAGAATTAGGATATTGACAGTAATTTCCTCCAAGGTTGTTATGAGCAAGAAATGCAATAATACATGTAAGATACAGTCAGAACTTAGCGCAAAAGCAGTAGAGGTAAGTTCTTCCTGTCTGGAACCGTAGTACTCAAAGTGTGGTCCTCACATCAGCAGCCTCAGCGCCACCTGGGAACTTGTCAGAAATGCAGCCTCAGGCTGAATATATGTATGTAATTATACGATATATATCATCGTAAAATTATACATCACGCTGGAAGGGACCTTCAAAGCCTTCTGGTTCGAGTTTCATTCCACAGATATCAAAAAGGAGTCCAGAGAAGGTCAGTGGTTTGCCACAGGCACACAGCTGGAGTGTCAGACGTGGGACCTGACCCCAATTTTCCCCACCCCTGTTTGTCTTCATATGAATTGCTACGAAGTCAGATTTCCTCTGATTAGCCTGTCAGCACTTGAGCTTTGCTTTCTTTATTTCTTTTTAAAAAACAGATGGGCAGGACTATGCATGCCCATTGTGTTTTAATTTATGAATTGTAAATGTTATTCCAGCTAAGGGGGATCCTGAATCTTGATTCTACCAGCCACCCCCTTCGCTCTCCCTCCAAGTCTGTGCTATCTGGAGGTGTGACAGGAGGCATTCTGGGTCTTCATTAAGACCACAGACCAGGACAGGGTGCTGGACAGATGTGTGTGGACTAGAGGCGTCTCTTCACAAGTTATTTCATCAGCAGTGCTCAGAATGGCAGAGCAGGCTGGCAGCCTGGTTAATGTGCAAAACCTTTGTGTGGGATTTGAGACCAGAAGATTAGACAGAAGTTAGTAGGAATCTGAAGGACAGTGAAAGAGCCTGAAGCATGAAAGTCAAGTGCCTTTTTCAGGGGGCCTAGAAGGGACTCTGCGTTGGAAAACGAACCGTCCTGCTGGTTATTGTAGAAAGCTTCCTGCACTGAGCAATTAGCAGCACTCATCCAGAGTCAATAGGCTTGTTTGGGGTAGAAATAGAGATATGGGGAAGCATTGCTTGAGGAGGAGGGATGCAGATCTCCTGAAGGCCTACTATGTCCCAGACCTTTCCGTATACCTTGTCTCCTTTCGTTTTTCCAGTAGTGCTGTGATGGCTGTATTACTATTCACACTTTGCAAATTGGGAAACGAAGGCTCAGGAAGGATCTAGTGCTCAGAGAGCAAGGATTGAAGCATGTCTGATTCCGAGGACCCCCACTACGTGGCCTCCTCCTCTAGCCGAGGGTATGTCTACAACCAGCAGGCCTCTTATCCCCAAGAAGAAGTTGATCAGCCGATACTCTAGTTTCCACGCTCCTGGGAAGCGGAAATAACAACCACTGGCCTCCGCTTGGCTCGTCAGCTCCTCACTCAGGCCGGCCCTGGGTCCAGAGGGAAAGGAGGGCTCGTTCCGCTGCTGAGGGAGCCTTGTGGAGGCCACGCAGAACTCAGTTCTGAGGAAGGCACTGCACTGTCACCAGGTGTGGCTACACTTTCTCTCCATCCCTGGGACTCACCTGTGTAGTGTGACTCTCCCAGGTGGTCACATGCACAGTCACAGGGGCCTCTTAGGCAGGGCAATCGGGGGCTCATGGCCTTCCCTGTCTCCTTTGCACAGGCCGGGCCGGGGCTGGCCTGGATTAGGACTCTCAGCCCTGAAGGCCCTAAGGCTGAAAAGATTATATCCCCCCACCACCCACCCCACCAGTTGCTGCTTAGACAATTCAAAACACAAACAGTAAAATAGGTCTAAGGAAGTCTAATAAAATTTGGATTTTCCCCATGATGGCTACTCTGATGATTTTTTTAAAAAATATAGCACACTGTCAAATCATGTTTCTCATCATTTTTGATGCTTCTACTTTGCTGGTGCTTTAAACATCTCTTCAATGTGCCTGTTGGAGTATGTCCACTTCGGAGTTGCAGACTGACAGGAAAAAGAGAAAAGCTGATCTGTGTTGAGCCCCGGTTGTGTGCCAGGCACGGTGCAGGGTGTTGACAAATATAATGACAATCACACAAACATTTTTAAAGCTCTTATAGTAAGAAGAAGAATAGTAAGAAGAAATGACATTTATATAGCACTTTGTGTCAAGTACTATTCTAAGTGCTTTTGATACATTAAACTAATGTGATCCTCACAACAAGCCTATGAGGTAGGAGTCCCCATCTAACAGATGAAATCTCATATCTCACACTATGAGAAGGAAGCATTCATTGCACACACACACACACACGCACCATTTCGTAGTGACTTGCCCAAGTCCCCCCATGTGGATGGTGGAAGAACCAGGATTCACACCAGTTGTGAGTGGCAGGCCCTACTCACTTACTAGAAGCACCGTGTTATTTGATGTTCCCCAGGGTGCATTATAAGGAGAGGTGGGACTAAAGACTGAGTGTTGAATCCTGTCCTGTTTTTCAGGGGCACCCTATCACTCCCTGTTGCCTGTTGCATCGGTCCTTGCCTTGCGCTACCATCCCAGGTCCATTCTGACCTCCCAGAAGGACCACTTTGCACGTTGGTCCACATCATGTAGCTTGTACTCAAGCCAAGTCACTCTGCCATCTGCATTTCCCTGGCAAGAAGCTGCTGGAAGGATATTCGAGTTGTGTAGGAGACTCTCTTGGCTGGGATTTGACTCCAGTGCCTGCAGCTTAATCTCCAGGCGAAACTGTATCTGGACATTGAACTGTAGATTGTTATACTGTGAGGTTCAGGGGACGGAGAGAGCCTCTCCATCTGAGGGGCCGGGGCTGGAGAATCAGAGAGGATGGCTGAAAGAGGTGGCATTTGAGGTTGAGGAAAGAGCTGGCCTGGGTTGGCCCATGCAGGAGCGTAGGTTAGTGAAGTTCTAGGCAGCAGGAATAGCATGAGCTTTGCCACCGAGATAGACAACAAGAAAAGAGAAGGAATGAAAAATGGCAATGATGTTTTGCACTTTTGTGGCTTGGAAGATGTCAACAGAAAGGTTGGCATCAGAAAGGGGACACGATGGAGGCAGAGATGAGTCAGGCGGACAATCTGGAAGGTGGGAGAAAGACCCTGGAAGGCAGTAGAGAGCAAGGATAAGGAAAGGATGAAGTGGGGATCAGGACTGTCCCCCTCACCCCTACCCTGTCTCCCCAAAAGTCCCCCAGTGATCCCTTCAGCCACATCTGCTCCCTCCCTCCCCCTCCCAGTATACCCCCTGTTTGTCCTGCATGGTTTAGCAATTGATTGCCTTGAATTGCTCCGTAATCGCTTCCTGTAAACATGCCTTGACTCTCCAGTGAGATACACTTTTCTCCAAGACTGGCACCTTTCTTTCTGCTCTTCTGAGTTTCTTGGAGGAGCCCAACACAGTTCTGGCCACACGATTGGTATTTGGTGACTTGAATTGTCATTTCACAGAGATGTACGAGGACTTGGGATTCCCTGACTGGGATGAATGTGGCAAAGAAACTTGGGCACAGCTTTGAAGCCCCCCACAGCATATCCACAGAATCTGAACATCCATGATTGTGCTTTGGTGCAAAACATAGGACATGGGAGGCTGCTGCATAACAGCATAGAGTTGTTGGAGAGAAAAAGGTGCGAGGTGTTGGGTGAGATAGAACCGAAGGCCAGTCCTAATTTACCCCTTACAAGCTGTGTGCTTTAAGCAAGTTATTGAACCCCTCTCTGCATATCAGTTTCTTCATCTATTAGATAGCAACAATCATGATATCAACTCATTCGATTGTCATGGGGAATAAATGAGATACTGTGAATGCGAGTGTTTGGTGAACTGTAAGGGGCAATGCATAAATGGTGGATATCAACAGGTAGATGATGGTAATGATCATAATGGTAGTGGTGATTTTGATGGTGCTGGTGGTGATGGAGGCGCTGGTGGTGGCAGTGGTGGCCATGATGATGGTGGTCGGGAATGGTGGTGGTGGTGGTGCGATTATAGTAGAGTAATGGTGATGGCAGGAGTGACGGTAATAGTGGTGTTAATGGTAGTGATGGTGGTGATGAGAGGTGGTGTTCATGGTGGCGGTGGTGGTGGTGATGGGATTATTACAGGAGGGATAACGAAAGCGGTGGTGGTGGTAGAACAATGCGGGGCGATACTAGTTGAGGCGGTGATACTAGTAGAGGTGAATGGACGCTGATGGTGCTGGTGATACAGTAATGTCTGTGGCAGTGTTGGTGGCAGGATGACGGTGGTCGTGGTGGTGGTGACACTGGATTTGAGGCTATCATTCCCTTTGTCCAATCGAGCTTCTTTGGCTAAGCTGCACAGAAGGACTTCCAAGCCCTAGAATTTGACTGCCCACCGATGGATTTGTCAACAGTAGGGAAGAATGAGACAAATTAGTTCATGCTTCTAAATTTCTCCATGGTTGGTACGTTCAGAATCATTTTTATACAAGCGGCCTTCTTGGCACTTGCATTCCCAGCACGTAGCACAGTGCCGTGCCCGGTACATAGTCACTTTTCAATAAATATTTGTGGAATGAAAGAAGAAACTTGCAGGAGGACACAGGTTGTACCCTTGGATAAACTCATCAGAGGTAAGTGTCTCATCTCCGACGGTATGCAGGGTTATCAGGCAGCTCCCCATCGCCTCAGAACGTGCCTGCACTCAGGCCAGGATTACAGAAGTGGCTTCAAGTTCAGTGCCTCCACAGCCCACCTTCCACCCTGGGCAAGTTAGAGACACACGTAGGGCCTCTGTTGTGAGAAAGGAACAATCACATGCTGACATTGTAGGGTTCTTGTGGCTTTCAGGGATGTGGCACATCGTAAGGGCTTAATAAATGGTAGTAGTTGTCAATGTTGGTAGCATTTATTATCTCTGTCTCTGGTGGAGACAGTAATATAACAAGTGGTGCATAATGATAGACCAGGGTCTTGTGTGTCTCTCTTTGGGGGGACACGTGTGGCTTGGATTCACCTTGAATCCCCTGGTCCTGGAGCTCTGAGCCTGATGGAGTTACCTGCATGGATTGTACATTGTTGGTGGGTTTGTTGAGAAAGATGGGGACCACCCGTAGGCATTTGGATCCATGTGCTGTACTGTCAAATAAGGAATGAGATGTGGAGACTAAACAGTCTTAGATTTAAACCCCACACTTGCCTCTCATTGGCTGTTAGATATGTTCCTAAGTTCCTTAGTTTCTGTGTGTGTCCAGTGAGGTTAATAATACTGAGCACATTGGCACCTTGGGAAGAGTATGGAAAATAAAGTGTAAATGGTGCAGGAGCGGGGGAATGTCTCCCAGGCAGCCCAGAACTGGAAGTAATGGAAAGACCAAAGTAGTTCGGGGATTACAGCTTCCTGCAGCCTTTATCTTTCTGGAACTGATTCATTGCTCCCTAGAACGTTGGGACAAAATCAAGAAGGGGATGAAGGAAGGGAGGGAGAGGAGTGATAAGAGTATGGAAGAGAATATAAACCTGTGGTGTGTGGGTAGCAGGCTGCCTGTCCATGGCAAGCACTCAGTGTAGGGAGAAGTCATGGCGGTGTCATTTTTATTGTTGCGATTGTTATTGTTGTCAAAAGGTGTGTGTGTGGGGAGGGGGGAGTCCAGGTAGAAAGTAGAACTCAAGCGAAGACACGGGGAGGGAGAGCATGGAAGGTTGGACAGAACCCAGGCTGAATTGGTTCAAGGTTATAAAGCGCCAAGTGCAATCTGCAAAGTGTGGAAACTGAGGCAGGCTGCCCTCCCTGCTCCTCCGCAATTTCTAATACCAGCCAGTCCCTTTGAAGGCTGTTGGTGTGTGTGCATTTGTGTAGAGAGGTAAAGCTTGCTACTGTATATAGAACATCTGACACTGTGCTGGGCACATCCCCTAAATGATCTCATTCAATTGTCACACCGTCCTATGAGGTAGATACGGTTATCACCTCTATTTTCGGTGAGATAAAGTAAGCAAACTGAAGCCCAGAGAAAAGCGACTTGTCCAAGGTTACCTAGCTGGTAAGTACAGGGACAGCATTGAACGCAGGCCTGTCTGTCCCTCACTCAGAGACTTCGTACTACTACCTGGTATTCGCTCCATTTGACATTTGGGGACGTGGAGGCTCACAGAAGCTGCTTCACCCCACTGCACAGCCAACTTTTAGCAGCACGAGACTCATCCCATTTCTCCTGACTGCCAGCAGCTCCATCTCCCTGGTGCCTCACACATCACCGCAGCCAGCAACACAAGAGGCTCTTATCCCTTCTCCTGCTCTTCCTACCTTTCTTGGCCTTCTTCCAAAACTTTGGGAAAGCAGTAAACCAACATAAGAGTGAGAGAAAGGCTGTAGAAAGCTCAAACCCCAAACCAACTCGTTCTTTACACAATTCCCATCTGAGCTGCCTGGGAGACAAAGCCCCTCCACCACCACCACCACCACCATTGCTCTAATATGTCAGTGGACAGCAGCCAGACTAAAAGACTGACATGTATTGCACCCTTCAATCCAGACCCCACTTAATTCAGAGGTGCTCCGTGTGATGGTGACATGCACAGACTTAGAAGACAGGCAGTCCTGGTCGGGAACCTGGCTCTGCCTTTCTTGAGCTGTGTGATCTTCGGTACATCACCCACTCTCTCTGAACCTCAGGTCCTTCATCTGTAAAATTGGGATAATAGCTCCCCCCTAGGGTTGCTGTGAAGATTAATTGAAAAGGCGTGTGTAAAATACCTCCTCCATAATAGACATTCATTTGAGGTTTAACAACGGTTAACCTCAGGCTATAGACTTGATAAATATAGGCTCCGCTAACACAAGTGTGACCGTTCCTGACAGGTACTATTACTCCCTCATCCATTACCCATGGCAGACATTGGTCATCCATCACAGGACTCTTTGCTTCTGAGCCGGAACATGACCTCAGAATCCTTCTTAACACAGCACTCCAGGCAGTCACTACCAATTAGTTACACTTGGCATGAGGATAGATGACATTTATTTGTAGTGTTCCCTCTGTACAACCCAGGGTCTGTCTCCAGTCTGCTTTGTGAGTGTGTGTGTGTGAGTGTGTGTGTTAGTGTGTTACTCTTCAGTGATGAAAGAACACTCCAGTCACTGGTTGTTGGTTCATTTGTACGTATCTCTATACTTTCAGAACCCCTGCCTGTGGCTTGGGACCTGTAAGTAACATCAGCTCATATCGGGAGGGAGGTGGGTGAGAACCAAGTTAGAACGTGGGAAAATAAAATTTATGCACAGCACTCCACCAGCCATCAGTGACCCAAGAGATGGTGGTTGAATATGAATTTGAGGTCTCTGAAGATGTAACACTCCCCTGGGTGATGACTGCAATCTCATGGAAGTAGGCCTAGATTAGAACAATTTATTCTTTAGGGTAGTGCTAGCTGCTGTGACAAATAGACCCAATATTTCCATGGCTTAACACGTAGAATTTTATTTCTCAGACATATAACTGGCCAATGTTTGCATTCCTGTGAGTAAGTAGCTTTCTTGCATGTGGTCCCCCAGGGATCTAGCCTCCACCAACCCAAGGGCCTCCTTCCGTCTCCGTGAACGGGGTAGAAATGGCACACTGCTTCATAACCACTGTGACCGGCAATGACAAGCATCACTTATCCTCAAATGTCACTGGAGAGAGCTTGTTCTTAACCCCATGCAAATGCAAGGGAAGGTAGGAGCCAGAAAATGTTGTCTCTGATGGGCCCAGCCACAACTTTATACTCTTGGAGAAGCACACAATGGTAAGGACCGCAGCCAGGCCTGCCATAGACAGCAGTTCAGAGGTGGGCACCGAATCAGGTCCTGCCTGGGAAAGGAGTCGGAGTCCAGGCGCTGTTTGATCGTCTTAGGTGTGGAGAAGGCAGCTCAAGAACCAGAGGTCAGCCTGCAGGGTCCACACCAAACCCGTCCAAGGAAGTCCTGCCCTAGCCAGGGACATAGCTTGTGTGATTGTGCTGTCAACCGGCTCCCTCCGAGGGAGAGGATACAGCAGACAGAGCCTGATGCAATTAAATATTCAAGTGGTTCACCCAGCATCCGGGAGGATTCCAGGTCCACCAGGAAACTTTGTCATTATAACGTGCCTCCCCAGGCAGCTCTGCCTCCAGGGAGACAAGCGCTGGTCACGACAACATCAGCAGTCCCATTCTGCGTGGCGGTTCCATTTCTCAGTGGGGTTTATGTTCTGGTCTCATGAGATAGGTCACTGGGAGTATTCTCCTGACAGAAGGGTGCCTTCCAGGTGTGCCTGCAAATCAGGTTTCCGAACCTCCAGGCTGGGGGTCAGAGGCTAGGGAATGTGCCAAGGTAAAAGCCATCTTGTGAGGTGCCTGGGAAGCCACCAGCAGCCTCTTTTGGGCGTCACTCCTGCCTCATCACGAGGCTTCTGGCGCCTGTGAGCACGTGGGACCCACATTCACAACCCCATAGGTCTGGGTCTGTTTCCAGCTGCATGTGGGACAATCTGGCAGTTCTCCCTGATCTCTGTAAGGAAGGAAGCAGGAAGGAGAGGAGTTGAGGGGGGGAATATCCCATGCTTAGTTTTCCCTCCAAAGCATACGTTGTGAGCCTCATCTGTGCAGGATTTGGAACAAAGGAATCTTGGCGCTTTGATTATCGTGTCTGCAGCAGTTGTTGAAATGAGTCTGACACTCACCAGTGCCTTAGTAGGAATTATAATTACATTGGAGGACCTGAGGCAACCAAGTAAACTGATTAGCTGCTTGCTCCACGTTGACAGGTTTTTTTTTACCCTCTGGGTCATGAATCGGGCCGTGGGAGATGGCAGAAGCTCGCTGGGCAGGAGCCGTCCGAGATGGACCTTGTACATCCAGGAAGCCAAACAGCGTGGTGCTGACAGGTTTCCCTGGAGAGACAGATTGTCAGGTGCCCACCTGCTGCTGCCCTGGATGTGTGGGCTCCCTCTGGCCAGAGTCTGCACTCACTCTCGGGCAGGGCTTGCTTGGACCGCAGCAAGCATCCTCAGAGCAGGCTGGTGGTGACTGGGATGTTAGGTGATGCTCTGGGAAGGCAGGAAAGCCAGCGCCTTCTGCCAGGCGTAATTATTGCATGGATAATTACACGATTCAGAGCCTGCTGGAGAACCCTGGGCTGGTGCCAGAACAAGGAGGCACGGTTCCGGTACTGCAGCCGGTTACTGCTTCCTGAGCTGAGTTTGAGAGAAAGAGGGCAAACATTCAGCTTCCTAAGAATCCTCACTGGCAGAGCCAGGACTTGGCAAATGTAAAGCCGAGAGAGGTAGGAAGTTGAGTTCGGTCTTCCTCTACCCATTCTCTTCAAGGAGGGGTCCCCCAGAGGTCTAACCCAAGCCCTTGTGTGTTCTCTCTCCACATATCACCTCGCTGGGACAGCCCATCCCCTCCACTGGCACCTGCGTGCTGGTGAGGCCGAGTTCTCTAGCCCCCATGTCACCCTCTCAGCTGCAGCCATGGGTCTCTAAATGCATGCTGGGTGCTGCCTTCAGATGCCACCGGCAACGCATCACACCTCAAACTGAGCTCCACGCCTCTTACCACAATCTGCCCCTAAGCTTGTATTCTCTCAGCCAGCGGCACCCCATCCTCCCAGACCAGACTGCCAGCTAGAAACCCAAGAGTCCTTCTAACTTTCTTTTTCTCCACCATCCACATGTTATCTGAGGCCACGTCACGTCAGTTCTACAGCAGACGTATCTCTTGCATCTGCCTCTCTTCCCACACCCCATGCTGGCCCAGGTGCAAGCTCCAGGGTCATCTCTGGCTTTCTTCTAGTGGCCTCCTCACTGGTCAACCTACCTCTTCCCTCGCCCCACTGAGACCATCCCCCGACTGCCTCCAGCTCTATCTTTCTTAATGTAAACCTGGTTGTATGTTCCCATGCTAGCACCCTTCAATGTTTTTTGCCACTCTCGGTGCTAACTTGAACCCTTCAGGCTCTGCTCAAGGTCCTTCCCCTCTGGCCATGACCTAGCCCTGCAGCTCCTGCCACACTCATGACAAACGTGGCTCTGCCATGCCTGAAAATGTAAGTGTGGAATGGAAGCATGGAAGAGCGAATGCTCCAGGCCCTGGAGCCAGACCATTGGGGTTTGAATCTTGGCTCCATCACTTGCTAACTGTGTGACCTTGGACGAGTCACGTGACCCCTTTATTCTTCTTTCTTCCCATCTATGACATAGAAATAACAGTAACAAAAGAACTATACCATGGAGTTGTTGGGAAGAGTCAATATTAACGTGAATAATTCCTGTAAAACACTCAGAACATAATTAGTGCATGGTAGAAGTATTTTATCAAATGTTTGCTGCATGGCCCAAGGTGGATACTAATAAAACGTCAAATCCAAAAAGAAAAACAAAAATTTCAACCACTCCAGGCCTTCACTGTACTGAGGTTGAAACTGAAGTCCTGAGAGGCGAAGGGCCTCAGCCTGGCCACCCCATGAGCTTGACTCCTGAACCAGCCTGGAGCTCTCCTTCCGGAGGCCCCTCCAAGCTGGTATGGGGCCCAGACAACTCCCTCTGGACAGTCAGTCAAGCTCTCTGAGTTCTCCGAGGGCTCACCAGGCGTGAGAGAGGGATTCCTCCCCCACAAAACCCCTGCGTCTGATACGTGGGTTGGGGCAGGGTAGGAAAAACATGCAGCTTGGTTTTGTTCCAGGTTAAATGAGTAAGGGGACATCTGGATGGCAGGTGCAGTAGGGGTGGACTTCCATCCAAGGCCTGGGAACTTGGTCCTATGAGGCCCCATTGATTGGGTCCCCACTGTCTGCCTGGGATCAACGGAAAGAGCTCAGCCTGAGGAAGCGGGCAGGTCTGGCTTGGGAAGCAGCTGTGTCCCTGGGTGGGTCTCCATCTCTGCCCTCTGAGGGGTATGTCGCAAAGGGGTTGAGCCTGGATCCAGACCCTGACTCTAGCCCTTACCGGTTGGGTGACATCAGGCAAGTGACTGAACCTCCCTGAGCCTCAGTTCGCTCTTCTGTAAAATGAGGGATCATAATAATACCTGCATCACAGGTTGTCATGAGGATAAAGGAAATAATCTGCATAAAGCCCCTGGGTGGTGCCTGAGACTTAGTGAAGGCTCAGTACACAACTGACAGTGGGAATAGCCAAGCACGCCGTTGTCTGTAGAGCCCCCATTGCTGCAAATAATTGATGTGCGTTCCCTCCCTGGGATGCACGAGGCAGGAAGACCTCCGTGAAAACCCTGCATAGAGCTTTGCCGACTGGCACTTTTTCCTCGAGTTAATTCGGGAGCCGTGACCTTTTCTGCCTGTGTGTCTGTGACTCAGACTGCAGTATCTCAGTGCCAGCCAAACGTGGCGAAAAGCCCCTTTCCTAGGCAACTGAGGAGACACAGAAGTGTTCTGTAAGATTCTCCTGGGGCGGGAGTGGGGGTGGGGCAAGCCATCCGACTCCCCAGGGTCCAGCTTGTTGAAGGGACTAGTTCAGTAATTGTGTGTTTGCTGTTCCCCTCAGCAAGGGGCGAGGGGGTTAGTTCAGGTGTGTTGGCTGTGCCTCCCAGCATGTGTCCTGTGCACAGGAGCTTCACCCCTGCACTGTGTCAGAGTCACCAGGGAAACGGGGCTGCCGACCATGCCAGAGCCAACCAGGCTGCTTTCCCAGGTGACCCGTCTCCACATTCTGTGCAATTCCATCTTACAGCCACCTTTGGGATTTCTTTCAGTCTCACATCCCTGCTCCCACTCTCTGCCCAGAATGGTTACACGTGGTCACCTACAGCTGGGTTCAAAACCTGGCTCCTCCATCTTCCAGCTGTGTGACCTTGCCGTGTTCCTATCACCTGCCTGGGGACACAATTTCCTCATTTGTAGAAGTCAGCTGCTATGTTGTGACTAGGAAGGGAGAATCGAGTCTGCAGTGCTTAGAACAGAGCGTGGCCTACATAGTACATGCTCAATAAAAGTCAGCTATACTGTCGTCATCAACCCGACACGTTAGCCCATTTCTGCAGGTGAAGAAAGGGAGGTCCGAGAAGTCTAGAGACCTGCTAGGGGAATTCGAACGCAGGCCTGTCGGGTTCCAAGTTCTGGGCTTTGCTGCTCTTCCCAGGCTGTGTTGGAGCTGTCATTAGGGGGTTCATTCATTCTCCAGCATATCACATATGCACTACATCCGGATTATGGCCCTCTTTAACTGGAGATTGGTCCCTCTGGGCCTTGTAGATGTTGGACTTGGAGAGTCGCCAATGAAACCCAGGTAGTGACATCAGGGAGGGGAAAACTGAGATGGTGTCAGCTGCTTTCATTCTGTCCCCACTGTTTGGGACACCTCTGCCCAGCCTCACATCTATCTACACCCTTCGTCTGACTCTCTCCTTCTTGTTTTCTGAGACTTGGCACGGGCATCACCTCCTCCAGGAAGCCTTCCCTTGGCTCTCTTCCATCCCAAGGCTGGCTTGGGTAACCCTTCTTATGCTCTAGGACACTGTTGCTCCCCCACGAGCCCACAACAGAACTCCGGGCCATGAGGCTTTAAGGTCAGAGAGCAAGCCTACAGTTTACAGTGCTTGGCATATGGCAGGAGTTAAATAAAGCTATGTGTTTACCTATTTGCTGATATTCTGCCTTGTTGCAAATGAGATTTGAGGCAACTGAATGAATACACGTTCACAGAGCTGAATTAGACTGAGGCAAGGGTGCTGGTCCAGGAGAAACTGTATCAGGAAGACCTGAGTGAGAAATACTGACCCTGGCCCTGTGGTTTTTGTAGAACTTTGGAAAAGTCATTTTACATCCTAGAGCCTCCGTTAGCTCACCCACAACATGGAACAGTATGAATGTTGTGAGGACGCAGTGTGAGGGCAGCAGCTCAGAGCCATGGAGAATCAGCCCATTGAATTTGATGTTGGCCTCTTAAACACTCACGAATGATCCAAAGAGCCATGGCCAGTGGTCACTATTAGTGTGCATGGTGCTGGAGGTTTGCACACGGTGCTTACACACTCACACCCACCCCAGCCGCCCATCTCAAAACAACTCAATTTTCTTCTATCTGTTCTTAGGTTCGCAGTAGCAGCCAAAGTATTTAAAAGATGAAATAGAACACTTTTGTTGTGAGAATAATGATGTACTCATGCTCTGTGGCCTTTATTTAGGTGGCAGAGTTTATTTCAATAGCCTCAATGATTATCATCCTGTATTTATAGAAACATAACGGTTCTAAGGGGTCGTTTTATTTTTCAGTTCTCTTTTACTGCACGTATGGGAGGGGAGGGGGAGAGATGGCATGCTGCGGTGGTATTTGTGAGCTGGAGGATTTGGGAAGGCTTCCAGAGCTTTCCTCGGAGCCTCAATGATTGACGGCGGAAGGAGCTCTGCCTGGGGCCTGCCCTGGAGGAAACGTGCAACTTGGCAGCCAGTCCCACCCAAGCTGGAGCCAGAGGTGGCTGTGGCTCCCTGGCCCCCACCTTCCCCTCCCTTCCCCTCCCTTCCCCTCCCCTCCCCTTTCCCAGTCCCTGCCCCAGTCAGCAGGGCCCTTTTCGCAAGAGTGAGCTGCAAATGAGCAGTTTCTGGGTTATATGGATAGCTGCTTCGCAGGACTGTTAGACCCTCCCAGCGCCGTCAGAGCTAGTACAGAGCTGCAGACCAGACTGCAGCTCTGTTGTGGCGTTTGCTAGCTGGGTAGCCTCTCTCATCTGTAGACTGGGCCACCGGTGTGGCTGGCTTGAGGAATAAATGCCATGTGCTATGTCTGGGGCACAGCAGGAGCTCCAGAAAACTTAGTTCATCCTCCCTACATGCCTGGAAGATGACTGGAAACCAATGTCCAAGGGCACACTGCTGCTGGGGCCTGTGCCAGGCATAGTTGGAGAGGGAAGGGCGTTGTGGGATGTCAGTTCATGGGGCCCATCATCCTCCACTCCCTCCTTTCTGCTAACAGGCAAGAAATCTGGGACTTCGAGATGTCCCCGGGCCACAGACACCCAGTCAGAGAAATCCAGGGGTGTAAAAGGACTTTAGGCCATTTTTCATTCAGAAGCAGGAGACATGTCTCTGGGATTTGTGCAGACACCATCTCTGAATGAATGTAGGAATGTAATTCCAGACAGTGTGATGCTCTGAACTTGATTGTGGAGCCCACTAGGTTCCATTCAGCTCTTCGACAGAGCTGGCTGTCTCATTGAATAGGAGACAATGCCTAGCCTCAAAGATGGGCCCACGGCCCCTTTGCAGGATGAAGGGTGAGTGGGCATCCCACCTGCATCAGTCAGGACCTTGTCAGTTTGAACAACAGAAAACTAACTCTTACTATTTAAGGGAAAAAAAGAGGATGTATTGGTTCATGTATTAAGAAGGCTAGGATAGAGTAAACTTCAGTGACAGCTGAATCCAGGTTCTCCAAGAAAATGTCAACAAGAATCTGTTGATTTCCTTTTCTCAGGTCTGCTCTCCTCTCTTTTGGCTTTGTTCTCAGGAGAGCTCTAACCTTGGGGTGCCAGGAGTAGCCACCAGCAGCCCCAGATTTATACCCCTCAGCTTAACAACCTCAATGGGAAAGGGCTTCTCCCCAACAGTTTCAAGTACAGTCCCAGGGCTGGCTCTCATTGGCCCTGATTGGCCACGTGCTATACTCTGATTGGCCAGGATCTGGAAGGAAGGAGAATTCTGCCTTACCAACCAAGTAGACTGTATATAGTTGGAGGAGGCCTGGGAAAACCAAGGAGCTCTTCCTAGAAGAAGGGAATGGCTTCTCGGGCAGCAGAAACAATAGATGGTGCTGCTTTGTTAAAGAAGACGAGGTTTCAGTAAAGACTCATCTCACACGGAGGCACAACTCACCCTAACCTCCAGCCTGAATAACCAATCGTACATCATTCTCGCTTACATTTGCCGGCCACCTGAGTCATGTCAGGTACTGTGCTTACTGTTGAACGTGCATCTTCTTGAGAGCCTCCGAGATTGATTCTGTTATCATTATCCCATCTGACAGATGGCAAACTAAGACTTTTGGGGTAGAGGAACAAAGTTGCCCAGGGTTAGAGCTTATGAATGGCAGGGTTGCGATTTGAACCCACATTTAGCAGTCTGACTCCAGAATATAAAGTCACCAGGTCATAAAGTCTTCCCCAAAAGTGCCTTTTATGTCTTTGTTCTTGTTGGTTTCTAGGCTTCCAACATCCTTCTCCCCACTCCTCACCCACTGGTCCACTCGTCCTTGAATGCTCTCTCCTCTGAATAGTTTCCTCCAGGACGCAGGCTGGGAGAGAACCTTTCCTGCACCATCACAGTCACCAGCTAACTGCAAAACACTGTGGGTGTATTTGTTTCTCCGATTGCTGGAGGGCAGAGACTGTAGTTCTCATTTACCTTTCCAGCACCTAGTACAGTACCTGGCACATAGTAGGTACTCGTTGCTCATCACACGTTCGTGGATTGTTTAGATGGCAATGGAAATAAAATCAATGTGCAGAAGACTGCCGGACTTCAGGCGTAGGAGTATGGTTGTTGGTGATGACCTTTTTGCTAATAATTATCTGAATGATAGCCAACATGTCGGGTACTATATTAGGGTCTTTGCAAACTGCTTCTTTTAACCCTCCCAACAATATAATGATGCCGATATTCCTCTTCTCATTTTGTAGATGAAAAAATGGGAGTTCAAGGAGGTGAAGTGACTTGCCCAAAGTCTAGCATGTCATGTAGCTGGGTTTCGAGGACAAGGGTGGGGCTGGCTGACTCCCTCATCCCCTTCTGCCTCTCATCCCTAGGGAGCTGCCCACAGAGCTGGCCTTAGTCGGCTGTGGCTTTCCAGGATTTGTTGAACACTTTTCCTGTGTTTGGAGAATTCCCAACACCAGAAATTTTCCCTCCAAAAGGTGAGAGAGCTCACGCTCAGACTTCCTGCCGCTCTTGCATCTAGGGCTAAGATAGCAGAGGGACCCTAGAGGACGTCCACCTGAGGAAATAGACGAAGTATGGAATCCATTTCTGCTGAGGGTGACAGCAGAGCAAACAGCTCTATGGAGGCAGTGGTGGGAAGTTCTGGTGTCTCTTTCCTAGTGTGGCAGAGACCCCCACCATGGGGCTTGAATATTAGTTTAAGCAAGATGACCTCCAAACCTAACACCTTGACCCTCTTGAAATTCTCTGAATTACCAGGTATCTTTTAATAAATTCTTTCCCTGCATCAACCAACTAGAGTGGATACTGTAGTTTGCAACCAGGAACCCTGACTGATAGGCCCATCCACATACGAAGGAGCGATGGAGCAGGTAGTTTTAGACAGGACCTTGTGGGAAGGCAGGATGAGCTCTGGACTATCAATAGAACCAAGTGAGGAGGGGGCAGCAAAGAGACCCTTAGGGAAATAAAGAGGGGAATGATTATGCTGATGGCTCTTAGGAACCCTTTGCCGTCTACATCAATACTTTCAAGCGTTGTGCACAGAAATAACCTGAGGATGCTGCTAAGATGCAATTCTGATCCAGGAGGTCTGGGCTGCATCCTGGGCCTTGCATTTCCAATACCCACCCACCCCCACGCCAGGGTTTGCTGATGGCTGGTAGTCCGAGGACCACCAGTGAGGTGGTAAGGTGCCTCTGACCCTTAGGCCTCAGGCAAAATGTTACATATTACATAAGCGCTGACTTCAGTTTCATGAAATACTGAGCTCAAACCCTCTCCTGGCCAGCCCACCACCGGCAATTATTGCTGTCTTTGGTAATGTCAGTACCAAGGCACCCGGAGCTTACGATCCCATAATTAGCATGCTTTGTCATGCCGCTTCTGCTCTGCATGAGGGTTGGTTCCTTTACCCCACAGCATCATGATAGGAGTGTGGTTTGCTCTTTTTACCTCTCATTCAGCCCAGGGAGTGACACCAATGTGTGTGGCACTGAAGGAGCCCCAGTCCCCCAACCCAGGGGAAGCAGACCCAGCATGGCCTCTGAAATCTTCACCACTTACAAACATCCAAGTTCCAGCCGATCTTTACCGACCAAACTCACTATTTTCCATGGTCACCTGGCCTCAGTCCACTCTTAACTCCCTAAATAGGACGACCCTTTCTCTCTGCCAAGCCTTTCATAGGCAGTTCCCAAATCTGGAACGCCCTCACCACTACCACCCTTATCCATCTAACCAACTCCTGCATGACCTTCAAAACCCAGTTCCTGTGTCACCTCCTCCAGGAAACCTTCCTTGACCCTCCTTTTTTCTATTCTTCAGGCTGACCTAAATCCTAGAGATCAGTACTTCATTTTAAAACTTTTCTTGGCCTATGGCCTGTAGCAAACTCAGACCACAGACTTGGTTATGCAAGAAATCTTGCCTTCTTTATCGTTCGGTAACCAATCTTAATTTCAGCTTCAGTTCTCATTCTATTAAGTCTACTAAGAAACAAAATCTGAGTCAACTTAGTTTCTCCACCCGCTTCTCTGGAGTTGCATTTCCACATCGGGCAGTTTCCATCTCAGGCAAAGGTGCAAAGCATGGAGCAGGGTAAGGGCATTTGGTCCTTGGTCCTGTCTGTGCTGTGTGCTGGCATCCCCCCAAATGTCCTTGACACGTCTTGCCTCAGATCACAGGTCCATGTTGGTCCTTGGGGTGTTTTCATCTGGGCCTCCAGGCCTTTTGAGTCTGGTTCATTCTCTCTCTCTCTCTCTCTCTCTCTCTCTCTCTCTCTCTCTCTCACACACACACACACACACACACACACACACACACACACACATTCACACACAGAGATACTGGGCTTTCTGAGATGAGGTCCTCTGACACCACCTTCCCTGTTGCCCTGGACACCCCACAAAGCCATCTCGGTGTCGGGACCATGGCCACAGGCTGTGTGGCTGCCCTCTGCTCTCAGACCTGCCCCTCCTGCTGCAGTAGAGCCCATCTGCCTGCCCCTGCCCAGAGGACTCAGCTGGAGGGGAGCGTCACCGTCCCTTCTCAGGTGAACACCAGCAAACATCTAGTCTTCCGTCGCTAGTGATTCTCCCCCTCCTCCTTACCCCAGTCCAGGCACGTTTTATGTCCCGGTCAGGGGAGGGGTGGTGAGGCAGAGGTTACCTGCCATTCTGGGTGTTGGTATTCAGAGAGCCCAAGACATCAAAAGCCTTTTCTCTCCCAACTGCAGGTCTTTGCCTGCAGTTGTCAAAGTCTGTCTAAACTAGGGGTGTCCAAAATTTTTTCAATGTTTTTCACCAAGGGCCATATGCAGTAAAATACACAAAACAGTCAGGCCACTCACTCGAGGTGAAGTATGTATTGCCTCACCTGGTTTATTTAAGTAAACTAAATATATTTTTGGAATTTGCTGTGGGACAATTAAAAATGGATTGCAGGCCGCAGTTGGCCCGCGGGCCGCAATTTGGACACCATTGGTCTAGAGCTTCGGAAGTCAAGCAGGCCTCGTTCTCTGCAGACATGTCCTGCACCCCGGTTGGGCAGGGGTCTGGGCATTGACAGTGCCAAGGAAGGAGAACACAAGGCTCCTCCAAGAGTTCAGCAAGGGGCAGGGCAGCACCTCCTTCAGATCTATACTCTGATAGCCAGTGTAGTGAGGGTTAACATGTGCCGACATTTACGGGGCATTCTGGTGAGCATGGGACTGCTTTCCTCAGACTATCTCACAAGCCTGTGCGGCAGGCACTGTGTTTCTCCTGATTGTTCATCCAAGGAAACTAAGGCAGAGAGGGTTGGGTGGTTTGCCCGAGGCCACACTGCCAGGCCCCGCGGTCGCCCAGGCAGCCTTCAGAGCCTGCACCTCTGGGCTCTCTGCCGGGTATGCCCAGTGTGTGGCCCACTGCCCGGAATTGGCAGGGCCCCGCACGTGCAGCGCTGTGCTGTAATGTCCTAGTTGTGTGACATCGCGTCAGTGGCTCAACACCTCTCAGCCTCACATGCTTCCCATAAAATGGGGGTAACATGCCCGTTAGCAGAGGGCTGCTGTGGTGACTCGGGTTAAAGTTGTTTGACTGAAAGAGCTCAGGCTTGGAAGCTCACGTGCACAAAGTTCAAATTTCGTTTCTTAGATTGCAACCCTTGGGACATCACATCCCCTCTCCAAATGGCAATCCCCTGATCTCCTGATCTATAAAATAGGCACAACCAACATTTCTGATAAACAGTAAATAAGTGTTGGTTCCAGCAGGGAGTGGGGGCAGGAGGGGTGATGGACTAGACTGGGTGGGGTAGTTGGGGTCAGGCCCTCAGCTGTTTTCCTAGGTCGTTGTTTAGTCATTGTTTCAGTGTGACCCCCAAATGTGACCAGACACACCCTCTAGTCAGTCTCTGCCCCATAGGAGCTCCAGGTAAGACTGGCAGCCTGGCCCAGAGGTGAGGCCCGGGGACGTGAGCCTGTGGGGTGACACGTGGGGCCATGGTAGCCACCTCCCAGCCCAGGATGGCTCATTAGAAGCAGAAGCCTTCTCCTGTGGAGTGGCCTGTGCTGGCTGCCTCGGTTTCTCAGGGAGAATCTGAGGAACGTATTTTCCACACAGAAGTAGCTGCTCCATTTGTTTTCACAGTTTCCATTTTTCATTAGCTGCTAAATCGTCCCTGTGGCTGCAAATCTGTTATGGCTGATTCAGCTGATGGGGGGTTTCGGCGCCTTTGGGGGCTTCAGGACTGTGGGGCCTGCAGTCCCAACACCATCTCAGCGACCTGGGAGGGGTCAGGAGCAGTCCGTGGTGCCTGCCAGCCCCTGTCTTGGAGGGTGTACATGAGGTTGTGTCCTGTCCTTGGACACCTTAGGAGGGGAGGGTGTATCCTCTGCTTCCCAACTTTGACGCAGGGCTGCAGGTCTCCTGAACCTCTGGCCTCATCTCAGTGGAACATGGTGGGGTGCCCATGGGTGAAGGAAGACGTGAGCTTTCTTTAATGCAGTTACCCTGAGCTAGAGGCCACAAGGAAAGGCTGCAGTTTTTATGGGATAGAAAAAGCCAGAAGGCAGGTGTCTTAGTTCGTTTCAGCTGCTGCAACAAAATGCCATAGCACAACCACCGTGTACTTCTCCAGTTCTGGAGGCTGGGAAGTTCAAAATCAAGGCCCTGGCAGATTTGGTTTCTGGTGAAAGCCCACTTCCTAGTTCATAGACTGCTGTCTTCTTGCTGTGTCCTCATGTGGTGGGAGGGGCCAGAGAGCTGGGGAGAGGGGGTGTTACTGGGGCCTCTTTCATCAGGGCACTAATCCCATTCATGAGGGCCCCACCCTCACAGCCTAAGCACCTCCCAAAGGCCCCGCCCCCTAATGCCACCACACTGGGAACTAGGTTTCAGTATGTGAATTTTGGAGGGATACAAGCATTCAAACCATAGCAAGAGAGGCCTGTGTATTGCACATTCCCTGGCTTCCCCAACAACACCTACTAGGTGCACTATGGACACCCAGCTCCTCTTAATAAAAGAGCAGAGAGAGATGGGAGGAACTGTCTTCAGAGGCTCCCTCCCACGGAGCTCCGCACTTGTGGTAACTCTGCACCCTCTGCCTCCAGTTGCTCTCCTGCGTGAATGATCACTCCCTGCAAACCTGCAGGAAATTGCGAAACCCCAGCCCTCCCAGCCCCGTCCTTGGCTTTTCATACTTGTAGAGGTCTTTCCCTGAGCAAACACTTGCCTCCCATGTTTATTCAAGGAGTGGGAACTAATATCATTGTAAATCTAACTCAAACATAATTCAGAAGGGAAAGCTACTTGTGAAAAGAAAAAATCTGATCGCTCACCACCAGACCAAATCAATAAACTTGCAAATCTCCGCGATCTGCAGCATCATGTGAGCTGCTCTCCACGTCTGTGCCCGAGGAACACCGAGGTGGGAAGGAATCATTTCCTCCAGTCCCACCAGTTTAGAGATGAAGCTCAGTCTTCCCACCCATGAAATTGCCCTGATAATACCTACCTTAGGTGGTTGTCTTGGGGATTGGCAATGATGCCCACCATGGGTCTCCTCCAGATAAGCTCCGTAAGACAGGATTTTGTTCATTCCCTGCTGTATCCCTGTGTCTCACACGTGGTAGGTGCTGAATAAAAACACCACCATCAAACTCTGAAACCCAGAGGGTGGCAGTGGCTTGCCCAGGCTCACATAGCAGGTCAGATATTTTAACATGCACACTTAACAAAGCCTAAATCTCATTGATATCTTTACCCTTCTCCTGAACAATAATAATTTTACAATGTTTGGACTCTGATTACCTCCTTCCCAACCTATATGCTGTGGTTCATTATTTTAGTTCTATCTTGTTATTTTTCGTCTATTTACATTTAATATACTTACATATATAGTTGGGTTTAATTCTGCCACCTTGCTATTTTCTATTTGTCATTTCTTTCTTCATATATGGTGTCCTGTCCTTTTAGGAAATTAAACAAATATTTCTAGTCTATTTTTTTCTTGTATTGGCTTTCTGGTCCACTTTCTTCAATTGTTATTCAGTGGTTACCCTAGAAGTTTCAATATACATCCTTACCCTCTGACAGTTTATTTTTAAGTTAAGATTTTTACTACTTCCTAAACAATGCAAGAATTTTGCAGCAGTTGACTCCATTCCTCCCTTCTTGCTTTTTTGTGCCATTGCTGTTAAACATTTGACCTTTACGTGTGTTTTAAATCCCACAGGTATTATTAATGTTGTCATTTTAAACCGCCAGTATTCTTGCATATAAACCCAAATATTTCCTTTGTAGTGCTCTTCATTCCTTCTCACAATTTTGTGTTCTGGCTGGAGGCTTTTTCTTCAGTGTGAAGAACTTTCTATAGTATAGCTTCTACCGCCAATCTGATGGCATTACATTTTTGGTGATTTTTTAGCTTCCATTTATCTGAAAATGTCTTTATTTTGCTTCAATTTTTGTCAGACTTTTTGGTTTTTGGTTTTTGCTGTGTATATAATACGAGAATGACAGTTTTGTTATTTTTTTTAATTTTAGCCTTTTAAGGATAGTTTCTAGAGTTCACCCATTTTTGCTGAAAGTCAGGTAACAGACGTTTTAGTGGTTACTTGAAGATAATTTTTCTTTTTTCTTTTTTTCCTCTGTGACTGCTCTTGAGAATTTCTCTTTGTCTTTGGTTCAGCGGTTTGACTGTGAAGTGTGTAGGTGTGATTTTCTTTGCATTTATCCTTTGGAGGATTCACAGGTCTTCGTGAATCCATGAGTTGGCATCTCATCAGTTTTGAAAACTCTTGCCTACTATCTTTCCAAATATTGCTTTTGTCCAGTTTCTCTTCTTGCTTCTGGGACTTAGATGATATGCATGTTAGACCTCTGACAATGGCCCACATTATACTTAAACTCTGTTGTTTTTCTATGTTTCTTTCTTTTTTTTCCTCTCTGATTTTAGTTTGTTACCTATTGTTATAACTTTAAATCCCTGATCTTACAGTCTCTTCTGTCTTGTCTGCTGTTAAACCTATCCAGTAAGTTTGTACTTTTCTTACTGATTCTATGTAACTGCTGAAAGATGTAGACTTGAGAAGGCTACATATTTTCGTCCATCATTTCCTCTATTTTTTTTAACATAGTAATTGTAGTTAACATCCTTGTCTCGTGACTATAAAATCTGGACCTTCTGTGGATCTGTTTGTGTTGTTTGCTTTCTTTTCCTCTTCTTGCCTCTTCACATGCCTCATAATTTTGATTTCATGATGGACATCGTGTGTTAACAAACTGTGGAGGATTCAGCTGATACATTCTACCAGACAGGTTCTCCTTTTCCCCTGTTAGGGGGGCAGGATAAAAGGATGATTGTCTCTCTCCAGTCAGGAAGTGAGGTGGGTCATTGAGGGGTTGCAGATTTTAACAGACTGAGCACACCACCTCTAGCTTGTTCCTTGAGTGTGGCTCTCCAAGGCTATTGACTGAGAGCTTAGCTGGTCTCTGTCTCCTCATCCCTAAAAGGTGAAAACTGTCAGGCTTTATGCCAGGTCCTCTCCCTGTATAGCTGCTAAGTACATGAGATTATAAGAGATTTTATTCCAGCCTTTCATCCCAGCTTCCATGTTACCTGTGCTGACTCAGTACTCAGCAAAGTCCTGTGGGGAAAATCGGCCTTATATTTCTGGCTCTGGTAGTTTCCAGTCCATCCTGCTAGCCCTGCACAACTGCCCAGGGCTCTGTGAGTTTCCATTTCCCCCAACAGACACCTTGGCTTAGACCAATACCAAGTCTCAACCCATGTCCCAAATCACAAATGCCCAGAGGGAAGAAAGCTGCCAGCATTTATCAGTTACAGAAGAACGGCTCTTCCCTTTCTGCAATTTTGGTCCATTTCACCCTCATTTCCACAGCTCTTTGATGTCTTCAAAATGTGGATTTTTGCAGCCTTTTCTCCCTTATAATCTACTGCATCTTACCTGAAAGCAGTACTTTATCTTGTTATTTGCAAATCAACAAATCACATATTATTATTATTATTATTATTAATTTATACCGAAATATTAGTTTCGATTTACCCTCATATTCATCACATATTTGCTTAGTATTCCTTTTTGCTTAGTATGCCTCAGACCTTCCATCTGGGTTAATTTTCCTTCTGACTAAGCTACATCTTCTAAAATTTCCTTTGGCAAGGATCTGTCGGTGGTCAACTCTTCATTTTTATTTGTCCAAAAGTGTCGTTCGTTTGCTCTCATTCTTGAAATATCATCTCCCTGGGTACACATTTTCCGGCAGCCAATTATTTTCTATTCACACACTGAAAACATCATTCCACTCCATTCTGGCTTCCGTTGTTATTGTTGAGAAGACAGCTGTAAGCCTGATTGCTGTTTATTTGCAGATGACCTAACTTTTCTCCCTCACTGCTTTTAGTATTTCTCTGCCGTAGATTGTAATGGTACCTGCACCTTCCAGAATTGTGCTGTATGCTGTCTGAATAATCACAGTGGGAGCCCTGCGTGAGATCTCACTCTGTCCTCTGTCTTAATCATCTTTCATTTTTTTCCATCTTTGTCTTTCTAGCTTGTCTTCTGGAAAATTTTTATTCCTGTCTAATCTGATGGTGGACTAATTGTATCCTTAATTTATGTCCAGTTTGTCCTTTCACCTACCCATATCCATCCGTTGAGATTTTAAGTTATTCATTACATATTTTTCAACTCTGTATGGACTATGTGATCCTTTTACAAATCTGCTAAGACGATTTTATAGTGTCTTATCAGTTGCTCATATTTTCCAGCATCTCTTTTATTTCTTTAAACATTTAAACATGGCCATCGTATTTTCTGTGTCTAATGAAAATTCTAATATCTGAAGCTTTGCTCGTCTGAGTTTGCTATCTGTTGCTTCTGCTGCCTCTCTCTCATAGTGCCCTGTTTTCTTGTACACTTTATATTTTTTGACAGTGAGTGTTCCGTGGGACTTTGCCTTTGAGAATTATCTGAGGACTGAATGAAAGTTTCACTTCTCCAGAAAGGACTGTGTTTGCTTCTTCCAGTCACCTGGGAGAACTAGCAATCCGAGACCATTTTAAATTAAATTTTCTAATTGAGGTTTTTCAGACCACGCACCCAAGTGAGAGCCGGCACCTCGTTATATATTCTCAGGGAAAATGAGTCTTCTCTCCTCCTCTCTCCACACCCAGCATCAAAGTCAGGACAGCCAGATTTTCTGGGTTAATTCTTTTCTCATTCACCTTTATGTTAAAGATATAACTTCTTGTTCTTCTTTATATTAAAGGTCTAGCCCTTTGGGGTCCAATTTTTATGAGGGGGCCTTCTAGCCACTTGGTAGGACCTAGGCTTTTAGCTAGGTTTGCAGTTAACCTCAGAGGCTAGGAGTGGCCAGTGAGTGCATAACTAATTCTTTTATAACTCATTGTCCAAATAGCAGGAGAACTGCTTTCAAAGACACTGATTTATACCTGTCCCAGGCTAAACCATCCTGTTCTAGATGAGAGAATCTGATGCTGGGACCTCCAGCGTGGTGACTGGGGCTGGAGAAGCCGGGCAGTGTACTCGGGAACTCGTGGTCACTCTGAGGGGCAGGGGTACTTGCCTGGTAAGTCCTTCTGTCTCCACTCCAAGTCCACAGGAGCCAGGGATCCTGTCGTTAGAAACAGTATTTACTCTAATGGAAAGAAATCTCACCTGGATTGAGACTGCTTGGTTAATCTAGACTTTACATCAGCCTTGGTTTATCAAAATTTTCATCCACAGTTTCAAAGATTGAATTCCTGGGTTCTTTTTAAAACAAAAAGATTTAAATCCCAAGCTTGGACTATGCTCATGTTCTTGGCTAAGAAAACCTGCTCTGATTTAAGGAACTGACATTCATGCAAGTAATTGATACAATCGATTATCTGCCTCTTAACCATGTGAAGAATATAATTAAGGAAATCTGGAATGATGATAGCTGGTTTACTGCTGATGAAACCACTGAACACTTGATTTAACTCCAGCATTTCCGAAAGTGTGTTCCTTGAAACATGAGACCATAAAAAGGGCCTCTATGTTTAAATAAGCTTTAGGAATGCTATATACTTGAACGTTCTCTTGGAGAGTCACAGCATACATTAGAACATTAAAGGCTCTGAGAAGTCCTACAATGAAAAAGTCTATTTGATTCAATATTTTCAAACCATATTTTAAAATGTTTAACCACAAAAATATAAGGAACATGGAACAGTGATAATTCTTTTTTTTTATGGATAAAATTCACTTTTGTTGCAGCAATGTGTGTGCCATCAATGAATGTTGAAAAGTGGGTTATAGACATATAAGTAACATTTGTTCAACAAATATAGTCGAATGCCCACCGTGGGTACACATTGGTGACTAAAACAGACATGGTTTCTGTCCTGTGGAGCTTAAGGAGCATTAGTTTGTCGTGGGAATCATTAAGAAAGAATTACCAAGTGGTTAGAACCCAGTTGTTTCTTAAGTGATTGGATCATAGCCATGGAACAGGCCCATGAGCGGGGCCGCGGCCTGGGCGTTTGGTGCTTGCAGAGAGCCTAGAACCTGCAACACTTCCTGACACAATTGTATCACTCAAGAGAATCATAAGGAAGATTAGCACAAACATATGTGGTTCTGGAACAGAAGAAAGAGTTTACTGAGGAAAGGAAGTTCCAGAAAGACAAGTAAGCCCGGAAGTACTCACAGAATCTCTGGTGGATCTGAGGAGTCTTCCCAAAATAAGCTCTGTAATAGTGTCTGATTCATAGTCCAAGTCAAGTAAATGCTAAAATGATAAGGCTGGTGATGGTGGGGACGATGACGATGCTGATTTGATGGTTTGATGACAGTGATGGTGATGACGGAGATGGTGATGAGGGTGGCGATGATGGTGATGATGGTGATGACAGTTGATGCCGATTTGATGATCTGATGACAGTGATGGTGGTGGTGATGATGGTGATGATGATGATAATAGCAATAACAGTAACCTTCAACTCCTTCCTTTCACTCAATACTAGGTTCAGTCGGTCCCCAAGAACTGTGAGTCTACTTCTTTAATAACTCTTGGAACGAGCCTCTCTCCTTCCTCAGCAGCCCCCTTATTTCACGGTCCTGCCTCTCACGTCCATTCTTCCAGTCCACGTCTCACGCTGTACCAATGTAATCTCCCTAAAGTTTAAGTCTGACCACAACTGTCCCTCGCCAAGCAGCCTCCAGAGATTCCCCAAGGCCTGCAGTGAAGGTGCTGGGTGGCTTAGCATGGATGAAAGACTCTCCACGGCCTCCTTCCCAGCCTGTCTCTTCCCTTCTCACCATATGTCCCCTGCTCAGCTGCACTCAACCCACTGCACCCCAGTCACACCATGTACCCTGACACTTCCATGCCTTCTTCATGCTCCTCTCCTTACTTGTCTGTTCTCCTTCTGTCTTTTAGCAAAAGACATGCTCATCCTTCAAGGTCAGCCCAGCAGCCAGAACCTCTCTGGGCTTTGGCTGATGTCCAGCCTGCAATGGACTGTACTGTGCCTTTGCCAGGCCCCCTGCAGTGCTCTCTGCATTTATCCATATGGCCTTCACCACACCCAGGCTCATGTTATCTGTGTCTCCTGACTCCTGTGGGAGGTACTGCTTGAGGGCAGATAACCACGCCTGATTCATCACATGTTCCAGCCCCTTCACGATGTACAACACTGGCTGGAGACACTTGGGTGGTCACCGCAAAAGTGCATTGTAAAGGCACCCCCGTGGAGGGACAGCTATGCTGAACCAGATCACTCCTCACACAGCTTCTGTGTTGCCCATACTTTTTCTCCTGACAATCTTGGGCCAGGGCTTCGCCAGATTTGGTATTCAGGGGAATCTGAGACCAAACCTCATTCTCATTTCCACAGTTTCACATGTTCTCCCAGAGGTGTGTGTGTGTGTGTGTTCATCGTGAAGTCAGTGATGGGCTGGAGGGAGAACCAGTCCTATTCTCTATAGATCAAGGATACTGCATTCTCCCAGCCTTCAGAAAGTTATTAAAATTAGAACCATTTGTCACAGGAGGTCTCAGTGCTGCCTCAGTCCTGGAAGGGACCAGGACACACCTCTTGGCCTCTGAAAGGAATGAATCCATTCATTCACACATTGATTCCACTAATGTTTATTGAGAGTCTGCTGTGTACAAAGCACCACGCTGGGGGTGGGGATACGAGCTGAACAAAAGAGCAGAACCAAGTGCTTGTTTCCACGGGATTTATGATCCACTGCTGTGCTGGTGGAGGTGGAAACAGACAACAGTCAAGGAAGCAAACCAGTATGGTAACTGGGGGGCAGTGACAAGGGCTACAGAGGAAATAAACAAGGGGATAAGGTGAGGGGGGGTGGACAGAGAATTGTGGCTTCATTATAGGAAGGGGCTGGAGACTATGTAAACATCTGGGGAGAGATGGCCACTCCCAGCCAGGCTGAGAGAAGAGAAGGAAAGCAGCCTGGTTGGGCCACAGGAAGTGAGGGGGATGGTGGTTGAAGAGGCAGTTAAGAGATGAGCAAGGGCCAGGCCATGCAGGGCCATGTGGGACACCCTGGGGGTTTGGTTTTATTCTAAGTGCAGTGGGAGGGAGGCTGTCAGGTTCTGAGCAGGAATGACAAGCTCCATGGACACTTTTCAAAGCTTAGGAATGGGGAAGGAATTACAGAGACGTTGGGTAGACCAGGAAGGCTCAGGAGCTGTCCAGTGCGGGGCTGCCATTGGCGAGAAGCCAGGGCCAGCTCTCCCCTCCTCCCTCCCCTCCCTCGGGAACCCAGCTGGCCCTGGAGGATTCCCAGTAAATGACATCATCCTCAGCTCTGGGCTGCTTGAGACACAGGGAACTCCTCCCAAGGGTGTGCTAAGGCCACATCCCCAGCATAGGGCCGCCAGCCCAGTGCGTGATGGAGAGAGGATGGAAGAAACGTAACCACGGTGAGCACCTCTGGTGGCCCAGACACTGGGCAGAACACTGTAGGCACTTTGCATAATATCCCCCCAGCCCACGGAGGGGCATCTCTGCTTTGCAGGTGAATCCTGAAGGTCCTGAACAGGGAAGGGTGCCTGCAAATCACATGACCGTACTCCTGTCTCAGAACTTGTGTGTATCCCTGGTTCTTGTTTATTTATTGTCCATATCCTTAAATAGAACTCTTACTATGTTCCCATCACTTTACATGTATTCTCATAGCCACTTCATGGGTAGGAACTATCACTGTCCCCATTTAACAAGTAAGAAAAACCAAGGCCCAGAGAGACTAAGTAACTTGCGCAAGGTAGCACTGAGCCAGCATTTAAACCCAGGCAGCCTGGCTCAGAATCCACGTTCCTTTTAAGTCTACGTGATGCCACCTCCCCTCTACTGTCTGTGAGCTAGAACGATAGAACAATCCCCCGTCCCCCACCCAAGCAGACTGACACACATCTTGTAAGACGGTGATGTTGCTGAGTTGTCGGAGGTACAGTTATCATCTTGGGGTCTGTGACGGTAAGGATACCTCATAGGAGGGCTGTCCAGTCTTGATGGGAAGCCGTTCCTAGTTGCAATTCCTTCCAAGGAAGGAGAGGGCCTCAGATAGAAATCCTGCAGTGAGAAGGTGCACCTTGGATGTCTGTCTTGTTTAACCCTCTGTCTCCATGCTTAGCACAGTGCCTGGGACAGAGCAAGTGCAGAGAACACTTGCTGAGTGAGAGGCTAGAGAGCTGAACGGGCAAACACGGGCTTACCCATCCTGTGAGAAAGTCTGTGAGATGTGTACAACTGACGCAATACCTAGTACCGTGCAGGTGGGCAGTGCAGGGGGCAGCACCGTGGCTCTTGCCCTGACATTACAGGGTCTAGAATGGTGTGACAGTGTCAGATGCTTGGAAGGGCATGTCCTGTCTAAAGAGAGCACTATTCCTCGGTTCCAGCTGGTCATTCACGCCTGTGGGAATGTGGCCCTGTGTGGCCAGGTCTTCTGGTATTTTATGGGAACCTGGATATACACATGCCTTGCAATGTTATTTGATTTTTAAAAAGACTGTGTGTCCCAAAGGAAAAATACCTAAGCGCTAGCTAGATCAAGTCCCCAGGCCATTGGTTTGAGACGCCCCCCCCCCCCCCCCACCCTCCAGTCTAGAATGGATAGGAGGTGGGCCAGAATGGACTCTGGGCTGGTGACTAAGAAGGATGAGTGAGTCCCCAGCGCCTCTGAGAGGAAGTTGCATTTTGCATGCTGGCTTATCCAGATTTAAGGTCTGATCAGTGTTTATTTTCTGGTTGTCATCCCAGGATTTTAGTTAAGTCCCGTCTAATGTTGCAGCCAAGCTCAGCCATTTTGTAGAGGGATTAAAGAGTGGTCTTGTGTACAAAACTGGGCCAGGTGATAAAGAGAGGGCAGTTGGCTTTGGAGGCCAGAGGAATGGTGGGGGACAGCTTGATGACAGAAACGAGGCTCGCGAAGCTGCAAGCATCTTAGAGACCAGGTTCAGGGCTGGCAGCCCAGCTACACTTCCCCAAATTGGATTCACCCCCTGGCCAGACTCAAGGATGTGAGTTTTAATTTTTTAAGCAAGACAGAACATTTCTTTGCAGGCAGGCTTCCCAGTTAGGAAATTCTAATCCCTTCTGGGGCAGCCAGAGCTTCCTTTGGCTCTATCTGTTTATTTGTGTCTTTCCTGTGTTTGTCATTCCTCTCTGCTTCTCTTTCTTGTCCCCACCCCGCTTCCTCGACACCACCCAGAGCCCCGTGAGGAGTGGAGGGGGTTGCACTCATCCTGGCTCTGTTTGGGGTGGATTTTTAATCCAGGCGCGTTGCCGACACCCAGCGCCCAGCGTTTCCACCAGGTATTTAATTAAACCAGGGATTCCCGGGGGATTTGAGAAGCTGGCTGGCAGGGAACGGGCTCTATCTCTGCATCTTATTTTGACAAGCACTGTAATTATCCCTCGTCTGGGAGGCAGGAGCAGAATCGCTTTCCTCCCCAGCCCCACCTTAGAACAAGAGCATTCGCTGCTCTGTCAGTAAACACCCTGCTCGCCTAGGTTCACCAGTGAGGACAAGACTGAGCTCAGCCATCATCAGGGTAATGCAGACATGATTACCAGCAGCTTCTGCGTGGTGACTTTGGGGCGTCTGTTCCGTGCTGTAGGGAGATCACTCCCAAGGAGGGTCTTCTGGGGCAGAAGCATTGAGGTGGGAACCACCATGCCTTCCAAAGGACAGAGGTTACTCTTCAGGAGCGCACATGTGTGGAGCACCTACTATGTGCCTGTCTGGTATTTAACCTTCTCAATAGCCCTGCCAGCTCTGCATTATTATCATCCCATAGTATAGATGAAGAAACTGAGGCTCTGAGAGGGGAAGTCACACAGTCAGCTATGGTCGGCTCAGGGCTCCAACCAAGGGTCAGCTGACCCCACAGCTTCTGCTCTTCCTACTTTAAGGCGTTGTGTCCCAGGGACGCCATGCCACCACTGTCCACCCCCACCCTGCCCCAGGCTCTGTCCCAAATGACCCCTGGGTAGGTGCTGGAAGGTCCTAGCTATGTCAGGAGCAAATGCTTCTGCTTCCTCCTAAGGCATGTTGCCCAGTGGTTCTGTAGTGAGGTTGTGCTCATCTGTGAAACAGGGTCTCAGAGTCTTTATGAAATGGACTTGGAGGGCATCTGTGAAGGTCTTGAGGAAATTGGGAAGGCCTTAGGAAAATCAGGAAGGCCTTAGGGGTTACGAGGAATCAAGTTATTGGGACTGTCCTAATACCAGCTTCTGGGTCCCCTGTAACCTGGCCTCCTGCCCCAGCGCGAGGCAGGGTTAGGCCAGTGCAGACCAGCAACTAGGAACCTTTGACCCATTGCAACAAAGACAAAAGCAACACTGGCCTCTACTGAGCACAAAATATGTATTAGGCACAGCACTGTGTACATGAAACACATCGGTGCACTTAACCCTCCAGGCCCTGGGAAGCAGGTGTCCCTTATCCCCATTTGGTGGGTGAGCAAAGTGCGGCTCATCACACCACGTCCGCAGGTCAAGCAAATGCGGGGTGCGGCTCAGGTAGCCTGACAGTCTGAACCATCCTGCTATAGGGCCGCCTCCATACTGCTTGTGTTCTGGGGATCCCCGGACTCTCAACTTCTTCTTGGAGGAGCTACAAGCAAGAGTTTGGGGATGAGGGCCGGAAGAATGCCTCCGAGCTGCCAGTCCAGGGAGATTCCTGGAGTCCTGCGCGTGTGCTGACACCCAGGCCCTGGCCAGGTGGCACCCTCTTGAGCACCCTCAGATGCTGCCTGCACTCCCCTTTCTCGTGCTGGTCAGGGACCTGCTCCCCACGGATAGAGCCTCCTGCCCAGGCCAGGAGAGAGGCAGGGAGGGCCCCATGTCAGCAGAGAAAGACAGAGGGACAGGAGGGGAGGGCTGGGGTGTGCAGCAGACAGGCCTGGAAGCAGGCTGGAGCCAGCAGCCCAGCTCTGACAATCTGAAGCGTCTTCAGCCCCATCTGTGATGGCTCATTCTGTGAGGGATGCCCTTGGTGTTTGTTCCAGAACCTGAGCTGTGATTAGCAAAGGCGGGAACACTTGGGGGACCCCACCCTCAATGCAGCAGCATATTTCTAGATGCTCATCATGCTGTCAGCTCCAGCTGCCACATGGGAAATTCTTGCTGGTCTGAAGCCTGGATTCTAGTGGCTGAGGCTGCCTGTTCAAACGTCATGGGTCGTCCTGCCTCAGGAGTTGGACAGACTTGGGTTTATAACCAGCGTTTCCATAGACTAACTGTGTGCCACCTCCTCCCCTTGAGAGGCAGCGGAGTGTAGAGGTTAAGTGCACAGCCTCCAGAGCCCAGACTTCCCAAGCTCCCATCCCAGCTCAGTGTGCAATCCCCTTGCTAGCTGTGCCACCTTGGCCCAGTGACTCAGCACCCCTGAACCTCTCTCCTGAGCTGTGAAACAGGATTCCACCAGTATCCACCTTGTGGGGTTGTCACAGGAAGTAGCAAATCCATGCATTGAAAAACTTGGCACATAGTAAGTGCTCAAACACATTAGCCACTATCGGCATGCTGAATATTTTCCGGAATGAACATGGATAAACTTCAGTCAACAATTTTCTCTCCCAAATATATGTCCCTGGTGAAGCCACCCCAAAGAGGAGTAACCTGGAGGAGTGATGGCAGGCGGGCGGTTCCGGGACATCATGCTCTTTCCCTCACCTCCTCCTCTCCCGCCTGCCCTATCCATTCTTCATTCACGTCATGTCATAAGCAAGTACTGAAGCCTCTGTTGTGTGCCAAGCTCTGTGCTTGGGTTAGACGTTCGGCAGTGAACAATGTGGGTCCCGTCCGCTCAGGGACAAACAATTGGATCGTGGGAGAGTGCTGGTGGGATCAGGGAAGGCCTTTCTGAGAACTTCATGTGCGAGCCGTATGACCGTTAGAAGGAAGAGCATTGCTAGGCAGAGGGAGCAGGCTGTGCAAAGGCCCTGAGGTGGGAACATGTTTGAGAAACAGGAAGGAGGCCAGAGTGGCTGGACTGGAGTAGAGAGAGGAAAACAATGGATAGGAATAAGGTCGGAGAAATAGCCAGGCGTCAAATCCTAGGGGGCTTTTCAGTTACAGTGAGAAATTTGGGCTTAATCTGCGTTTTCTAGTGTAAAGTTGTTATGAAGGTTAAGTGAGAGGACACAGGTAAAGTACTTGGGAAAGCCTCAGGCATAGCTGTCAGCCTTTATCATGGCTTCTCCTCATCTTTCCTCACTCAGTACTGAGACTGTGTCTTGTGCACTAGCAGATTATAGACATTCCGGTCTAGGAGTGAACACTGTACTTACAGTTACATGGACTCAGTTCTGCACCCCCCCCCCCCAACTGTGTGATTTAGCCGAGACCCCTTCCTTCCCTGAGTTTTTATAAAATGGCTACATCACATCCCCTGCCCAGGTGGCTGGGGCAGTGAACGTGAAAGTAAGTTGACAGAGTGACTCCACTCAAGTGTCAGGACTGTGAGCGTGACCCTGACTCCAGTGTCAGGGAAGCTGCCATCCCAGCAGCTGGTGCCACCTCTGGGACCAGCTGGGAACGACCCCAGATGCTGCCATCCAACCCACCTGTGCATTTCCCACAAAGAGACAGCCAGGTGCTGACTCAGCGAACTGAAACCCTAATGGTCCCCAAGTCTATTATTATGTTTTAATGAGCTGGGAAAGCACAAACAGAAGTCCTTAAGGGCACGGGGCTGTGACACGCAGATCTAATAAAATAAAACAAAGTGCTTATAAATCCAAGCGTTGTTTAAAACCTGCCAATTGACATAGGGAGCTATATCTTGTTAGGGTCTAATAGGCTGAGTGGCCTTAAACTAGTCTCATCTTCTCCCGCGGCCTCTGTTTCTCCTTCTGTAAAATGGGAAGATTTAAGCAAGACATGGATCCCTGTTTTCTTCCATCCCAGGCAGGTTTGAGTCTAAGTACTTCTTGGCGCAAGTCCACACGGCTACGCAACGCCCTTATTGGCACCTTGTCTGATCTCTCTTGACAATCCTCTTCCTAACCCCGTTTACTCATCACTCCTCAAGATGGCATCCACCATCACTCTAGACAGCTCTCTGACCATCTAAACTCCTTTTGCAAATTTGTTAAAGGTAGAGGTAAATGCATTATTTTCAAAATTCTGCTATAGTCCCAAAGCATCGTTTATGTCACTCTTATTTAAACGATCATAATAAATCCACCGTTATTTCCATCTATGTCAAATTACCTACAAACCAGGAACACATAGTATTCATTTTTGGCTTCCTCACCCATACGTCATACGTCGTAGCATCGGAACTCTTTGTAAACATGTCCCAGTCCCTCAAACGTTATAACACCACACCTTTTCTAGCTGCTGTTTGGGAAGCCCTCTCCTCTCCTGGTCCGCCAGGCAGACACCTTTTCATCCTTCAAAGTCCAACCCCCAAATCCCATCCTCTGTCAAACTCCGCCTCCTCCAAGCTAAGCCTCACTTTTGGGCACTTCGAGACCGTCCCCCTCGTGGTGTCCAGGGCTTTGTGTACTTCCTGTCCATCTGTCCCTCTAGGCTAGGGCTCTTCAAACAAGAGCCCCTCGACATTTGAGCTCTGCCTCCTGTGTGCTCGGCCAGGATCTGAGAGGGCCTTGGTACAAGTTAGGGAAACCGAATCTGACAAAGAAGAGACTGGTAAACAGATGTGTCCGGGTTCAGAATAAAACCACTTCAACATGGACAGATGCCCACAATCCAGCAAGACCCCAAAGCCTGAGCCCTAAACTGTGTTTCGGTTGCCATTCCAGCCCCTGCACACCTTTCTCAGCCCCAGTTCCCTCCTGTGTACCCCTCACCCACATAAATAGGCCGACAGAATGTCTTATGGGATAACCCACTGCTTGGTCACTGCCCATTTTCTTAAGTTGGGGGTAGAGGGAGTTCACAGGTGATGGTCAGTAGTATGCTTTGTAACACGAGCATATGTTACATATGTTCATTTTATGTAAATCGGCTGCTTCGTAACAAAAAAATTAGGAGATACAAATTTTAAGTGAGTCAATAAAGCTAGTGGTGAGTATAATACAGGTTTTATAAGTTCCCTAAACTCTGTGGGGCCAGCGCTGAGCAGAAGCTGGGGAGCTATCAGGAGAAGCCAAGTTTTCAGGGCAGTGAGAATCCATAGGGTGGGCAGAACTCATTAAACCAACCCCCACCCTCCTCAGCCCTCCCTCTCAGCCTCTGGGCTTCCAGCAGAAAGCATCACAAGAGAATTCTCTGTCTTCCTCTCACTCATGACCTGACCCAGCGAGCTGTGCGTGCTCCAATGCTTGGTACCCAGCCTGGATCTCGGCTGAAACATAAACGCATTGCGTCAAGCTTTAGATCTGATTCAGGGGGAGAGCCAGCATGTTTGGACCGATACTCTGGCTCCTGGAAAAGACGAGACCTGGGTCTTATACTCAACTCTGCTTGTGACCTTGGGCTTCTCACCCTGTGACATTGGGCCTCAGTGTTCTGTTGCTCCCTGGGGACAGTGGGACTTCCCTGGCACACAGCAGTTTTGTGAGTTCGCTGACCCTCTCCCTCCCAGGACCACCTCATGTTAGCCAGTAGCTCTGTGTTTCCAACCCCATCCTATCCCAGGGGTGTCTAATCTCTGGAGGGCGCAGGCAGCTTGTGTGTATCCCAGGGATTCAAGTTTCCAGGACTATCTAGTAACAAATATTTTCATTTCCAGGTCAATGCTTCTCGTCACTGTCTCTTTCTCTCCCTCTCTTAGTCTCTCTCTCTTTGTCTTTTCCTGTCTCTTGTTTTCACCCTGTGTCCTCTGTTCCCTGATGCTTTTTCTCTCAGTGATTTTGCTGTGTGTTTCTTGCTCTCTTTCACTTCTCTCCCTTCCTCTCCGTCCTTCTCCCTGCTTCTCTCTCTACTTCTCCCCCTCCTTCTTCCCTGCTTCACTCTCTCTACAGCTCTCTCTAACTCTCCATCCTTCTCATAAGAAGAGGTCCCTTCTGGTACGCAGTGACCAGGCCAAGCCTCCTGTATGAAATGAACGTCCCTGCCACCTGGCAGGCAGGAGCCCAGCCTTTTGGCTGGAGTGTGGCATCTGCAGTGGGTTTGTTTTCACTTACCAAAGGGCATCTGTAATTAATGTGGGCAGTGATTAAGGAGCCAGACTGGTGTTTATGACCCTCAAGGGTTGCAATGAAATGCCCATAACATTTAATGTGGCGCATTGACATTTAAATGTCAATTAACAAATCCCCGTTCTGCTTGGCTGGCCCCTAGATCCTCAGATGCCCAGTGCCCTCCTGCCTGCCTCGCCAACCCCACTGGGGGCTGCTGACAGGCAGATGACAAAGCAGCCATAATAGGGATGGGCAGAGTCTGAATGGGCTGAGGTGGCTATGAGGGCATTCCAGGCATGGAAGATGGCAGGGGTGCCAGGCTGGGAGCAGCAACATGCAGAAAGTTGGCTGCAGCCTGTGTATGAAGGTGACTCGTGGGAGGCCAAGACTAGGGGCTGCGTAAGCCTTCTTCCCCTCTTGCTCCAGGCCCTTCAGGGCATTGCCTAAGCTCACGTGGGCACTTAGCCCTTTGGTGCCGTCTCTGCCTCGGGCTGATCACTGTCCACGAGCCTGGGAGCTTCTTGAGGCTGGAGTCCGTGTTGGATTCAGCTCTCCGGTGCCCATGAGGCTTAGCGCACACAGTGCCTGGCACACCACAGTGGTCCATTCAGTTCCACGTGATTCTTCTGTATTGAGCTCCCACTGTGGGGCAGGACGTATCCTTGGATCAGAAGACAAAAATGATTAGGACTCAGCCCTGACCCCGAGGAGTGTATTATGTTTGCAAAGACAAACAGAAAAGGCAAATGCTAAGATAGAGGGAAGCAAAGAGGAGAGGCAGCTGGCACAGCAAGGGTGGCGGGAAGGCTTCCTGAGGGAGCTCAAATCAAGCCGAAACTCAGAGAATAAATATGCGTTTGCAAGGCCGATCAGAGGCAGAGGGAATTCTAGGCAGAAGTTTGGAGGTTGGGGCAAGCCTAGGCATCCTCGGCGACAAGGGATGGGTGAGTGGACAGCGGCAGGGACACCACAACTTCATGATGAAATCCATCCCCAGGGACCACGTGACTGCCACCAGCACATGAGCTCCGTGAGTGCAAGCTCCTCGGGTGTCTTGTTCATGACTGTATTCCCAGTGGCAGGAAGAGCACTTGATGCATAGCAGGCACTTGATAAATGTTTGTTGGATGAATAAACAAATGCTCTCTTCTCTGGCCTCCCTTCCCTTGCCCAGCTCCCAAAGCCCAGTGGGCCCCTGCAAGTGCATTTATTTTGCAAGAGCCCTTCCCAAAGGCTGGCATCCCATGAGTACCCCATTCCCTCATCCTCGCATGCCCTCTCCCAGCCCCTGAGCTACCGTGTCTGAGAACGACATGCTCCATTTTCTCAAAAAAGTCCTTTCAATAAGCACGAATTTGCATTTAAAGTTTCCTGGAATTGTCCTACAGAGAAATCTGCCTTTCCGAAACCAGGGCTCTCAGCTGCAGCTGGATAATGAAACGCAGTGAGAGGGGCGTATGCCTAGAGTGGGATTGACGCACCAGAGTAACACATGGGACCAGGTCTAGTCCTGTGGCCCCCTGCAGAGCTTGGCCCCAAGGCAGGTGTTCTTGTTTTCCTCCACTGTGGAGAGGGAGCCCAAGGCTTGAGGCATCACGCTTCCAGACTGTCAGTTTGGTATCCAGAGGCACTTCTCACCCCTACCCACACATTTCTACACCCCTTAGAATTTGCCTTTTCATTCTGGGACACTGCTGGACACTAACTAGGAGGGTCTAAGAAACCCATCCACCAATCTCACCCCCACCCTTGCTTGGAAGTTCCCCCCAGAGCACAGGTGACTCTCTCACCTACTGATCTGGGAGCCCTGCTGCTCTCCACTTCGGCTGGGGCACAGTTTACACCGCCTGACCATGCAGGCACCGTGGTGAAAGGAATGAGTCTAGTGATTGTTCTAACTGGATCAATCCGTTACTCAGTTTATTGGAATTACATCTCAGTGGCTGTTATTGGTGGAACTACATGGAGGGGTAACCAGAGCCTGTTGGGGACACAGGCTCATGGTCCTACATTCAGTTTTTTTGTTTGTTTGGGGAATATTGGGGAACTGTGTTTTTCCAGGATGTCAAGTCATTGTTTTTCAATCTAGTTGTGGGGGACGCAGCTCAGCTCCAAGTCAAGTCATTGTGGGGTTTTTTTGTGTTATTGTTGTTGTTGTTTTCAATCTAGTTATGAAGGGCACAGCTCACCAGCCCTTGTGGAAATTGAACCAGCAACCTTGTTAAGAGCTCGCACTCTAACCAACTGAGTCATCCAGCCGCCTCACATTCAGTTTTTACCGTCCTGATGTCACCTGCCCACATCCAGGGCTTCCTTGCCTATCCTTCCCCAGCACCTCACACTCGGCCTGAGAATTCTGTGGCAAGGACATCCGTACTAAATATTTGGCAGAGGTGATGCAGTAAAAGTTTTCCTTTGTCTCCCTTGTTTTTTATTGCTTACCTGGACAGGAATGTGAAGGCATACTCACACAGTTTAGAAGAGGAGATTTCATGATTTTGGACATGCTCAGGAAGGCTCCCTTCCCAACACATCTCTGCCCCCAAACACCATTCAAACACACACACACTGACACACTCCCACTCCCCAACCACCCCTCCATCTTCCTTCCACCATTGCCGTAACACAGCACACTGAACACATCAAGGAGTAGATGCATGATAAAGGTCTGCTGAATCTCCAACAGCAATTATCAGTACGATGAGGAACCCACACCCCCGGGGACACGAATGGTCATCACAGATGCAGGAAGAAATCACTTCGCCTTCTATTGATAAGGTGTTTTTTTTATTTTATCATTTTTAATTTCTATAATTGTGTATGTTTTTATGAGGTACATTGTATATCAGCACAGAAGCCAATGCTAATACTATATTACAAACTATACTCTGGGGGTGTTCAAAAATTGTAGCTCTGTCTTTTCTGATTGATCCCGGTTCTGCTCAGATGTCCATGGGATGTCCCTAAGAGTCCTGGAGGGTAAATTGGGGGCAATGACACTGATTGGAACAGCATCTTTCCTAGGATAGCTCATTCGGTCTTTGATCAAATGAATGTGTTGGTAGCAGAAACCAGTGCGGTGAGGCGGCGCTGGCCATGGTGCTGAACCAGCATTGCCTATGGGATGAATTGCTGGGGACACATAAAAATTCAGATTCCTGGCTTCTCCCTACTCTCCCCAACCTATCAAACCACACTCTTTTCAGAGATGTGGCCTGTGTATTTGTATGTTTAAAAGCACGTCAAATAATTGCCCCCAAAAGACATGAGCACTACTGGGCTAGGAGGTGTTGATCCTTTCCCTGGGGAGACCTGTCCAACCTCACCCAGAAGGCTGTATATGGTTTGTCATTATTTTTTATTCCTATGAGACTTTTTTCCTGGTTATGCACTTGCAGAACAAACAGATTTTTTATATTTATATTGGTGATGTCTCATTCTTCAGAAAAATCTATCAGGTTTCATTCATTCAATCGATAAATGTTTTTACCAGTTACACGTATTATCATTTTATTTTCATTTGACAGATACAAAAACTGGGGCCCAGAGAGACCAAGAGATTTGTTTCTGACTTAAGTTTGAAAGCAATAGAACTCAACCCGAGTTACCTGGCTCCAAATCCTGTGCCCTTTTCATTTTCCTTCAGGACATTCTAATGAAATGGCCACAAGATCAGAGCTCTGTGTCTGGAGTGTGTTGTGCCCCCTCAGCCCTTCGTCCTGTCCCTTTCTTCGCCCCCCACCCTCACATGTGGGCTGCAGAGGGAATTAACATTCAGGGCACGCTCTGCTCCCTTCTGATCCCCATAAAGAGAACACAGCCTCTGCCTGCCAATTAGTGACATTCAAATCTTCATTAGAGATGGGGACAGCACGTTCCACTTATGCAAACGCCCTTGTCTGAGAACAGCCATGGGCCAGTGCACCAGCCCCACCTCTCCCCACAGAACCCCCATGGAGGTGACTTGGCATTGCCAGTGCTACTCTAATCAATGGTTGAATCAATAACTGTTTATTAACATCCACAATGATACAGGAAGCATGGGGACACGTACTAGTACCTCTGCCTAAAAGAAGCTGAAGCCGAGCGGAGTGTGTAGCCAGGGAGAGGAAAGAACTTACAAAGTCCCGCTGCTCTTTTTTGAAACTCTTACAGTTTCTATTTATTACCCAAACATGTAGGTAAGGAAAGGAATTAACATTTAGTAAGTATCTCTTATGAGCCAGGCACTGCTAAGCCATTTATATACATTATCCTATTCAAATTTATTGATTGCATGTGGAAAGCAACCTGCTGTTTGTTTCAAATCATGTGTTTTAAGTAGGGAAATCGAGGCTTCTAATCCTGGCCCTGACACTTTCTCCCCGTGAGACCTTGTGACCTCAGATTCTTCATCCAACAAATGGGAGGAAATAGTATCTGTCTCCTAGGATTGTTGGGAGGAGTAATTAGATAACGTATTTAAAAACACGTGCCTCGTCTCCACATGACACAGCAAAGTGTTAAGATGCCTAATATGTAAGAAAATGAGACAAATGGAGGCTATAGGTTAGTAACAATTCAAAATAATTCTTATACAAGGATGAAGATGAAAAGAGAACAATTATGGGAGGAAACTTGTCTCTTCTAATTCCTGAGCTATCTGTACTATATGTATTTTTATTTATGCTTTTAAAGGAAAAGGGAAAGATTGCATTAAACTGAGTCTCTGAGAGTTTCAGTCACTGGCCCAAGGTCACACGATGACTGGAAAGCATAAAGCATAACTTGGAACTCTCTGTTTTTAATACGCGTGCTCTCTCCACACATGCTGCTGCCTCCCTCTCCTCAGGAAATAGAATTGCAATGGTTTGGAGACCTTGTAGTCCACATTGATTTATGGAGCAGTGTAGGTATCTGGGAGACCTGACCAGTGCAGAAGGCTTGGATCGAAACAAACAGCAAAGCAGAAGTGGGAGGGGATGGAGGTTAAACAGGTCCCTGATTGTCAGGGGCAATGCTGTTAACGAGAGTGGAACACCATGAAATTAATGACCCACCCAGAGCACCTGAGAAATTGAACTGCTTATTAAAATGCAAAATCATAAACCAGGAGAAGGAGGGAAACAAACAAAGAATCAGGAAGAAAGAAGCTGTGGCATGGAGTACGGAGAACAGGAAGTCTGTGGCAAGCCGCTAGAAATTCCAAAAAAAGAATCTGACTTGGGATTCTAAAGGGGTCTGTAGCTCGAGCGGTGGGAATAGTTATCTAGAAGAGCTGGAAACAGAAATGTGTAAGTCTCAATTGTGCTGGAGAATGGGACAGGGGTCACTGCCTGAGGCGCAGGGGCAGACGCTCACAGGCAGTGGTTCTCAATGGGGGGCGGGGGGGTGCCCCTGACAATGTTTAAGAATATCTGGAGGCATGCGTGATGACCACAACTAGGGGAAGGTGCCGCTGGTACCCAGAGAGTAGAGACCAGACGTGCTGCTAGACGGCCACAATGCACAGGACAGCCTCCCACACAGAAGTATCCAGTCCCAAATGCCCAAAGTGTCACTGTGGAGAAACCCTGGTCTAAGGGATGAGTGAGAAGTGGGACACAGAAGGTGAAGAAGGCGGAGGTCAGACCGAACGTCAGATGGGAAATCAGGAGGAAAAGAGGTCAGAGCAGGGGTTAAGAATTAAGAGGACGAAGTGCGCTGAGCGACAGTCAGATCAGTTCATCCAGGAAGTCAGGTGAGCAGTCAGGAGGCGGAAACAAACTTCAGAGCTCAGACAGAAGGTTGGGATCTAATCATCGAAGGAGCAAAGGTGAAGAAGCGATGGGGAAGGACCGGTGAGGCCAGAACCAGGATGAAAGGCTGTCGGCGAGGAGCTGTCCTGGTCAGAGTTTGGATGGGGAGTGAGTTTGGCGGGTGTGGGTAAAGGTGTTGGTGTTCTGGTCAGAAGTTTGAACCAAACCAAGAGGGTCTCGGTGTTCTACTTCCTTATGAATCTCTATTTTTCTATAAAAGAAAAATATATTCCTTATAAGATTGTTGGGAAAATTAGAGGAGATAAATTCCTTACACATGCCTGGCATATATTGGGTACCGGTGAATGATAGCTGCTGTAGTCTTCTTTTTATTTTTATGATAATAATCTTAATTATTACTGCCATTCAGAACCATGGTCAACCTGGAAGAATGGAAAGCTCATTTTGTCTTGCTGTGCGTTTCTCCTTTCCAGAATGCATGCCAGTTTTCCCTGCCTCATACTCTCTCTCCCCCCGCACCCCCCCCTACCCCCCGTTTCAATGCCCCGACAGGTTCTAAAAGGACTGGAGGCTGGGATTGTAAACTGCCAGATCTCATGCCTTGCTCTCATCCTTCTCTTCAAAATCTTATCAAATATTAAAAGCTGTGAAATAGGAAGCAGGTTTTTAATCATTTTAATCACAGCATTCCTCAGCCTGTTCAAAAGGGCTCGAAGGAATCGATTCAGAAGTGGTAATTATCCTCGCAGCCCTGTGCCAGGCTGCGGGTCAGCACTGGAGCGCCGGTGACAGATGGCGGGCAATGGGGAGGGCTCCTCCCAGCTGGGGGCGCGGAACAGGAGATGCCTCATGGGAGGCAAGAAGCTCAGTCAGCCCAGGTTAAGCACCAGGTTTTCAGTGCTCACCAAAATCAATTGGAAAGCAACTTACTTTTGTTGTGTTCTCCCTAAGTGCAAGGTGCTTTTAGCCTCATTTAAGCCTCACAACAACAGGGAGGTATTTGTCATTATCCCCACTTCTAAGTGAGGAAACGGAGGCTACTCAGTGTTAAGTAGTGTCTCAGAGCCCCTCAGAAAATGGCACAGCTTTGTCCAGCTCGGAAGCCTGCACTGTGACGGCTGTACCTCCACCACCCTTGGGTTCAGGGGCCTAATGCAAAGGTGTCCTAGGCGCCCTGCCCCCATCATCAGCCCCCACTGTCTGTCCAGCCTGCTCACCTCCCTCTCTCCTCCCCCATCAGGTTGTCTTATGCACTCTGACTGACTCTTGCTCTCCTCTGGCTGCTGGGATTTATCAGTGCATTTCCAGCCCCCAGTGAGTCACGAACGCCTTCCAACAACCTATGCATTACAGCCCAGCTGCCACTCACCTGACTGGTCTCATTTTTGGACAGTCCCTCCACCCACCCACCTTCATGCCGCGTACTCCAGAGACTTAGCTTCCTCCAGTTCACAAACACCTTTCTCTCTTCTTGCCTTTGCACGTGCTTTTCCCCGAACAGCTCGTTCTCCCTCCAGGTCTCAGCCGGAGCCTCAGTTCTTCCTGGAAAGAGTACAGACTCCTCATCAGAAGTTTCCCCCCAGTTAATAGTGCTATGACTTTCCTCCCATCACAGCAAGCAGCCCTTTGTTGGGATGGCTAACGTGCATTGTTGAGATGCCTTTGGTTGGCCAGTCTGAAACAGGACAGAGGGGCAAGTCTGCCTGCGTCACCCCTGTAGGCAGGGCCGAGCGTGGTGCCCAGTGCAGGGCAGGCACTTAGTAGACAGTGGCTGAGTGAGTTTCCTGAATAATGAGACTATGCTTAAAGGTGGCGATTTCTGGAAGCTTAGGGAATAAAGCAGACTCCAGCGTTGGGCCTGATGAGTCATGCAAGTGAGGAAAGTTGGCCACTTGCATACAAAATACAGAGGACTATTCTTCAATATCACAAGAAAATCTGCCTTCCATCATTTTCCTTGAAAAATGCATCCCTCTTCATCCATCTTTCATTTCCCCACATTTAATAGAGATGTGAGTACAGAGAACTGTGTCTCTACTGTAAGACAAATAGCACCCCACGCACAGTAATGAATGGCGACAAATAGTTGTCGGGAAGAGGAAAGGAAGTGGTGGGGGCCCCGTGGGAGGTTCACAGAGCCTGTCTGAAGGGACAGCTGCTTCTCTGCCCCAGGCTGTCACTGTCCAGGGGAATCTGGCCAGATCTCCTGACTTTTCGGGAGAAGCTGAACACGGACTGTATGTGCAATGTCAAAACGTTCAGAGTTGCCTCAGTTGCACCCCCCCCCCCCACACACACACACCAAGCCATAAAACATCTGCTGACAGGTTTGGGTTCTTAGATTGTCACTTCGGCATATATTTTCCTACTAAATAGAGAAAAGCTCCTTGCAGGTGGCTGAGTGGGGCCCCCGACACCCGGAACCCACCCAATGCCTAGGGTTGCGTGCACCCCAACCACTCCCTTCTTAGGCTCACAGCGCTGTCTTGAAACTTCAGCAAACCCCAACACCAAAGGAAACATATTGAGAACCCAGGCAGTGCCTAAAAGACCAAGGCCTAGGCGGAGGGCTGAAATCGCCGCGTGTTGTTCCCGCACTTCCTCTGCTGAAGCATCAAATGCTTCCAGTTTCAATGATTAATCACCTCTCGGTTTTCACCACAAGTTGTACAATGTTATTGACCGAAACGGAAGTATTCATTTTGGGATTTAGTGTCTGGAACAGATCCCAGTGCTGGGCCGGGCGGCTGACCGCCTATGGCACACACGGGCACTGCACAGGGTTTTCTGTTGGCTGATTCACCCCGCCCCTGAGACCAAGTAAGACTCCCCCGCACCCTTATTTACCAGTGGGGCTCAGGGGAGCTCAAACCACTATCCGACAGCAATCTGTTCTGACTTTATTAATGGCGGCTGTCTATTGAAGGCTTGCTGTATTGCAGGTAGTATGCCAAGCGCGTTGCACATACTATCTCATTGAAACCTCCTAACACCCCTAATGTGTTTGGGAGGGAGAAGGTGGGCAGTCTTGGTGTCAGCGTGGCTATTTTACACAGGAAGTAAATGAGGCACCGAGAGATTAAGCCCAAGGTCACACAGCTAATCAGCAGTGGAGCAGAGAGGCCAGCTGGGAGCCCAGGAGCCCTGTGTCGGCTCAGGCATTGCTCTCAGATGCCAGCTCCCACGTGCATCCATGTAGGCTTTTCCAAGCTGGCTGATCAAGGAGCAAGTTTGTACAGGAACTGCAGTCACTACAGTACTTCCTTGGATGGTCTGTGGGTACTGCTGGTGCTTTTATTTTGCACCTACGGTGTGGCCTCTGCTTATGGTTGGGGAGGAGGACGCTCTCACATTTCCCCACATCCGGTTGGACACGCATGGGGCTTGCTCTCTGGACAGATTCCAGCCTCTCAGTTCCTTGGAGATATTTTCCAGGATCTATGAATTCTCTAGGGTAACTTCTCTTTTAAATGTAAAGTTTTGCATTTAAATAGTAATAACCGAAATATCAGTTTACTAGTCTCCATCTCCTTTCATGCTTTGTCACATCTATGCCAGGAGCCCACCAACCACAGCCCAAGCACCACATCAAGGCCCAACCTGTTTTTGTATGGCCTAGAGCCAAGCATGACGTTCCAGTTTTAAATCACTAGGGGGGAGGGGGGATTAAAAGAAGAATATATCACAACACTTGACAACTTTATGAAATTCCAACTTTCATGTCCATATAACGTTTTAAAGAAACACATCTGTTTGCATATTATCTTTAGCTGCTTTTGCAATAAGAGCAATGTTGAGTCTTTGCAGCAGAGACCCTATGGCCCGCAAAGCCGAAAAATTTACTCTCTGGCCCTTGACAGAAAAGGTTTCCTGACCCCTGAACTGTGAAATGTGATTTTAGTGTCCCTGTTTGCATTGGTGCTTCCAGCCGTATTGGGTACCTTGATTGTTTTGTTTTGGCTTTCTACTTTTATTGTCATGAGCTAATGAGAAAAAAACAAATAGAGAAGGACTTAGGGACCTAGAGCCCCTGCATGTGAACAAATAACAATTTTCTAGTAGTTCCGGGAGAGAGGAGCCGAGAGAGACCTGAGCCATCCATCCATCCTCGCCTAAGGTAGATGGGCAGGCCGAAGTGAAATGTGAAAATCACTGTCACACTGCAAGCCACGATTCAACTTTCAACCAAACCGCCTCACATTAAACTAATGGTGTTAATTTGAAGTTTATTGGTTTTGCAGTCTCATTTGTGTTTAATTTGGATTTTTTTTTTCAGTTTTATAGCTCAATAAGAGCTGTAAGCATACGGATTTTATACCTAGTTTTATGTTTGCCTCTATTAAGTAACATGATGATTAAAATAATTTAAGTCAACACTTACGGAAATGTTTCCCCTTTAATAGGGCGTACATTAGTCCTAAGTTTAAGCAGGAGGAATGGAAGCAGGAAATATCAATTACATTATATCTTTAAATCAGTGTGATCTGCTCTAAGTCACCACCTCCCCCTGCCCCGGCAAAAAAATGGAATCTGTTATTGGAAGAGGCCCTCACCCCCTCTGAGGGGAGAGGAGATTGTCAAATAAGAGCCCGGAGCGGAAGTTGGAAGCAGGTTCTCATTTTAGGGTGGTAACCAGTTGTGTTTACATGGCATTTGTGTGCCCTGACCCCACTGTCCATCCCTTAGGTGCTGCTGCTCCGAGTGGCTCCCACCTGCCCCTCACTTGGTCCTGCTGTTGGCTTCCTTTGTGCTTGCTCAGCCCACTTTCTCTTCATCCTCTCTCCTCCGGGACAAAGAGAGCACGGTCTCTCTCAGGAGACCTTTGGAAGCATCATGCTAGCTTCACCTTCCTGTGTGGGGCTGGTCAATGCAGTGGGAGAGGACTGCTACCAACAATTGGTCTTGTTTCCTCATCACTCACTTTCTTACAACTATTATATAGAAAGCATTGTTTTTCTTTTACTGAAAAATTTTACCCAGGCACTGAAGATTAGAGAATGAACGGAATCTTTTCATCATCTTCTGAGTTCCCCAGTATATCAGTCAGTATTGCTGTATAACAAATCCCTGCAAATGTAATAGCCTAAAATAATCAAAATCATTTATTTTGTTTACAAGTCTGCGATTTGTGCAAGGTTTGGCGGGGGATGGCTGTCTCTGTCCCGTGTGGGGTCAGCTGGGGCCTGGAAGGATCCACTGTCAAGATGACTCACTCATGTGGCTGGCAACGTGGTGTTGGCTGTCAATGAGAGCTACAGGCAGGGGCCTGTCTTCTCTCCAGAGGCTTCTCCGTACGCTTCTTGTTCAGGCCTCACAGTATATGGTGACTTCAGGGCAGCCAGGCTGCTTACAAGGTAGCTAAATGCTTCAAGGGCAAGTGTTCCAGCAAGTAAGGTAGAAGTTATAGCACCTTTTATGATCCAGCCTCAGAAGTCACCTAGTGTCACCTCCACTGTGAGGAAAGCCCACCCGGTTTCACAGGCAGAGCCATAGATAGTAGCTCTTAATGGAGAAGTGGCAAGGTTCTCAGAGAGCATGTGGGTGGGAGCTTTCATTGCAAGCATCTTCGGGAAACTCAGTCAGTCGCACCCAGTTCTAGCACACGATTGACCTGCCATCCTGCTACCAATTCCTGTCGTGTGTCAGTTGCCTGGGCAAGTGACTTCAACTCTCCGTGCTTTTGTGTCTTCCAGTGAAGTGAGCACAGAGGAGTCCTACCGCAGGGCAGTGCTGTGATCGTTAAATGCGATAATATATATGCAAATGAGCCTGATACCTGGCACGCAGTACATGCCTAATAAATATCGGCTTCCTTCTCTCTTCCCCGAGTTCAACTCAGTCAACCCAGACAGACTCAAAATGGCATACTTCTTGGCTACCCCCTTGAAAGCGGTTTTTCTCAGCAAATTATGTGTGTGCATTCATAAATGTACAGGTCACATGTAGATCGTTATACAAACATTGGCCTTTTCAAAGTAGGCTCTTGTTTCAAAGCCACCAGCTGTGGGAAGAACCCCAGCAGGGGTCCTTTTGCCAACAATGGGTCCCCGGCTGAGAGAAATCCGGGCCTCCCTCTGCTGGGGCCGATTGAAGGAAGGGCCACCATATGTCTTTCCCAGAAGGGTGACTGACTCCCCGCTTCAGTACCAGTTCCCCTGAGATGTTCCTGAAAGCCCTTCCGGCTAGCCCAGTTGGGAGTGTTAGCACACGCTATGCCATGCTTTGGTGAAAAATGTAAACACAGACCTGATTTTTCATTTTAAATGAAGCCAAGCATATTGCTCCCAGCAGATGCCGAGTGACTCAATCTGTCCTCTCAGTTTTGAAGGGAACTGAAGAACAACATGGTAAAATAAAGCAAACAGCACATTTATTGGTTGATAAAATGCTGTTTTCGTCTATCCTGGCATTATACGGTGATTGCTATGCAGTGAACATCTGTTATTAAATCCAGACTTCTGTTGCCTGGATACATTGAGTCAAAAGCTGGAGCTATGAGAAATCCATTTATGTGTCTGTTGCGTGTGAATGTCAGAGCTCATAGGATGCCTTTGTCTTCATTCTAAGTGAATCTTTTAATATGGAACATCTCGCTTGTTAATTCTGACTCCAGCAATACTGTTTTTGTTTGATTAAAAAAAAGGTTAAAGAAACAAAGAAACTGTTCTCTCAGGTACTCCAAGTAATTTTGTTGATTAATTTTTGGAGACAGCAAGGTGTATTTGGAAAAAGTAGGACTTTTCAAAAGGAGTTCATACCAAATGACCCAATAATTCAAATCTAAGGGATCTCTCCCAAGGACATACCAGAGATGAGCATATGTATTCAAGAACAAGGGTGTCCAATGGAGTATTACTTAGCCATAAAAGGTTGAAAGTCCCTAAATACACATAAATCATGAGCTCCATTTATATTGGCGTTCAATTCCATGTTGTCCCATATCACAGCTTATTTAATCTGTCCCCTCTTGATAGACTTGTTTACAATTATTTACAGTATTATGTTATTCTAAAAAAATGTCAGTGGACAACTTTGTACAGGTGTGATTACCCCTTTAGGATAGATTGCTAAACATGGAATTGTTAGGATAAAGTATGTATTATGTTATTTATTCAGTCAGTCAGCAAACGTGTCTTGAGTGCCCACTATGTGCTGGTGGCCCAGCAGTGGACATAAAGGTTCCCACCTTCATGGAGCCAACAGAGTGAGAAAGGAGGAAAGAAAACTGGAGGAATCTCCAGACAGCAGTGAATGCTAAGGAGGGGTCTGAGAATGGCAGGAAAACCAGACTGCGATCTCTGAGGGCCACAGATCAGAGGACTTTGAAAGAATCACCCCATAGCTTGCAGTGATGACCCAAGTCATGTGGAGCTGGGAAAAGTGGTGCATTTTCTCAGTCACCAAATATTTGTTGAATGCCTACTGTGTGCCAGGCTTTGTTCCAGGCAATGAGGGCCTAGCAGTGAATGTAACTGATAAAGTACCTTAAAGTCAGAGATGGACAATCAATAAATAAATTGCAAAAGGTAATAAATGCCATAGAAGAAATAAAGGGGGGGGGCATCTACTTAGACTAGCCAAGGAGAATCACTCCGAGGAGAGAATATTTTAGCTAAAATATGAATATTGAGAAAGGTGTACTCATGAATGAACAGGGAGAAGGAGATTCCAGGAGAAGGAACAGCAAGATCAAAAGCCCTGAGGTGGGAACAAGCTTGGTATGTTTGGGAAGCAAAAAGAAAGCCATGAGTAGAGCCCACTGAGCTAATTTGAAAATGGCTGGACTAAATGTATCAGTCAGCAACTGTCACTAATGCTGTGTAACAAACCACCCCAAAACTCAGCAACATACACCGACTAGCTGGGACTAGGAACCAGCTATGAATCTCTCCAAACTCTATTCTCTTTCCATCCATATCCACTACCTCCCTATGTACAACCTATGTGCTCTGAAAGCCACAGCAACCTCCGAACAGCCTGATTACAAAGAACTAGTCCTACATCTAGATGCAAATGCCTCCCAAGCCCTAGTGAGCATGAGAAATGCCCACTGAGCTGGTTAAGTATGTAACATCCTAGGCCTCATCCCCAGATTTAGCAGCCTGGGGAACAAAGCAGAAATTCACATTTTACAAAATCACTTCAGTAAAAGTGGTCCATGGACCACACTAGGAGAATCAACAGAGGACAGTATACCAAGGACAGCCCCAGGCAGGCCAAAACAATGGTCCTGCCTGTTTACCTTCAGGGTTAAGCAGAAACTGGCCCTGACCCCACCAGTTGTCAATATCACCAAGCACACTTGGGTCTGTTTAGCTGCACATCTCGTCACTGTGATGCCCACTCGCTGGCCCAGCCTGGGAAAGCCATGAGTTAATGGCATCTCCTGGTACAACGAACAAACCTCCAAGTGGAGGGCTCTGTTCCCCCCTGAGCTCTGCTGGATCCTGTAACGTGACAAAGTGAAGGCAGAGGTTCTTCAAACAGCCGCGTATCCTGCTCAGAGCCAGATTTGGGGGATTTGGCTCTTCACTTGGAGGCGGGAAGACCTGCTGGGCCAGGACTTAGGAGGTTCACAAGGAATCAAAGCATATGTTCTCTGCCTTTCTCCGACAGACAGCCCAGGCTCGTCTTCACTGATCCTGTCTGAGTGGGGGAAGCATTCGGAAAGCTCATTACCGGCTCACATACTTGGCCCCGAATTAGCTCTTAAAAGCCCTGGGATGAACAGCCCTAAACGGGAAAGAAAAAAATAAAATAACGCGTTTCTTACAAGTTCATAGATCTGCCAGGTGCTGTCAGGCTGCGGTTTAGCCTTCTCTGCTCTAAATTTGATTTTCTGAGTCTTTAAGGAGAGGTGGCTATTGGTCCCCTGGCCATCAATTGCTTGGGTGTGCTACCCTCCTCCAACCCCTCCACCACCACACACTGGTCCGTGCCTCGCTCTAAAAACGACACAACTGCTCCCAGGGGTCTTTCTCAGAAACGCTGCTGCAAAGTAGTTTCTTTAGTCTACCCTAACAGAAATACCATGTCTAGAAAGACAGGGTGGTAATAACTAACATTCATTGAGCATTTCCTGTGTGTACTTTGCACCCATCTAGCACCCACCGTGCATTAGCCAACCTAATACTTGTAACAACCCCATGAGGCAAGTACTGTTATCACGCTTATTTCCAGAGGAAGCAGTTGAGGCTCTGAGAAGTTCCTTACGGAAGGTCACATAAAGTTGAGGTCCAAACCCAAGGACCTCAGGACCCCGAGCCTCAGCCACCTCGGCACCTCCACTGCACGCTGCATTGGGCAGACCAGGCCTGCGTGGCCACCTTCAGGTTGGGTGTTGGCAGTAGACAACCCTGAGCATATCCAGGGCACGGACACTCAGAACCACCTCACACAAGGAACAGTGACAGCACTTGCGGAAGTTTTAGCATGGAAACAAGGTCTCATGGCTGGGACTGAGCTGGGGTACAGAGGCACAAAACACATAAAGTGACTCCAAATACCTGAAGATCTATCAGGAGACAAGGGATTAGACGGGGCTGTATGAGCCCAAGAGTCACAGGGTCCAATGAGGTGAAGTGATACCAGCATGTAAGGAAAAGCTTTCAGATACTCAGAAGTGTCCCCCAAAGGGTCAGGGCTGCCGTGGGAAGTAGGAATCTACGTGTCCTGAGAGGCATATAAGCAGAGACTCAGCCACTTCGAGTTGGGCATAGTATGGAGGGGTCTCACGAGTCAGATGCAGATGTGACCCCACTACCTTTTGAGGCCCTTGGGATCCTGAGTGTATGGGATTCTGTTGTGAGTCACTGGAACCCATCTCCCACAGCACTTCATGTTGCCATTAAAATGCCTCAGACAGACACCTTCCTAAGAAGGCAGCTATTATTCTTCCCCATGGTAACTTCTTGGCCTGGGATGCAAATCCTGTGAGATCACGTCGCATCCAATCCCCATCAGGTAATCTGTCATGAGTCTCATTATTGGATCTAGATGGGACCACAGAGCTAAATGATACAGATGAAGAAACTGAGGCCAGGAGACAGGTACTAACTGTCCCTGGCACCAGAGATGACAAGTGGCAGAGTCAGGCTAGACTCGGGGTTCCCAAGTTCATTGCCAGTTCCACTTCCCACACCGCCTCATGGGGTGTCAGCGCAGGAAGGACCCTTGGCAGTCATCTCACCCAGCCATGGTAAATAGGATTCACTTCCTGTGCCGACTTTTTAAAACAATTTACTTTTTACTTACATAATACAATACCATATAAGTTTCAGGTGTACAACATAATGATTAGACATTTATGTACCTTATGAAGAGATCAGTATGACAAGTCTAGCACCCATCTGACACCATACATAGTTGTTATGATGTTATTGACTATATTGTCTGTGCTGTACTTTACATCCCCATGACTGAGTTTATAAATGGCAGTTTGTATAATACGTCTAAATCCCCTTTACCCTTTTCACTTGTGCCAACTTCTAATTCATTGGTCATGATTTCCTGAAGAGCTGTTTCAAAAGAATTCTGGGGCCACATGTGGGTTCAGTGGAAATGAGGTCTGTGAATCATTTATGATGGCTGCCTCGGGCACAGGTGGAAAGTGACAAGCTGCGTGCTATGATTCAGCATCCTTGGGCTAGTCCATCTCAGGGACTGTCTGGATGTGCAAACTGGGCTCTCTAGAAGTGATAGGATCATGAGGTGAGATAAGGCTTTAGCCATTTGTGAACATGACACAAGGATGTCTGCATGATGATTAAACCCACGTGTGGAATGCAAATGATGCGTAGTCGCCTTAAGCCCCAACAGTAGGGAGCAGATGACAGGTGATGTGTAGATGGTCTGGATAATTTCTAGTTCATCCTACTGAGGGGCTTTGCCCTGGGTGGCAGGTGGTTCCACTTGGGGGTTGTGAGAAGATTCTTCTCTGAGATCTTTTTGCTAATTGGTAAAATGAGAGATAAGGCTTCCCTCCCAGGCTTGCCACAACAAATAGAGAAAATATAAGTAAAGTACTATAACAACCTAACGCTTCACAGGCGCTCAATAAATGGTAGCAAGTACTAGCATTTTAATACTGTGCCTACCCCGTTCTCTGTTCTAGCATCTTTCCAGGTTGGGAACAGGTCAACATCAGTGGCCACCCAGAAATAGACTGCCGGGGACATATAGGTCACCAACTCCAGGCTATTGATCTGGGCAGATTTTTGGAGGCCCTTGTTCCCAGAGACCCTGGGACCAGTTTTCCAGCTGAGTGAGAAGGGGAAAGCCAGGCGGGAAGGCCAGAACAGCTAACGGTACCCCTCTTACCTCCATCACACCTTTCACCCTCTAGTCCCCCCTTCATGGAGATTCTCAAAGTCCACACCCCTGGTCCTGAAATTTGGGGAAGAGCCAGAGACTGTGAAAGTGAAGTTTACTGAGGATATGATGTGGAAGTGTTGCACATTTTCTTGAATTACAGGGGAGCAGCCTGCCTCCCAAGCCCGCTATTCCCAAATTTATCAAAAGCAAAGCATTTGTTAAAGAACATTGAATGAACTGATTAAACGTGTTTGACACCAGAATTAGCACACCAGTCAGATCATGAGTCTTCATAGCCCCTGAGAAGTTGCCTACACGACAGAAAGGAAAGTTCTCAGACTCTGTGGGTGGGAGGGATTTAACCCCACTAATGGAGAAGGAAAAACAAGAGTTCATATTTACTGAGCACCTACTATGTGCCAGATGCTTTGCATCACATCAGTTCATTTCATCTGTACAACAATAACTAATAATACTTCCAATCATAACAGCAATAATTAGCAGGGAAACAGCTGACATTTCCAATACTAACAGCTCGTAGGGGCAGGCACTTGGCATCTGTGGTGAGCGTGGGCTGCATGCCACAAGTTCAGAGGAGGAAGAAACAGAAACGTGGTGTTCTATCACTGAATTTCACATCCCTTGTGAACCACCAACCGTTTGGGTGGCAGGACCTTACTCTCTGTACTTTCAGTTTGTGGGGACAGAGCCCCAGAAAGCAGTTTCCAGGCTCTCGGCCTCACATAGAAAGGTGCTGGCTCAGGTAGTAAATGGCCATCAACTGTGATTGCATGGCCATCAGCTGTGGCTAGTTGGCCGTCAGCTGTAACCAGTGAGCCATTGGTCACTAATATAACTGCTGTGGCTACGCTAGCAGAAAATGGGGGCTAGCAAGAGGGGATTGCAGAGAGGCGGATGCCGCCAGCGAGAACATAGTAGTATGACTGCCCTACTTATGGCTACGTGGGTGTTCCTTTTGGGCCTGGCCACATCCTGCGTTCTTATGTGGGGAGCTGGAGCAGAGACCCCGCAGGCCGCCCCACACGACACATGGCGCAGTGAGCAGGGTCTCCTGCACGACAGTTTCTCTCCCAAACTCCCAACAGCTGCCTCTATGCTTGGGGCAGGCGCTGAGCAGGAGGGAAGGAAGAGCTCATTTGGGGTCAGAGCGTCAGTAGGGGTTAAGGCCACCTGGCTCTTTGTTGTCATAGCTACCTCAGCAGATGCAGACACCTCCTCATTCCCATCTCTCCTGGGCAGTCACCCCTGCTTCCTCCCAGCCCCACCCTAAGGCCTCAGCTGGGCTACCTGCTTCCCAGGCCACGTCCGGGTGGCACTCGGAAGCTGTCTGTTGCTGTGGGCACCACACCAGGCCCTGGGCACACTGGGAGGCTGTCTCGGCCCATCTTCCTAGACATCTCTGCTGTAAACCCCAGGGGCCAGCCTGCACTTCAGTCTCATGTCCACACTGATGGAGGGTTCTCTTTATTCCCCCCACCCCCACCCCTTCAGTGACTGCCAGCCTCTTAGCTCTCTTCTTCCTTCCCTTCCTTGACCTGATTTAAAGAAGCTTTATCTAGCCAGAGGGCAGAAGAGCCGCAGCCTCCTCTGTCCTTTGAAATCCATTGTTTGGGGCACAGAAGAATCTTCAGGGCACAGGCTCTTGAGGCTCCATAAACTGAAACTCTCAGCTTTCCTGTTGCATCCTCCACCCCTGAGGCAATGAAGGCTGCTGAGCAAATGGGGGAAGGAGCAGCGAGAAAACCCCAAAGTGTTATCCTGCAGTATTCCCGAGCTTGAATCCCCCAGTAGCCCTGTGAAGTAAAAAAAATAATTGCCCTTACTTTAACATTGAGCATATAGGTGCCCAGAATGGGTGTGTGCCCCTCTGAGGTGGTGCAGGGGTAAGGGGTGGCACTGGGACGTTGCTGGTCCCCCGCATCTTTCTGACTCCGCTACCTGAGGATTCAGTATGGATTGTGCCACCTCAGTTGCTGAGTCGAGGCTGCCTGGGGAATTGCTTTGAGAATTCTGAGGCTGTATTGGAATCTGGCGAGTAAAAAACTGCAGTGATCTATTAGTAATGTCTACCACAGCACCGGGCATGGGAGCAGCTACCCATGGGGTGCCAGTGCCATGCCATGCTCCCTAGACTTTGTGCTTCTTAGAAACTCCAGTTCTCATTTGTTGGCTAGGTAAGTTAATGGATGCATGAGCTACTTCGTTAATGCTAGGTCTAGAAAAGGGGTTTGAGGCAGGACATGGGAGGGGCTGCTCATGCCCTATTCACAGGACTCTTGGGAGGCCAGGCTGGATGCTGAGAGATAAGAGGGACAGGGGACATTGGGACCTGAACTTGGAAAATCTTGGCATGCTGAACTCAGAAGCCTGTGAGCCGTGAACGGTTTGGGCTCAGGGGAATGAGGTAAGAAAAGCTGCATTTAGCACCAGCACCTGGCGGTGAGGAGATGAAGAGACCGAAGGATCAGCTTGGAGAGCTTTGCAATTAGTGTGAGGTGTAGAGGAGGTGCCCAGCCTTTCCACGGGAGGAAAAGGTCACTGTGACGAGGACAGGAAGAGGTGGAGGGACAGCTCGCAGGACTCGGCGCCTGGCAGAGGCTCTTTTCTTTAGTGACTCACATGCTCCTTCCTTTCTTGCTGAATCTCAGTTTTATTTTCAGCTGCAATCAGTGGTAATAGAGAAATCCAGGTGCTTTCTTTCCCTTGTTCCCTGCAGTTTCCCGGAGTCTCACATTCCCCCATCCTCCCAGAGAGAAGAAATGGGCCGCCCCGCGCTGAGCCCACACTTCCTGAGCACTCTCAGTGTCCAGCCCACGATGAAGCTTTCACAGGCATTTGCCCTTTTACCCAAAAGCCCTGTGAGATAGGAACTACTAGTATCTGTATTTGACAAGTGGGAAAACAGATTCAGAAGGGCACGGTAACTTGCCTAAGGTCACACAGCTAATGAGTGGCAAATCCAGAAACAACATCATTTTTTAAAATAAAGTCTGAGCTCGAAGCTTGCTCTCTTAACTGGATGCTTCTGGCGTACAGGTTGAAGCGTCCTTAGAGGACATCTAATTCAGACTCCCTCACCTGTTGGAGGGGGACTCTGAAACCCAGAGAGAGGACATGGTCTGCCCAAGGTCCCGGGTGAGTTAGAGGGTGAGCTGGTGCTGAACCCGACCGTGGAAGAAAGAAAGCGTGGATTCCCGGCTTGTTCTTGTGGACGTCCTCTCACACGTCCCAGGCCCCCTCATCGGGTGTCAACCAAGAGCACTCTGGCAGTTCGTAGCCCCTCAACAAAGCCCTAAGGAGTACTAAATTCACGCCGTCTCCCCACCGTGTCAGCCTGTGCGGCCGCCCATCCCCCTCACTCAGAGATGTTCGCCCCACCTGCCCACATCCCAGACACACTGTTTCTGCCCATTACCAGGCCCACAGCACCTGTGAGCATCTCAGCCCCCGCTTCTCATCCCCGAGGCAGAGATGGTTCTGTTATTACTAGAGCAGTCAGTGCACCCAGCGGTATCTAGAATTTGGCTCATAACAGCGTAGTGAATGGAGGAAATTAGAGCTGAATGCATCCAGGGGGTAGATGGAGCCCTTCCCAGGTGGCTCATGACCAATGTTCACATGGAACCCACTGACAGGGCCACCTTCACATCTCTCAGGAGCAGGGCCGTCTCCCCATCTGGCCACGCGTTAGAGCTCTGCGTCCCTAGACCCTGGTCCTCCGAGCCCTGCCTGGGAGGAGCTGGTGTTTCTGCACGGCTCCTGTAGCACCTCTGAAGTACACAGCCTTGACCTTGAAGTGAGGGAGGCTCCTGAGCGTTGTGGTTGATTGCACAACCTTTGATGCCCAAAGAATCTGCTTTTAAATCCCACCTTTTCCGCTCACTGCTGGGCAAGGGGGTCAACCTCGCTGAGTCTCAGTGTCCCATCTGTAAAATAGGGATAATTAATACCTGTCCCACAGGGTGGTCATGTGAATTAAATGTGATCATGTATAGAAGTGGTTGGCAGAGTCTCTGGCCCATAGTGGGTGTTCAATAAATGGTAGCAAGAATAATAATAATAACAACATAAAGGTTACTTCTTTGTAACCTTCACAGTATGTTAGGTGCTCTAGTAAGATGTTGTGATTATGATGGTGATGATGATGGTGGTGCTGGTGGTGGTGGTGGTGGTGGTGGTGGTGGTGCTGGTGGTGCTGGTGGTGCTGGTGGTGCTGGTGGTGGTGGTGGTGGGCAGGAGGAGAATAGGTGAGAATGTAAGAACCCTAATGAGCCTTAGAAATCACGGGGTAGCAAGTTGTCACAATAGAAATTAAATGAACCCTGGAGCCAGACAGTTGTGCTTAAATTAATTACCCATCTGACCACTGGGGAAGTTACTTCATCTCCCTTAGTCGGGGCCTCCCTCCCTCATCTTCCATAGGGCTGTGGGCAGGAGTGAGTGAGCCATGCTTATACACACTCAGCACAGTACCTGGCTTAGCAGACATTCAATAGATCGTGGGCACTGCTGATACTCTTGTCATGATGTGTCTGGTCTCCCCAACCTACGGATCAGCACCCCCACTGAGAGCAGGGTTGTGTACTGCTTTGTATGTGCTCCTTGAGGATGGGAACAGAACATCTGTTCATTTTTCCAGTCGCCATTCACTGAGCAGCGTCTCTGCCCCTGTCACCATGCTCAGCGCACAGTGAGGAACAGAACAGACAGAATCTTTGTCCTCATGAAGCTCACGGCCCAGTGGGGAAGACAGAAGAGCAGCAGGTTTGTAATTACAAGTGGAGGTGAATGCTCTGGAGAAAACCAGCAAGTAGTGTGATGCAGAATAACCTGGGATGGGTGGGAAGTGTTACTTCTCTCTCGCTGCTGTAGCAAATTATCACAAACTTAGTAAGCTGAAGGCAACACCAATTTGTAATCTTGGAGTTCTGGGAGGTGAGAAATCAGAAAAGAGCCTTAAGGGGCCAAAATCAAGGTGTTGCAGGGCTGCGTCTCCTCTGGAGGCTCCAGGGGAGACTGTGTCCCTTGCCTTTTCCAGATTCTGGACGCTGCCTCCTGATGCCCTGTCTCGTGGCTGCTTCCTCCATCTTCACAGTGCATCACTCCAACTTCTCCTTCTGTCAGCATATTCCCTTTCTCTGTCACCCTGTGGGGTCTGATAAGGACAGCAGAGGCGATGAGTGAGTGAAAGAATGCATGAATGAATGAATGAATGAACAAGCAAACAAACGAACAAAGGGGTCGGAAAGACAAAGCCAGCCCGCCCTAAGCAGTCCAGACTTGAAATGGGTTCTCCTGAGTCCCCTGAGAACCTGCTGCTTTCCTCATAGATGCGCCCTTAGGCATCAAGCGTCAGAACTGTGGGAGAGATAAACCTCGCAGGTTCACAATGTAAAAAGTCTCCGTGCCCTAAAGCTAAAAGTCAGGGAGGGTCCTAAGAAATCAACCAGGCATGTACTGAGCCCCCAAACAGGGTGCTTTACATAATCCCCAGTCTTCAGGCCCAACAGCCACTGTTGTCTCCATTTTCCAGATGAGGGGCTGAGGCGCAGAGAGGTGCAGTCACTCACCTGAGACCACACAGCTAATGAGGGGCAGATCCACCAGGACTTGACTCCAGCTGCCTGGCTGCAGGGCCGGTGTTCTTATTTCCATCCCACACATTTAGCAAACCCACTCCTGAGGCCACCAGCTTTCATCCCCAAGGGAACGTCCCATTTCCCTTCTGGATTCTATGTCTGCTTTGCAGTCTTGCGAGATTTAAATAAGCAGTTACCAGCTTGTGGTCGAGTTTGTCACTCACTTGTGCCTGTGGGGGTGCCCTGTCATTGTTTACCAAGGTGGAGTCAGGGGAAAGACAGCCTCAGAGCAAGACCAAGGGAGAGCCCCACCTTCCTCCCCAATTCTTCAGCCCCTGGAGTGTGGCTGCTCCACAGCTCCCCTGGGGAAGGAAGTACAAGACATCGCCAAGGGAGCCTGGTAGCTTTGCAAAGCAAACTCTGCCGATTCCAAGTCTTTGCCTATCTAGGCTGTTCCTGTGACTCAGTCTGGCTGCAAATGGCCACAGGTTGAGGGCCAGAGTCAGCCGAGGAGCGAAGGGATGTGTAGTGCGGGGGCTCAGCATCCTGGCCTGAGAGTTCTACAGCCCCGGGTTCTTCACCCTCCTCTGCCTCGTGCTGACGGCTTTGGGCCTGTCCCTTCTCCTCTCTCAGTTTCCTCATCTGGTAAAATGGATATAATAAGAGTGTCTATCTTTTCAATAAAATGAGCTCGTACTTTCGTCTTGGCATTAGCATACTTCCTGCCATCTAAAAGGTACCAAATGAGTGGTATTTCTTATTACCTAATTTAATTTGGTGTTCAGAGTTTCAGATTAATGAACAGATATGTTTATTGAGCACCTATATCTTAACTATTTCTCAGTGTATCATTCGGTGACACTGAGCACATTCAAACTGTTGTGGAACCACCACCACCACCCTTCTCCAGAGCACTTTTCATCTAAAACTGAAACTCTATTCCCATTAAACACTAACTCCCCATTCCTCCCTCTCTCAGCTCCCGACAAGAGCTGTGCTACAGTCTGTCTCTGTGATTTTGACCACTCTAATCCCTTCCTATAAGTGACACCATACAGCATTTATCTTTTTGTGACTAGCTTATTTCACTGAGAATGATTTCCTCAAGGTTCATGCATGTTGTGGCATGTGTCAGAATTTCCTTTTTTAAGGCTGAATTATATTCCATTGGAGTGTATGCCATATGTTGTTTATCCATTGATCCTTCAATGGGCACTTGGGTTGCTTCTACCTTTTGACTACTGTGTATTATGTTGCTATGAACATAAGTGTACAATTATCTGTTTGAGTCCTTGCTTTAATTCTTTTGTGTATATACCCAAAAGTGGAATTGCTGGATCACGTGATACTCCTATTTTTAATTTTTTGAGGAACTGCCATACTCTTTTCCGCAGCAGCTGTACCTACCATTTTACATTCTCAGCAGCAGTGCACAAGGGTTCCAATTTCTCCTTGCCAACTAGTCATTTTCTGTTTTCTGACAATACCCATCTTAATGGGTGTGACGTGGTATCTCATTGTGGTCTTGATTTGCATTTCCCTAATGATCAGTGATGCTGAGCATCTTGGCATGTGCTTAGTGGCTATTTGTATATCTTTTTTGGAGCAATGTCTGTGCAAATCCCCCCACTTCTTTATAAATATTATTCCGAGTCCTTGTAATAGCTCTATGAAGTGGGTATTACCATGCCTGTTTTACATGTAAGCACACTAAGCCCTAAAAGAAAACTAAGGGACTTATCCAATGTTATGTATGACCTAGAAAGTGACAGAGCTTGTATTTAAACATCAGTTTTCCTCTTTCCAAACACTCAGCACATTCTGATTACACCGCACTCTCATGTTGATTGACTCATCTGCCCTCCTCCCGGCCCCACCCACATGTGGATTGTGAGTGCCCGGATATCAGAAAGCAGGCACAGGTGAGAGCCTAGAAGTGTTGAAGGAGGGGCTGCAAGCCCAGTGCCACACCTGGAAGCACCACGTGGTGTGACTCTGCACGCTTGACTTACCCGCCTGAAGCTGGGTTTCCTCACCTACAAGATGGGGATACACATTCAGTCCTCTGTGGCCTGTTTGGAAGATCTGAACTAATACCGCTGCAGAGAGCTAAGTACAGCGCCTGGCATGTCGCAGTGCTGGCTAAATGGTACACATCACTCACAGCCAGGCTATGTGCTAGGGGTGAACACAAGAGCAGCCCAAACCGTAATTCCTGCCTCTGCCTGCTTTCCTCCTAGTTGGGGACTTAAAATCGCCCCACTACAACCACAGGAAAAATCAATGCCAGCACAGATGACAAATATGCCCGTCTCTAGATTATGTCAGGGCCCTTTCAGGAGAATCTGCAGACACTGACTGGGTGCCTCAGGCAGGTTAAGGACACTGGATGGTTTATATCAAGTGACTTAATTTTTACCATATACCTTTTTGCGTACCTGGAATTTATCATGCACCTATAAATACACTACCTTTTAGAAGAGATTGTGTACAACAGGATAACGTGTACTCTGGTCCATGAGGGACTGAGCGCCTTGGGGGGGGGGGGTGCTCTGAGAGCAGAAAGAGACTCTTCTGAATCCATCTGGCTTCTACCTACCAACCCCAAGTGTCCAGAGACCCCACACCTCCCAGCAGGAAGCAGAAGTCCTCATGGGGACTCACCTCACCAACTCCCAGAAATGTTTACCGGAAGGAACCTGCCATTTGCTTCTTGCATCTGCAGAGCCTAATGGAGTTATCATGAAGAGGGGAGCATTTTTAATTTACTCTGGAGGGGTGTATGGGGGCCTGGTAACACCTCAGTGACAACAAACTCATTCTTCACTATAATTAAAATGTCACTTTGATAAATAATTCCATCAGCCCCCTTCCACCTATGAATAGCTTCCCGCTATAATTGTTCACATTCTGCTGAATTAGAAGTATTCAAGGGAGAATTGAAGAGGTATTTAGGCAACAAAGATAAATCGGGTGCGTTTTCTACCCTCCCACGGCCCCTCATTAAGAGAGACATCATCCCTAGCTGGGGGTCCCTATTCCTGGTGCCTCAGTCGTTCCTTCCTAGAGTAGAGAGAGATGGAGGGGTTGCCATGGCAGCGTGCACTGCGGGGGGTGGGGGGGAGCCTTTCCTTTCCAGCCATTACTGTACAAAAGGGAGAGAGGGCCGGAGATGATGGGAAGAACACGGGCTCTAACTTCAGGAGGGAAGTGAACTTGGACAAGTCAGTTAACCTTTCCGGATTTCTGTTGTAAACAGAACACAAGCGTGCCTTCGAGAGATTGAGTCAAGATACAATTCTTACCCAGTGAGGAGTCACTTGACATGGTTTAAGGAGCTCCCCATTTCATGGATGGAGGACCCAGGACTCCGACAGGGTGACCTCCCCTATGTGACACAGCTGGACATGGGCAGGGCCCAGGACCCGTGTATGCAGGACAGTGTCCAACACCATGTGGAGCACACAGTAGGCGCTCCATGAATGCTCCTGCCTTTTCCTTGTTTTTGTTGGTGCATCCATTAGGGTTATATATGTTGCACAGAGCCAGTGACAGGGCGCTGGACCGCTCTGGAAGCACCCTGGATCAGCCCTTGCCTTGGGTAGAAAGAGAGGGCATTTGGCTTGTGCCCCTTGGAGAGAGAGGTAAGAACGCAGTATTTTGTAGTTAGAAAGCTGAGGTTCAAAGCCGAGTTCTCCCACTATGGGGCTGGGTGTGTTACAGACTCTGTCTAACTAGTTTCCTTCTCCATCAATTGAATATACAAGAAGTCCCCTCAATGAACTATGAAAGGCAGCGCCTGGACAGTGCCCGCATGTGGTAAACATTGGGCATTGTTCACGTTGGGTTTTTCATGAAGACGGTAGCAAGTACCATTTGGCCACGTGGTTGTAAGTGTTATGTGCGCAGCAGGACGGGAGGGGGCATTAGGTCAATCCAACCAGGTCACCACTGCTTCAGAAAAATTCCCCAGGCCATCTCCAAACTCCTGCCAAGCAGCTCCCCAGGCCTGGCTCCTTCCAAGGGTCCCAAGTGACAGGTGTGCATTGGTGGTGGGGGGTGTGGCTGCACTGGGATTGGAGGGGTGAGGTCTGGGGTAGGATGGAGATGGACGGTGGGATGGGTGCAAGTAAAGGGGCGCAGTGATGCCACGCGGCGGTGTGTTTGCTCTGAAGCCGAGTCAGGGAGCTGTGTCATAGGACTAGCCAGGTCTCACCAGTAAGGGCACCCATGCAAATGACTCACCGCAGGTGTGACTGTCTGAAGAAGCAGAGACCCCTGCATGCTGCCTGCACTCCCCACTGCACCAGAGCCATTTCAGAGGGTCAGAGGTCAGCTCTGCCCCTAGGAAAAGACCCTGAGATCTGCTGAGCCAGGGGCATTGTATCTGCCCCGAGCACTTTGCCTGGAAGGGCTCTGACAGCCACGCTGGTGCTGGGAGGAAGGGCTCCTGGATGCCCCCGGCAGGCCCCTCAGGGCTGATTCCCTGTCCATCTCCTGGACTGACTTGGGATCAAGTGCTCAGGTCTGAATGTGGGGGAAAAAGAAGGAACTAGCGCCTACTGAGCAGCTGTGTTAGCTCGTTCAATCGTCGGAAGAACTGTGCAGGGTAAGTGTTTTTATCCCTCTTATAGAAGACGAAGCTGAGACTTAGAGACCTAATTTACCAAGGTCACACTGAGGGAGGTGGCTGGATTTGAACCCACGGCTCGTCCCTTCATTGTGCAGGCCTCCATCATGTGTTGACAGCATGCAGCGCCCTGTGGGGCTCTCCAAGCCTCAGGGAAGGTGTGTGTGTGGACATGTGCGGGGGTGAGCGTCAGGGCAGTGGGCTTCATGCCCGCTCATTGCAAACCTGCCTGGACAGCGGTGCGAACACCAAGCTACTTGAGGTTCCTTCTCGACACGAAGATGCAGGGACTCGAAATGTTTCTGAAGCTCCAAGGCTTTGAGAACATGGCTTTGAAAGCAGAGAAAGGAAGTGGTTTGCAAAGGATTTGTTCATTCTCTTGTACTTAAGAAAGAGCCAGTAATCCGAACAACATGTCCTAGAAGATTCGAATCCTTCAGCCCCACCGCCATACAGGCAGGCTCATCTGTCCATTTGTAAATCGGCACTTTCCTCTGCAAACGCTGGTGGCTGTGCCCGGCCCGCCCATCACACCCATGGTGCTGGCCGTGCGGCCACCTACCTGGGAACCAGGGCTCTGCCTGGGCCACAGCCAAGGAGAAAAGAAACGGCAATGCAGAGAAAACACCATCCCAGACAGCATGGAACGGGGGGAACAGCACTGGATTAGGAGCCAGGAGTGCCAGCTCTGCCCGTCCCCAGCCCATGGCCACAGGCCAGTGCCTCCCTTCTTCTGGGCCTCTGTGGGGACAGAGTCCCACGGAGCCGTTTCCAGGCTCTGGGCCTCACATGGAAAGGTGCTGGCTCCAGTAGTAAATGGCCATCAGCTGTGACTAGTTGGCCATCACCTGTCACCAGTTAGCCATTAGCCACTGATATAACTGCCGTGGCTGAGCTAGCAAGTGGGGATTGCAGCTAGCAAGTGGGGTCGGTTGGCAGAGATGCGGATGGCGGGTTGCGGGTCGTGTGGGTCCTGCTTCCTGTGTCTCCAGCCCAGCCACTGGCGAGAATATAGTGGTGTGAGCCCCCTATCCATGGCTCCATGGGTGTTCCCTTTTGGCCTCATGATATCTTGCGTTCTTGTGCAGGGAGCGGGACCAGAGACCCCGCATGACAGCCTCAGCCCTCTGCACACAGACCACATTGGGCCACAGGCTCAAAGCTCTCCTCCTGTCCAAACACCCCTTCAGTTTGGGGCCTGCTGAGTAGGGTTTGGGGAGCCCGGAGCTGGAGCTGTGATCAGGGCCAAAGGATAAAGGAAACGCAGGTGCTAGAAGCCAAGGGGGTTAGCTACCCTGACGGTCCCCAACCAGTGGGACTGCAAGAGGGTGTCCGAGTCAAGGGTCAGAACAACTGGGAAGCAGCCCCGCAAAGCAGGGGAGAGTGTGTCATTAGCTGACAGCTGAGTGCCTGCTGCGTACCAGGCATGCTCAGAGTTCAGTATAGGTTCACTGCTTTCAGCCGCACAGTCAGCTATCGGTGAATTATATGGGGAAACTGAGGCACAGAGCACTTAAGCTTATGCAGTAGCTGCTAAAGCTTTGAAGCAGGCTGAGCTGGCTTCACGTCCGAGGCCCACACCACTTGTCTGTCCTGCCTCCTTTGGGGTCAGTCCAGGGCCATCATCCCAGAACCCGTGTTTGGGCCCCAGAGAGTCCGCTGGCTCAGTCCCATTTAAAGGACAGGAGCAAGACAGTCCGTTGCAGCTGTGACAATCCTATGACTCAAACCAAGGCAGAAGTGACAAACAGGGGGGCCTGACTCTGTCATCCTCCCCTCCCAGTGAGGGAAGAGCTGTCAGGCCCTACCGCGGGCTTGAGTCAGTCATCTTGGAAGCTGTCTCATTGAAACCTCTCCACGTTCGCTATCAGACAGAGGAGCCGCCGAGTGTCCCCCCTTTATCTTTGTTTGCAGAGAGGCGTCTCCTCTGTACCCCCTCCGCCTCCTGCTGGAACAGACGATCGTGGATTTTTTGAAATGAGATAAATCTGGAAGATGAATGTATTCATGAGCCCATAAAAGGGTCATGAATCACCGGCCCCAATTACTGCCTTCAGTCCTGACAGGATGAATTCCCTCCAGCTGATTTTCCTTGTCAGACCGACACGGAGGCAGTGGCACGTCCTGGGCCACAGACAACATCATTATTCCACACTCGGCTGGTTTCAGTTTCCCCGGCCGCCCGCACGGATCTGCGGCTCGCTTCCGAGGCTGGAGAGGGAAAAACAGTAAAATTTTAAAAACACGTATTTAAATAAATACATATATAATAAATATTTTAAATCAACAAATAATGTCAAGCTTCAAAAATACATACATAAATAAAAGTATGTGTAAATAAATATATAAATGTATCTGTAAATAAATAACAACCCAAAGCAGTAAATATAAAAAGCAGGAAGGAGAGAGAAAAAGACAAAATGGGGACATTTTCATGCCAAATGGAAAGATCGCAAGATAAATATACCAAATCTGATTTCGAAACCTGTTTGGAAAGCCCGTCCGAAATGGTCAGAAAAGGCCCTGGCGTCTGCAGGAAATGCACCTTTGCCAAAGCCCTGGGCAGCTGCACTCGGTGGCCCTCCTTGTACCTGCTCCGGTGATTTGTTTAGAACTAGTGCAGATGGGAACAAATCACAGCCAACTACCGTCTCTCTCTCCTGCCCTCAATCACTCGTAATCAGGCTGTGTATTTTAGCAACAAAATCTTCCATGCCCGAGCTGCTCATTCATCTGCCTTCTGCAAGCTCGACGCCCTTTGAATGGGAGATGAGGGGAAGTCACCTGCTTTTCCAGCAGCCAGGGAAGCCAGGAGAAAGAAGGAATTGCCACCCCGCTGTTCCTCCCCTAACCGCTAGATGGCCAGAGGGAGCCCAGACCAGCAGGAAACTGCAGGACAGGGGATAACTGGCTAGACAGATGCCGAAGAGGGTCACCCGTTGTCACTTTTGGTGAACCTACCCTCACTGGACACCTGACCGTGATCTCCGGATTCCAATTCTGTCACTACCATTTTCTAGCCAAGGGACCCAGACAAGTTACTGAGTGCTGTGCATCTAGAAGCAAAACCGTGGAACAATGAAAGGAAGACACAGAGAAGCAGGACGCAGGTGGAGCTGGCTTTGCTTTCTCACGCCAAGTCTTGGGGGGCAAGTCACTTCACTTCTCTGAACCTCACTTTTCTGGTCTGTAAAATGGAGACCATAATGCCTACTTCACCTCTCTCCCAGGGTTTCATGAGGAACAAAGGAGAAAAGAGATGGATGCATTTGAGGTTTTGCAAGCAGGAGGCAGAGGTGTTATTTCCGCATTAGCAGCCTTGCCCTCGGATCAGGGGAGCTTGTCTGATAAAACCGCGCACACTCAGCGCGCTGCCCATGCCAAGGACACTACAGGTGGAAGTGAGGCAGCTCAGGAGGTTAGAAGATAAGATCTGGGTCTTTCACAGAGAGGGGAGCTTGGGGGGCACCCAACGGGCCCCTTCACACCTCTGAAGTACTATCTACTGGAATAGGGACCATCCTGCTGTGCGCAGGGCCAGGGGTCGTGAGTCAGAGGCTGTGAAGGGGAAGGGGCTTCCTGCCACAGCAGATGCCGGAGCGGAAACGGGGTATGAAGTGCACGCACACCTGATGTGGTCCCTCACTCCCTACCTGTGTGTGCACTGCGGGAGGGTGGGAGGAGGGGGCAGAGAACACTGGCTGAGGCCCCAGACGGTAAGGAAAGGCTGCTTCTAGATCCCAGAGGCCTTTACAGGCCCACGTGGCTGCCCTGGGGGACAAGGCAGGCTGTCACTGTCTTAGCCAAAAACAGAGGCCAGAAGGAGCAACAGAGCAGGGGCCAGACAGAACTGACTCACTCCTTCCTCTAGCAAATTTTGCCTCTAAAAATTTGCCATCAGTCTGTGGGTGAAGGTGGAAGCAGCAGTTAAAACGAACTAATGCACAGTGCCAGGTGTACAGTACGCGCTCAATAAATGCTAGCTATCCTGATTACCCTGGAGGGAGAAGTTGTTGTGGCATGTATCTTTGACCTGTGGCTTCGCACCCACACATAGCTATGAAGGCCCTTTTCTCCCCCAGGAATCCTATGCCATGTAATAGTGGCACCTGCTTAGCTTTCCCACATCTCAAAGGAGATTGGGGCAATTGAGGTCTTACCACTGCCCAACTCTTCAGAGTTACAGGCCCTTTATCTCATGTAATGAGTCTCCCATCACTGGAGGCAATCAAGTAGAGCCTTTCTGGTCACAGGTAGAAGAGGAGGCAGTCTCAAGAAGAGTGCAGAGGTGCCCTCCCACCCCAGATTCCATGATACTCAGGACTGTGAGGTGGACGTGGGCGTGCGATGGTCCAGGGAGCAGGGAGAGCAACGTCAGAACCCTGTGAATGGGGGAAGGAGGAGAAAGTGGAGAACCCAGGAAGCTAAGCAGATAAATTTCACCGGAGTAGCCTCTCCTCTTGCTCCTTCTCCAGCACTGACCTGAATGAGGTATTTGGATGAGGACAGAGGACTTGATTCAAACAAGTAGTTACCGAATGGAAATATAAAAGCACATCCCTCCTTTAAAAACCATTCACTCCCTTTCCACTGTCTGCGCCCTTCAGGAGAAAACGGGGGCTGCTTAGCTTGGGACTCGAGCTCCTCATCGACCCTGAGCTAACGCTTACTGAGTGTATATGTGCCAGACACTGTTACAGGCACCAGCTCGTTTGATCCTTAGAAAAACAACCCTATGGGTTAGGTTCTCTTATTGTGACCACTTCAGATGAAAGAGCAGGCCCAGGGAGATCAATTAACTTGCTCAGGGTCACACAGCTACTTAGTGGTAGAGCTGGGAGTTGAACTCAGGGTAACTAGTCCTTGCACTGCTGTTTTTAACTCCGTTCTTTACTCGGTCTGCCCTTGGCCTGCCTCCCCAGCTTCACCTGAAGTTGTTCACCACCGGAAACTCTTGGCTAACGCCACGTGGAATGACTTACATTTCCCTGAGGACATCCCTGCAATCGTAGAATGCTGTACTTTGCTTCTGGCCCTTTGCACAGGCTATTCCCTCTGCCTGAATTCCCTTCCTCCTTTGTTTGTTTTTTCACAACCCAAATCCTGCTTGTCCTTTAAGATCCAGTAAGGTTCCCCTACTCTTGGGAGCCTCCCCACCCTGGACAGACACCTCAGACCACACTTTCCATGCTGCATGGCGACTGAGGACATCCTTGCCATCTTTTCCCCGGAACATGTGTCATTCATTGCTGTCCCCCAAGAGCCTGACTTGGTGCCCTGCATTCAGTAGACATGTACTTTTTGCAGGAGTAGGACAGCAAAGGGTTAGGGCTTACGTTCTGGAACCAAAAGGGCCTGATGCAAATGTGCATTCCACCATTTGTTAGCTGTGTGACCCCAGGCAAGTCAGCCAGCTCCTTTGAGTTTGTCTCCTCCTCTGAACATGGGCTTAATATTAGGGCTTAAATCAGAAGAGTGCTGTGAGGATTAATGCCTGCCGTGGCCCCTGGCACACGGCGAGGGCTCAGTGGTCCCTATTTATTGTGCAGATTATTGAATTAGGCCTGCCACGAACTTGGCCGTGGGAGCACACGTCTACATACAGTGTCATAAAATGTCACAAGGGAGGCCGACCTAGGCCAGCTCAGAGCGAGATTGTGGGGTCAGAGTCTCAGCGACAGGCACTGAGGGGAAAGAGGGCTCTGTGAGGGTCCTAAGGTAAAGGGAGGGGCCACAGCTGACTGGACCAGAGGGGTCCCTGGGACTTTGGGTTTTACACATCCGCCCTTTCCAAGAGGTGATCCTGGGTCACCTTTGGCATTTCTGGGAGGAGGTGTGGGCAGGGGATAGGAGGTGTGGGCAGGGGATGGGGATCAGATAGGCCTGGTGTAAGCCCACGTCCTGCCATGGACCCACTGTGTGTCCCTGGTCAGGTTACATCCTTCTTGGAATCTCAGTTTCCTCAATCATTAAAAGAGGGATTACAAATGCAGTACCAACATCACAGGTCATTGCAAAGAGCACACCTGCCATTGCCAAGCTCGAGCACCTTGTAAGTATTTGACTCCTGTCTGTTCCTGCCCACTGTCTCCGGAGCAGCCGTGACCCAGTTCGTATGCCAGGCCTGTGGGCTGGGCTGCAGTGCCCTTTCCATACATCAGCTCTGGGTCTGGCGCTAATGGGACACGTGGTGGGGACGGCTGGGAGTCCCAGCGGTGTGGAGCAGAAGATGGCTTCACGAAAATAACATTTGGAAGTAATTAGGGGAGCAATGGATCAGAACCACAGTCAGCTGCCAGCCATCCCCAGAGACAGAACAGGAGATGAAGGCAGAAGGGGGGCCCTCACCTGGGAGCTGGATGAGAGCAGCCTGTGCACCTTCGGCCCGGCCTCAGTTCTGCCCTGAAGATCGGGGGCTGCAGCTCCATCGCCCTCTTTCAGGATGAGGTGGTTTGGCTGTTCGGGCCTCTAAGTTTTTGATCCCAATAGGACACAAGTTATATTAAAAAGGCTTGAGAGATGGAAGAAGGAAATAGAAAGAAACCCGAGGGCAGGTTGGGGCAGAAACAATAACTGCATTAGCAGTGGAGAAAGCAGAAAAAGATGGCATTCATTCTGCCTCTCAGTTCCAGTAGATACCTGCTCTGTTCCCAGCCCTGAGCTGGGTGCTGTGGACCAAACATGGGCCAGACCTGGGTCCTCTGCTCAGGTGGGGAGAAGGCAGTTGGAATGTGGGCTTCGCTGTAATGGCGGCATCGCAGTGTGGTGAGGCCACCAGGCAGCCGTCAGACACCCAGGGAGATCTCCTTGGAGAGGCGGAGCCTGTCTGGAGTTTGGCTGGGCCTTGACTTGGCAGAGGGCAGTGAAGCAGGCGACAGGGGACAGAAGCTGCCACCAAGACTGAGCTGGTGCCAGGAGGACCAAGTTAAGCTCAGCATCTAACGATGTCACCCAGGACTATCACCACCTGGGTGAGGCAGGTGGCTCCACCGTGTGGGATGGGGAGACTGCACCCTGCACCACACAGACCTTTGTCTGACGTCGTTAACTCACAGACTCTGAAGGGTTAAGCTCAGACCCTGCACAATGCATCGCTATCCTTTGCTTTTAAGGCTAATCAGACAACAAATACTTATCGAGGGGCCCTGTACCCACAGATCCTCTGCCTGGCCCCACACCTCACCACCACTCACCCCTCCCCACTCGGCACCTCACCCCAGGGACTTTCCGACAAGACACACCTGGATTCAGACCCCACAGCCAAATCCCAGTGCCTACGGAGACGATAACAGCTTTATCATGGGCTACTTGGGGGGATGAGGGGTCACCGGGCCCACTTCCTGGCTGTAGCCGAGGCCCAGTAAATGGCAACTGAAAAATCCCTCAGCGTTGGAGGGAAACTTGGAGGCTGAGCCATCCACCTGGCTGCCATGTGGGGTGGGTGACAGGTTTCCCAAAGGGCTACAACGGCAGCTTCGATGTCTTGTGTTTCCTGCAGGTGACCCCTCACTGAGGGCTAACATAAGGCTCGAGGCGTGACAACCCAGTGATGTGGTTTTCCTGAGCCCAGGATGGCGTCAGACCATTCCTGGGCTGCTCCCAGCGCAGCCAGCGGAGCAGGTTTTTACCATGTCATCTCATTTAAGCCACCCACGGCCCTGGCAAGTGGGTCTTAATATTTACCATGACCAGATGAGCCAGCCAGACTCAGCGAGGAGGACTTTCCCAAGGGCAAATGGCTAAGTGCCAGTTCTGGGCTGCACGGCTCGAGCTTCCTGATTCCAAAGCATGTGGTCTCAGGGCTCCACACAGGTCCCGCGGCTTGTGAGCTCTCTCTCCCCTCTCCTAACCCTGCAGGGAGCCATACGGGCTGGCTCTCGGAAGGAGATGTCTCAGGTGCCCCCAGCATGACTAGGGCTGACACGCTGACTGCTGCAAGGGAACCGAGCAGGACAGGGGCCGAGGGACTGGGCTTCTGCCCGCCCCCCACCTGCTGCAGGACATCTTTCCAGGGCCTCATGTGAAGATAAGGCCCTTTGATAACGACCCTCTCGTTGCTTGGCAACCTGGCTTACAAGTCAGAGCAGGGAAGGCATTTACAGGAATTCAGCGTGTCTGCTGGAGCTTCTGCTGAGCTGAGCTGGTGCAAAGAGAAGCCCTGATGGTCCAACTTGCACCTTTGGTGGGAGGGAGTGGCCGATGGAAGAGCTTCTACTTGCCTCGCCTGTGAATCGAGAGCTTTGAGTGCAGTCTCATTGATCACTTTTTATTAACTTGTTTACTGATTCAATTTTGAGCCCCTACTATGTGACAGGCCCTGTGCTGGGAGCCAGGCACATAATGACAGGACAGACAGACGAGGGGGCAACATGAGCTAGGGCAGAGGATGAGAGAGCCTGACACATGTGAGAATCCTTTGTGGTCAGGTGAGGACTCCTGCTGGGGTACAGGATACGTGAGCCCAGGCCAGGCAGAGACCTGAAGGCCAGGCAAACACATCTGGACTTTAGTGTATGGACAGTGGTGTGATTGACAAGGGGGCGGGGACAGGGGATGAGATCTGCGTTTCGGGAAAACCACTCTGGCTTTACTGTTAGGAGGTAGATGAAGGGAAAAACAGGAGGTTGGTGGGGGAGAGTCTGGGGTCCCGAAGTTAATCGGGGAACTGCCAAAGAAAACTGTTGTCGTGGCCACACGCCCTCCAGAGGCTGCCAGGGGGGAGTCTTCCTTGCTTGTCCCACCTTCTGGTGACTTCCAGATACTTTGGCTTATGGCCACATCCTTCCCATCTCTGTCCTTGGTCACTTGCCTTCTCTTCTTCTGTATGTGTCAAATCTCCCTTTGCTTTCCTCGTATGAGCACACATGGGATTTCATTTGGGGCCCCCTGGATAACCCTGGATGATGCCCCCACCTCAAGACCCTTAACTTAATCACACCCACAAAGTCTTAGCCGTATAAGGTAACGTACACTGGTCCCGGGGTTAGGACGTGGACATCTGGGAGACCATGGTGCGGCGTACTCCAGGGAGGATGGGATGAAGGAGAAGGGCCTCGGGGTGGGTGTGAAGCTGGAGGCCAGGCTGTCTGCAGGGGCCACGTCACACTCCAGTCACACACAGGTCACACCAAATAGCAAATGGCAGAGCTGGGGCCAGACGTGGGTCTCCTGCCCCAGGGCCAAAGCTCTCCCCACTACAACACACACCTGTTGTTTTGCTGGCTCTTCCAGGGTACCGGCCTGATTGAGGGCTTGTCTGGGTCACCTGGATACCACCTGGAAGGTTTTCCCCTCAAGGCCTGTGCCAGAGACTGGGAAAGAGCAGACACCAAGACGGCTCAGAGTCTTATTTGACGTACATACCCCTTCCCTGGTCTGCCACAGCTGTGCCCGGGTCCCAGGCCCTCCTGGGAAGGAGGACACCATTAAATTCATCCCAGATAAGACCCCATTCCAATTCCAGCCATCATCAGTGTTGATAAGCCAACCCCGAGGTTCATGGGAGCCAGTGACGTAGGGAGAATGAGTGGTGACAAGGAAGGGCACGCAGGGGTGCCATGAATGAGCTTTGAACCCTGAGGCAGCAGCCCCATTTAGTTTCACACTGTGGTTGTGTAAGCATGCTTACAGAAGTCACACAGCACCGAGTGTGGGTCCTTGGCAATTAGGGTGTGTCTCCGAGCCTCAGTTTACTCACCCAGAAGGTGGCTAGAACTGTGTCCACCTGATTGACTCACAATGAAGATGAAATTAGTATGTGAAAGCACTTAGCTCAGAGAAATGACAGCCACAAGGCCACACTGCCCCTTGTGCTCTGTAAAATCTTCTCTGCTGGAGGAAAAGTGAAAAACCCAGGATTAAGGTCGTCGTGGGAAGTATGATCCTCGGTGGAGGCAAGGAAGGCAACTCTGGCCCAGAGTCGGGACTGTGCTTTCACGTTACCTTTCATCAGACCGACAGGGAGATGTCTGCTGCCCCCAGTGTGATAGCAATATAATAGGACCCCCAGTGCTCCCCACAGTGCCATGCTCTGGGCAGGACAAAGCTCTTCTCTGCAGTGTGTGGTGTTCATCGCGTCTCCTGCAGAAACGTGCACAGCAAAGACCAGAAAAGAGAAAGTTGTCTCCCCACGGTGGCTTCTTATCACACAGAATGAGAACACTTTCTCTCTCCTTCCAGTCACGTGGGAGACGCAATAGAGAGCAGTGCCAGCCACGAGGCTATGTAGTTATTTCTCTGCCTGCTGATAATTATAATAATCGCTCCCATTTATCAAGCTGTCCATGTCAGGCCCCACGCTAAGCACTTCTCCGCGTGTGTTATCAAACGCCATCTTTCCAAGGGGCTTGTGAAGCAACAGTTGTTTGACACATGAGGAAATTGATGCGTAGAGAGGTTGAAGTTGAATCCCATGTAGCCTGATGCTGACACTGGAGTCTAAGCACTTAGCCATTTGATAAAAACTTTTTATCATTTATTTATTGTGCATTTTACAGGGTTTTTGGGTGACGTGTAGAGAAACAGTTGAAGAAAAAAATTTTAAAGGCTAGTTTGCTCATTTATGTGAGTGAGGAAATTGTGACACATGGGAAAATGCAAGAAAAATAAAAGGAAGCTGGGCAAAAAGTTAGAATGGAAAATGCATGAACTTTTGCTGGGATGGCTCCTAATCTTTCTCTAAGCTTCCTAGCAGCCCCTGCAAAGAAGGAAACAAGATCTGTCACGCAAATCTCCATAGCAATGGGTCTCAAAATGTGGTCCCACATCAGTAGCCTCAGCATCACCTGGGGACTTGTGAGACATACAAATTCTCATGCCCAGCCTAGAATTTGGGGTGAGCCCCAGGTATCTGTATTTTAAGTCCAGTGATGATGATACACGTTCACGTTTGAGAACCACTTACCTTAGAATGAGAACACACCAATTCCTAACATTGATATCTAAGAGAAATTTCTCCCCTGAGCCCTGTGTGATGCAGTGAGCTGTTGTTTTAACCCAATCCCTACTGTTCACACCACCATGAGCTTTGCTGGGCTGCTTCTTCAGTTTCCCTCAGTATAGACCCATGGAATCTTATCAAGGCACAATTGAATGAAAGCATTTCCATAGAGTCCAAGCAATATCTTCAGACACAGAGCATAATGGCGTGTTTTCACACTTGGGCACAGCTCTGAGTAGTGAGAAGTCTGGAGAACCTTCTTGCATAGCCGTTAGAAGCCAGGACTCTGAAATCTGGTAGACCCAGATTTGAATCCTGGCTGTGCCTTTCAATAACTGAGTGACCTTGGCCAGTTCCCTTAATTCCCTCACTATGCCTCAGTTTCTCCATGTATAAAATGATAATATTCTACCTATTCCATAGACTTCCTTTAAAACGTCAAAGGGCTGATGGGTAATGTGCTTAGTATGGCCACTGATACACTAGTGAGTCCTTAATAAATGGTCCAGTGATTATAAACAGATCCTGTGGATTTCCCATGGGTGATGGTGTAAGCCGCAAGCCCATATCCACGTCTCCTGCCACCATCAATAGTGGTATAAACCCCTCCCCTCCTCCTGGAGAATTATTCTAGAGATACATCTCCAAAACTTATTGAGCACCTAATGTGTGCAGGGCTTTCACATACTGTATATCCTTTTATCTTTTCAAGAATGCTACACTTTAGCTGTTACTACCCATTTTCTGCATCAGGAAACTGAGGTCCCCCCAAAGAATCTGATTTTTCTGAAGTCACAGGGGTAAGAAGTGCCAAAGCCACAATTTGATTCCAGGTCTTCTGGCTTGACAGTTTGACTCAGATTTATCAGTCGTCTTGAGGATCTCTACAATCTGTCTCAGATCCAATCCTACTCAACTTTGATTCCAGGAGAAATGGCTCAAAGCCCAGTGGGGTGGGGGAAGGAGGCGTCTTTTAGAGCTAGAGCAGGACGGGTTCCTGTGACCGTATCTGGTTCAAGCCCCTGGTTACCATTGTGAAATTCTAGGCTATGACAGGCTCCACTTGCCCAGGGTTCCCTAGTAAAACCTCAGCAGAGCCAGCACTCCAGCTGTTTACATCTGGGGCTCAACTCTCTGTTCTAGGCCCACGGCATCTTTGAAAGGTGAGGTTAATTTCCATGAAAAGCACCGCACAACAGAGTGTGGCAAGACTCCCAGGGAGCAGGGCAGAAAGCTCAGAGTCAGTTGCTCAGAGCAAGTAAAAATCAGAAGATGTGGAATCATCCACACAGCCCTGTGGGGAGGTGTCACACAAACTCATTCAGAGGCAGAGGTAGAGAGAGCATCTGTCTGTCCAGTGTCCCTTCTTTTGAAGAGTCCCTGGCCACAGCTGCTTTCCAGGAACCTGGCACACCCACCTCCCAAGGTCACCACCCTCCCACCCAGTGTAACCTCTTCCTGAACTAATGGTTTTCAGAGGAATGAGCAGCAATTTTGGAGTTGCCCCAGGTTCCCAAACATTATATTATCAAAGCAAGTCACATGGCCATGCCCAGAGCCAGTGGGGCTGGGAAGGGTGGGGAGGCAGTGAAGAATTCTGACCAAACTTGCAATCTACCACACCCACCTTTCAGGATCCTTGGGAGAGACAGGATTTGCTCATTCATTCATTCAATGTGTATTTATTGAACACTTGCAGGCAAGGCGCTGGGTGCTGGCTATGGAGCAGTGTGGGGACAGAGTCCCAGAGAGCAGTTTCCAGGCTCTGGGCCTCACGGGGAAAGGTGCTGTCTCCAGTAGTAGATGGCCATTAGCTGTGACTAGTTGGCCATCACCTGTCACCGGTGAGCCATTAGCCACTGATATAACTGCCGTGGCTGAGCTAGCAAGCGGGGATTGCAGTCAGCAAGTGGGGTCAGTTGGCAGAGAAGAGGATGGCAGGTTGCGGATCTTGTGGCTCCTGCTTCCTGTGTCTCCAACCCAGCCACTGGCGAGAATGTAGTGGTGTGACTCCCCCATCTATGGCTCCGTGGGTGTTCCTTTTTGGCCTCACCATGTCCTACGTTCTTATGTGGGGAGCGGGACCAGAGATGCCACATGACACCCGGTATGACAAGCAGTGAACAAAATAGACCCAAATTCCTGACCTCATGGAGCTCACATTCTAGTGAATAAGCCCCCTGATTTCTCCACAAAGATTTACTGAGTGGCCACCCTGTGCCAGGTATGGCTGGGCATTGGAGACGAAGATGTGGTGAGACAGAATCCATGCCTTCCCTCAGCGAGCTCATTGCCCATTGGGAAACCAGACATACAGACAGCCAATTACCACACGGAGGGGGCGAGAGGCAGGAAGCATGTGTGAGCCCCAGAGAACACCTGGCACAAAGTGCACCCCATTCTGGCCCACTCTTCCCTCTCCCCTTCCCAGATCTCCTTCCCAGCCTCAGGCCTCCTTTACAACCCTGGGCCAGCCAGCATCCAGAATGTGGAGCTCTCGGCCGGCCCCTGCTGGGCACCGTGCACGGGAATTAAGTGCAATTAGCAAAACGAAGCCATCACGGTGAGAAGCACTTGCTCTCCCTTTCCAGTTTAATGGGGGTGAATGGAGAGGAAGGTACTGAACCCAGGATGGAATCAGCATCCTGGGAAGCTCAGTAACCCTGTGGGTGAGTGACAGCAAGCGGGCCCTCTGCCTACAGGGCTGAAAACACGCAGCTTCCTGGGGTGAACTGGAGGTCAGGGATCAAACAGCCCTCCCAGACGTGCTCCCATTTTCCTGAGTCGAAGGAGTTGGAGTAAATTGGGTTAATGGAGTGGAATCTCATTGTCACGGAGGCAGGAGAACAGACTGATGGCGCTGCCCCGCGCTAATGATGTTAGGTTTGGCTTTTAGCAAATGTGGCCAGCATAATTCAGGGACTCGATGTGACCCACGGTGCAGCCTCTTTCAGATAATGTCTGTGCACCTCTGTACCCACCTTGGGCAGGCTAGAAACTGAGGGCTGACTCCTCCCCCACCCCAAGGGCCAGTCGGTCAGGTCCTGCTGGGTTCTCCTCCCCAAGGCCTCCCATCTCTCCCTGGGCTGCGGCAGCTCCCTGGGCTGGGTCCTGGTCCCATCCACTCTTCACACAGCAAAGAAATGTTTTTAGAACTCACACTTGGTCGTGACTCTGTCCTGCTGAAGAGCCTCCCCCCGCCACCCCCCTGCCCCCTGGCTGAAATGTGCTCACTTCACATATCGCTGTGACAACAGTGTCTGTTCCCTTAGTTCTCAATGCTCTTCCACCCATCTCCACCTGACATACACCTGCTTTTCCCTAAACTTCCGGCTTAAATCACCCCTCCACTGTTGAGCTTTCTCTAGCTCTCATTCTAACCCTCAACCTGCACTCCCGCCAAATTAATGTCCATCACTATGAAATTTTAATATCAGACACATACTCTACCTGGTTATGTACTACATGTACACCTGTGCTTTAAACATAAAAGGTAAAAACAGTAAGATTTCACACACACACACACACACCCGAACCAGTTTTCACCCCTGTGGCGATGCTTTACCGTCCCTGCTGAGAATGCACGTTGTACACTAAACTCTCAGATAACCAATTCCTGCAAACTGTCCCATCAGATTTTAAGAGAGAAAAGCAAATTACCAAGAAAGAATTTCTCTTCGCATAGTGACGCCTCTTCTAGGAAGCCTCCCGTCCACCTGGAGCCAGAATGGATCTTTCTGCATCACTGCACAGCCTACTTCCCTGAACATTCCTATCACCTCTTTACGTGTTTGTTTCCCTCATGAGTTCACAAGCTCCTCGAAGGCAGGGCCTGTGTCTCCGTGGTTTACCCCCCGTCTCAGTGCCTGGCACATAGTAGGAGTTTCACAGATGGTTAAAGCAAGGCGGAACATGAAAGCTGCTGTGCCCCAGGCTGGGGGCCCAATGCTGGGTGCAGCTGTGGGAAGGCACCCTCGCTGGCACAGCACAGCCAGGTATCACCAGCTCCAGCTCAGGAACACCAAACACTGTCATTAGGGCCGACACAGCACCGCTGACAAGTCTGTAATAACATTTTAATGGCCTGAGTTCAATTCCCAATAAATGACTTAAGTTTCTGCAATCGTGAAGGTGGCATTTTCATTAATAGTCCTGATTAATTGTCTGTCCTGGAACCTCGAAAAGAGAATCCCTGTGGCCTCGGGTTTTCCACCAGATTAAAAGTGGTGAAGGGCAAAGGGAGAGTTCTCTGCCCCCGGCACCCTCCACAGCTATGGTGACAGAGGGAGCAGGCTCTGAGCCCGACTGCCCAGGCTCAGGTTCAGACCTCACCACTTACTGCGGGGTCTTGAGCTCTACTTGCCTCAGTTCCTTTATCTGTCAAGTGATGATAAGTACTCATCACTCATTGGGTTGCCGGGAGGCCTGATTGAGTTGGTGCCAGTGAAGTCATTAGCACAGCATCCGGCATGTAGTAAGTGCTCAATAAACTGTGCCTGTTATTTATTTGATTGCAGTGGTGGTTTTTGTTCATTTTCCTCCAGAAAGCTCAGGGAGCTGCATGGCCTTGGAAGAGGCATAGCTGGGGTGTCTGGGAGCGATGCTACTTCATAAGGGTGTCAGCCTTTGCAGAAATATAGCATCTACTTCACAGGGCCTGAATTGAGGGCCAGTCCCTTAAGCCATATGTTCTCTCTTGCCTCTGGGCTTTAGCATGTGCTGTTCCATGTGCCTAGAACACACTTCCATAGTCTTTACTTGGCTAACTCCTACTTATCCCTCATGTCACTGCTTGTCCTCTGGAATCCAGCCTTCCTGGATGTCCCGGGGCTGGACAGGTCCTTCTGCCCGGACACCACCCTTTGATTGTCCCCATCAGCCCAATGATCACAGTGACTGTCAGTGGTTTCCTGCCGGCCACTTCCACCGAGCAGCATGGTTTCCTGCCGGCCACCTCCACCGAGCAGCGTGCTCTGTCTCATTTGTCTCAGCATCTCTAGGGCCCAGGATCTGGTACCTAGTGTGCGTACAATAAATATGTGCTCTGAGCTGGAGATGAAGGCTCTCAAGGTAGGAACACAGGTCTGCATGGGAAGACGAGATGAAGTCCGCATTCACTACAAAGCGTGGAGAGGAGGAGAAAGGCCAGAGAAAGCGCAGGCGCAAAGGGCGGGACAGCAGGAAGCCAAAGGCCTTGTGGAGGCCCGCAGGCTAAGAGGCGTGGAAAACCTGGCAGAGGGCAGGTTCTGACCCCTCTGGCCTACACACTGCAATCGTCTGGCTCCCATATACCCCAGTCATGCTACCTGCTCAGGTCGGAACCTCGCCCTCCAGGATTTGGGGTGTCATAAGCCAGACCTACAAATTGTAATAAGCCAGAGGGGGTCCAGGCTGCTGCCACCCAGGCTGTCTCTTAGCAGGCGGTGACTTTTCCACAGCTGGATCTGCTCATGACCAGGTCCATAAAAGGTGTCCCACAAAGAGGACTCCAGGTCCTGAGAGTCACATCTATTCTTGGAGAGTCTCACTGCTCACTAGCTTACCAAAGGCTCTGAGGTGCAGGAACACTCTGGGTTGACTTGAGTCACCCCGTTTCCTAAATTTAATGGAAAAAGGAATCCTCTTTCTGGCCTGCCAAAGGTCCCTGTGCAGGCCTACGCCAGGCAATGCAGCTCTAAGCCGCTGTCTGTGCAGGGTCTGCAGAGAAAGTCAGGGCTTTCAGTTCTGGGTGCTTACTTCCCCTTCGAGCTGGGTGAAAGAGTAAGCAGATGAAGGAGATTACAACCGGAGACGTGAGCAGCTGTCCTACAGGGAATATGCTGTCCGCCCAGGGAGAAGGTTTTCAGAATAGAAAGTGCCTTGTTTTTCCCTAAAACATCCCCTGGGAGAAAGGAAAGGGAGAGAGAATGAAGCTCTCCCACCGACCACTGGAGATGGGAACATTTCTGTTGGTTTTGTTTGCAAAAGTGTCCTTGGCAATTTGTCCCAATTTGCTTCATTACAAATGATGTAAACATCCGGCGTAATCAGACAAAATGGGACAGTTTAAATGCCGCCTGATTAAAAACCCTGGGTTGGCAGCAATGACTACAGGCACGCTAACAGTTTCCTCACAAGGACATTGGTTCCCAAGTTCAGGGAGCTCAGGGAGGGTCCCCAGACCGAGATGGTGTCCCCCAGGCTGCACCTCTCCACATGGAGCCTAGGAGAATGCACCGTCTTCTCTATGTTTTCATGCCAAGAAAGGAAAGGAGGGAGGAAGCTAGCTGACGTTTTCTCCTTTGCCATCTCACTGGTGTGCAGGGCTATGTAACTGAGGGGGTTGGAAAACAGAAGTTCAAATCCTAGTAATGTCACTCGCTTAATGTGTGTGACCTTGGACCAGTGACATTATTTGGTTACGACACAGTTTCCTAGTCTGTCAAACACAGATGATGATTTGACATGTGGCCTGCTTCTCACACTATTGTTGGGACATCACCGAACCACAAGCCTCATAAGGACAGAGACCCTGTCTTGTCCATCATTTTACCCTCAAAACCTTAACAGTGTCTGGCACATAGTAGGTGCTCAATAAATAGCTATTGTAGGGGGTGGATGGATGAGTGAGCAAGTGAATGATTCTATGCGCAATAACACTGTAATCTGAAAAGCACTGCACCAACGAGGGGACCCATTAAAAGCTTCTCACTCATCCTTCAGATCGCAGATGTAATGCCACTTCCCCTTCAAATCCTGTCCCAGTGCCTCAAACAGAAGAGGCACAGTAAGAGACTAGTGTCTGATGGATCCAAGTTCACAGCCTGGCTCATGACCTTGGGCAAGGGCTGAACTCTGAACCTCAGTTTACTGCCTGTACCCCGGAAAGGGCAAGGGCAGTTGTGAGGTTCAAAGAGCTAAGGGACACAAAAGCCTTCCCGGAGCCTGTAGGCAGGAGGCACGTAAGAATGTCTGCTGGATTGGAGTGAGTTTCTGGCAGGCCCAAAGGAGCTCAGAGTCAGACCCCAGGTGAAGGTGATTTTGCCAAGAGGACTCCTACCTGTGAAGCCTGGCTGACGGCACAAGCAGCGTCCACCAGCTCAGAAAGGCAGAAACGCTCCAGTTTCTGCTTTTGCCCAAAACACCTGGAGCAACTGAAAGCAATTGAGGGAAGAGACGATTAGAACACAGGCCTTCTGGCTGGCCCTCACTATTCTTGCCTCCTTAATTAGTTGCTGTGTGACCTTAATAAAACCTCTTGCCCTCTCTGTACCTTGACCTAACAATCTGATAAGGGAATGTTGATTTGTGGTGCTAGGAAACATTAGAGGACACTGCAAGTTCCTGGCCCTGTTAGCACTGGATTCTGTCCATCTTTCAGTTAGGGATCTTCAGGCCTCTGTGCCAGCACCTCCCCCCCCCCCCCCAATCACAGAGCTCCAACTGGGAGAAAGGGTGAGGGGTCCGCCGAAGAAGAAGATAGAGGAAGGGGGACAACAGAGCCAGAACCCCCTCAGCAGATGGCAGGAGCAGGGCAAGGAGACTGAGGTCCTGATTCAACGTCCACCCAGGTGTCAGGACCTACAAACCTTTCAGTCTCAGTTCACTCATCTCAAAAACAGAAATAAAAACATCTACCATGTAATGTGTTGTAAAAACTAACATAGGGTCTGGTTCATAGAAGGAGCTCTAAGAGTGTCAGTTCCGTTTTCCTTCCCTCTGGAGAACTTTGTATCTATTGGGTGTTGGGGGTGCCTTCCCAACAGCCACCCCACCTTTTCCTGTCCTGTAGCAGCTGATATGGATTCCCACCTCCAGCTCTGGGACTGGGCACCTATGGGCTTGGCTTTAGCAGTTTAATCCCATTCGTTCCCTTGGCCTTAATCACTGGTGCAGCGAAGGCATGTGGCTTATGTTGGTTCACTAAGATTTAAGCTCAGACATCTGGTTTGTCAATTAGAAAGAGAGAAGCTTTCTCTGGAAGGAGTTTGGTGCAAAACTGAGGGCTGGTGCTGCTACAGCCATTTGCTACCATGAAGGAACAGGCCAGAAGAATGAAACTAACTTGGGGGCGAGGCAAGCATCCCAGAAAATGATGCTGAGTCCTGATCCAGCTGTGCCTGAAGTCCAATCTGAATCTGGAGATCATAGATCCATGAGCTAGTGAATTCCCTCTACTTTTTAAAGCCAGATCAAGTTAAATTTTGCGGGAAATGAAACAAAAAGCTTTTTAACTAATAGGAAAACTTCAGATATTCAATGATCCTGAACCCACACTCAAGTCCACTGGGAGTTTGTCTCAAAGTAATGAACCAATTTAGATATGCAAATTACTTGCATTAATCGGCTCTCCAGGCAATGGTCTCTCCTCTTTCCTAAGTCGTTTAAAACCCAGAGCAGTATAGGGGCTCTCCTCATGGACCCAGGTAAATTCTTCACTGACAACCTGGACACTGTTTCCTGACCCTTCCACTTCCTGTCTTTGCCCTCTACTGTAGGGCTCCTGTTCGCCCTGAGGGGCAGTGGCAGGGAAACTGGAAAGAAGCCAGATAGGGCCACAGGAAGAACACCAACTCCAGAGTCGGGGAGATTCAGATGAGAATCCGGGCTCTATTTCTTCGAAGCTCCCAGAGGCACATCACCTCTCTGAGCCTCAGTTTTCCCATCTGCAAAGGGGGGATAATTATACTCACCTCGCTGGGCTGTTGTGAAGTTCCCAGACATCGCGTGTATAAAATGCTGGCCAAGAGCCTGCAGGGTAGTAGTCATCTGATGAATTGCAGCTGTTGTTTAGATTTGTATCTTCATTATGGCTGCCCTTCCCACTTGCTGGGGCTAGCATACAGTAGATCTAAGATTATAGGGGCTGCGAGATTTCTCGGTGGAGCAGAAGCAGCTAGGTAATAAGCTATGGCCCTGTCACTTGTCACCACAGATCATCGTTTGGGGAGGTTTGTGGAGGGTGGTACACCGCACAACCCAGCAGCCATAGGTACAGCACCCAAGACAATGACACGCCCCCTCTAGGTCTTTCTCAAGGTCCATGGTCCGCCATGTTTTTGCCAGTTTTCAGAGCTGTCAGTGTCTCCCCTCGGGACCGATGTGGGCTATGACCCCCACTCGCCATGTCTGTTTCTGTCCTTGGACTTCTCAGGGAAGAGTCAGGAACAGGTTCCAGGTCCCTGGCATTTCCCTATAAACCACACATCATTTGCTCAGTGACTGTGGGGGCAGAGCCCCAGAAAGTAGTTTCCAGGCTCTCGGCCTCACATAGACAGGTGCTGGCTCAGGTAGTAAATGGCCATCAACTGTGATTGGATGGCCATCAGCTGTGGCTAGTTGGCCGTCAGCTATAACCAGTGAGCCATTGGCCACTAATATAACTGCCGTGGCTACGCTAGGAGGAAAAATGGGGGCCTAGCAAGAAGATGGTGGCTGGGCTGGCAAGCGCGGATTGCAGTTAGCACGGCAGATTGCGGGTTGCAGATTGCAGAGAAATGGACAGCAGGTTGCAGACAGTGTGGCTCCTGCTTCCTGTGTCTCCAACCCAGCTGCCAGCGAGACTCTAGTGGGATGACTCCCCCATCTATGGCTCCGTGGGTGTTCCTTTTTTGCCTCACCATGTCCTGCGTTCTTATGTGGGGAGCGGAAGCAGAGACCCCACAGGCCGCCCCGCAGGACCCATGGTGCAGTGAGCAGGGTTCGGTGCCGGCCAAAGCTCTCTGAAAGGCGGTGGAACAGTTTGTCCGTATGAACACTCCGTCTCAGGAAGACCAGGAGGAGCAGCTGCCGGAGAGCTGGACCCCCGTGGAGGGGTGGGAAGACCTGGACGGTTCCCCAACCAGCATAGGACAGAGAAAGCAAAGGTCTTTGCAGCCCTGTGGGCTGGGAAGTGCTTGCTGAGGCAGCCTGGATGCGGGACTTATCCCAGGAGGAAACACTTGCTGAGTCCTCCGTGGGAGATGAGGGTGAGGTCAAGGTCATCCCTCACCCCCAGGACAGCCCTGGCGAATGACTATGGACTATGGACTATGGGGAATTGCCTTCCACCCCTAATTTAATGGACCACTTGACTGTTTGCTTGGGAACATACCACCATGTAAGTGGAACTGGCGGATGTTTGCTTTTGTGTCTTGACCGGCCGCCATCGAGACTATGTAAGCACCTTGACTGTGAGCCGCTGTTGTTCCAGCATGGTACCCTGAGAGGCCCAGAGAGAGTGGCAGTGCCCTGAGAGCCCTGGCTGAGCCCAGGAAGTCTGGCTGTGTCCAGAGAGAGTGGCAGTGCCCTGAGAAACCCTGGCTGTGTCCGGGAAGACTGGTGGTACCCTAAGAAACCCAGGAAGTCTGGCTGTGCCCAGAAGTACTGGTGGTGCCCTGAGAAACCCTGGCTGTGCCCAGAGAGCCTGGCTGTGTCCAGGATAATTGCATTCACCTCCAGGCTCCTCGCACAGGCACCCTCGCGGAAGACGCTTGTCGCGTAGATTGTGAGGCGAGAGCCTGTAGGGGTGAAGTGTGGGTGCAGAGCCCCAGAAAGTAGTTTCCAAACTCTCGGCCTCACATAGACAGGTGCTGGCTCAGGTAGTAAATGGCCAACTGTGGCTAGTTGGTCGTCAGCTGTAACCAGTTGGCCACTAATATAACTAATATAACTGCCGTGGCTACGCTAGCAGAAAATGGGGGCTAGCAAGAATATGGTGGCTGAGCTGGCAAGCGTGGACTGCAGTTAGCACAGCGGATTGCGGGTTGCAGATTGCAGAGAAATGGACAGCAGGTTGCAGACAGTGTGGCTCCTGCTTCCTGTGTCTCCAACCCAGCCGCCAGCGAGAGTATAGTGGTGTGACTCCCCTACCTATAGCTCCGTGGGTGTTCCTTTATGGCCTCACCATGTCCTGCGTTCTTATGTGGGGAGCGGGAGCTGAGACCCCGCAGGTCGCCTCACATGACACATGGTGCAGTGAGCAGGGTTCGGTGCCGGCCAAAGCTCTCCGAAGGATGGTGGAGCAGTTTGTACATATGAACTAAGTCTCAGGAAGACCAGGAGGAGCAGCTGCCGGAGAGCTGGACCCCCGTGGAGGGGTGGGAAGATCTGGACAGTTGCCAACCAGCATAGGACAGAGAAAGCAAAGGTCTTTGCAGCCCTGTGGGCTGGGAAGTGCTTGCTGAGGCAGCCTGGATGCGGGACTTATCCCAGGAGGAAACACTTTCTGAGTCCTCCGTGGGAGATGAGGGTGAGGTCAAGGTCATCCCTCACCCCCAGGACAGCCCTGGCGAATGACTATGGACTATGGGGAATTGCCTTCCATCCCTAATTTAATGGACCACTTGACTGTTTGCTTGGGAACATACCACCATGTAGTGGAACTGGCGGATGTTTGCTTTTGTGTCTTGACCGGCCGCCATCGAGACTATGTAAGCACCTTGACTGTGAGCCGCTGTTGTTCCAGCATGGTACCCTGAGAGGCCCAGAGAGAGTGGCAGTGCCCTGAGAGCCCTGGCTGAGCCCAGGAAGTCTGGCTGTGCCCAGAAGTACTGGTGGTGCCCTGAGAAATCCTGGCTGTGCCTGGAGAGACTGGTAGTACCCTAAGAAGCCCAGGAAGTCTGGCTGTGCCCAGAAGTACTGGTGGTGCCCTGAGAAATCCTGGCTGTGCCTGGAGAGACTGGTAGTACCCTAAGAAGCCCAGGAAGTCTGGCTGTGCCCAGAAGTACTGGTGGTGTCTTGAGAAATCCTGGCTGTGTCCGGGGAGACTAGTGGTACCCTAAGAAACCCAGGAAGTCTGGCTGTGCCCAGAAGTACTGGTGGTGTCTTGAGAAATCCTGGCTGTGCCCGGAGAGACTGGTAGTACCCTAAGAAGCCCAGGAAGTCTGGCTGTGCCCAGAAGTACTGGTGGTGCCCTGAGAAACCCTGGCTGTGCCCGGGGAGACTGGTGGTACCCTAAGAAGCCCAGGAAGTCTGGCTGTGCCCAGAAGTACTGGTGGTGCCCTGAGAAACCCTGGCTGTGCCCGGGGAGACTGGTGGTACCCTAAGAAGCCCAGGAAGTCTGGCTGTGCCCAGAAGCACTGGTGGTGCCCTGAGAAACCCTGGCTGTGCCCAGAGAGCCTGGCTGTGTCCAGGATATTGCATTCACCTCCAGGCTCCTCGCACAGGCACCCTCGCGGAAGACGCTTGTCGCGTAGATTGTGAGGCGAGAGCCTGTAGGGGTGGAGTGTGGGTGCAGAGCCCCAGAAAGTAGTTTCCAAACTCTCGGCCTCACATAGACAGGTGCTGGCTCAGGTAGTAAATGGCCATCAACTGTGGCTAGTTGGCCGCCAGCTGTAACCAGTGAGCCGTTGGTCACTAATATAACTGCCGTGGCTACGCTAGCAGAAAATGGGGGCTAGCAAGAAGATGGTGGCTGGGCTGGCAAGCGCGGATTGCAGTTAGCACGGCGGATTGCGGGTTGCAGATTGCAGAGAAATGGACAGCAGGTTGCAGACAGTGTGGCTCCTGCTTCCTGTGTCTCCAACCCAGCCGCCAGCGAGAGTATAGTGGTGTGACTCCCCTACCTATGGCTCCGTGGGTGTTCCTTTTTGGCCTCACCATGTCCTGCGTTCTTATGTGGGGAGCAGGAGCAGAGACCCCCGCAGGCTGCCCTGCAGGACAGTGACTCTTAAAGAATGGTACCTGTGACAGAGCTGTTACTGGCTCTGAACAATATGGTGGGGGCGGAGGGAGGAAGAACAAATTATTTTATAATGAAGACGGGATATCTATTTCTCCAGGCCTGATTCTCGGGCCTCCCGGAGCTGCTCATTAATCCCCTTTCCGCCTCAGCAGCCTGAGGCCTGGTCCTCGCACCCTCCCGCCCTCCTAGTTGGACCCCTCATGGGGCAGCCCCGCAGGCTTGCATGTCTCGTGAACCGCGAGCTCGCTCTGTCTCTTGAGCTCTTTTAAGCAGATTTCCTTTTCTGGTAGCATTTTCCCCGCCAGAGCTAGCACAAGCCTGATGCCGGGGTAAGAAAGTTCTATGATTCCCTCCCACTATGACACCCCCCCCCACCACCACCACCAAGGAGCCAGCTATTGCTTCGCATGATGCCAAACGGCACTGGGAAGGGGCAAGGCCATTGCGAGTCCCAGGAAAATGACAAGCTCCAGGTCCTCCTGCCACTGACTTCCTGCCTGGCTGACCCCATGGACGGGGGTGCCCAAGCCATGGGTTGGCAGCTCATGGCCCCAGCACCCTGGTTTGACTTGAAGACAGCGCTTGGAGGGTCTGTTCTGAGCCTGTCTGCAGCATTTAACCCTCCCTGGGTAACACACAAAAAGGCTGAGGCTTGTCAGAGCCAAGGTGGCAGCTCCCTGCCGGCCCCCATCCTCAGCACCTGAGCCTGAGACGGGGGAGTTGCTGGAGAGGAGAGGGCCTTGATTCCAGAGCCCAGGGGCCCCAAGGACACACCTCAGTCCTGTGAGAATGTCAGGTGGCCTCTCTCTCCAGTAAATGTCAGAGCTTTTACTTTAAAAGGACTCCGCGCCAGATCTAATCTCACAGGTGTCGGGGATCCTGGCCCGGCCCACCTTTCCTCCCTTCCTCCCTTTGCTGAGAACCGAAGGCAGGATTTCCTGCCTTTGGAATCAGCCCCCACCACAGAGATGGCATTAGAAAATGAGAATGCAACCCAAAGGGTCTGCGTGGTGGCATTTGGTCTGGATGGGAGAACCCTTGGGCCCAGCCACTCCCTAAGAAGCCTATCAATCATACCCACGGCCAGCCTCTTCCCCTCGCCCTCCTCCCAAACATACACTGCCCCCTTCATCACTGAAAGGTCACCCAAACCATCCCAGGGCTACTGCGTGCCCGACTCACGGTAGAGAAGCCACGGCACTTCCCCCCATAACAGCTCAGGCTGTAATATCCCCATTATTACAAGTGGGGAAACTGAGGCTCCAGGAGCTCGAGAGTCTTGGAATTGCATCCTGATAGGTATTAGAGTTAGAATTTCAAATTCAGCCTCTCTGATACCAAAAGTTTGGGGTGTTTTTTTCATGCTGGCCGTAATGCCCTCCACAAGGCCCTGTGAGGAAATTGCTGGGAACACTGTTTGGGGGTGGGGGGGATGTCAATAAGATACATTATAAAGAAGAAGGCACTTATTTCTTTGTAACTGTCATAAAAAGTAACATGGCCAGGATCTGGGATCTAAAGCCATGATTTAATGACCTCACTCCAGGCCCGGTTGTTCCACTGTCACCCACCAACATATGAATATTTATACACACATCAATATATGAATATTTACGGACACATTGCTGTGGTGCATACATTTCTGGTGATGGAATATCTTTTGGAGGCGAGCTCAAGGTTAATTTGCAGGATTCATGTTTGGAGCATCTGAGCAGTGCAGGCCCCCCAGTTCCCTGTGGGGACCTCTGGCCGTGCACTGCGGGTCAGACAGAAATCTGCCCTTGACTTTCTCTCCTCCTGCCAGGCTTGCAGCCCATGGCACTGAGGGCAGCTCTGGACTGGAGCCGACCGTGCTTGCGACAGGCTGCCCCTCACCCCCAGCCCCCACTGAGCCCTCCGCATCCCATCCAGGCGGACTCCAGAATACAAAATCATTTGGTCCTGCCTTCCCCTCCCTTCCCACCTCCTGCATCTATGGATTTGCTGTTCAGAAAACATCTGTTTCTTCCTTCTCCCATGCCCCCCACCACCACGCATTGCATTGATCTCATGCTGGCCTTGCCACTTAAACTCAGGGCCCTGGGAAGCAGACACTTGGTCCCCGACCAGGGACAGGTCTGGGGGCTCTGAGGGACAGGGTGCAGGCAGGTTGGGGATTCTGACAAGGGGAGCCATGGATGGTGGTGGGGGAGGTCCACACAGGACCTCCTGGCTGAGGTCGTAGGTCAAGGCCAGAAGGAGAAGAGATCACATGAATAAGGCTGAGACTCAGACACCACGGCCCCGCAAAGCCCGCAGCGGGGCTGTGTGCAGGGGACGCAGGCCACAAATGGAAGGCCCTGCAGCTGTGAAGCCACCGCAGCCTGGGGCGGTCCCCCTCCACCCTCCCTCTACTTTCTCCAGCACACCCGCCCCGCTCCCCTCGCCATTCTCAGTTGTGTCAGGCCCACCCCCCCCTGGGGCCTTGGTGACTCCTCCCCTGGAAAGCTGCTCTCCCCCTTAGGGATTCTATCCACATTCAGACCTCCCCCCTCCAAACCCCATACTCCACACCCCATGACGTCTGCAGCACAGGCGAACCTAGCAGGGGCACCATGTGCACCCCCAAATATATTTGTGAAATGAATTAAACCTGAACCTGAGAAAGGGAAACCAGACAGGCCAGATCCCTCATAAACAATAGGTTTTGTGAAAGGAAACGAACCCCTCCCCTACGCAGCCTGTCCCAGGGTGAGGAGCGGGATCTGCCCCCCCCAGTGGGGCTGAGGCTGAGGAGGGGGGAGGCAGGCAAGTGCTGAGCAGTTTACAACGTTGTCCTGACTCTGGTCAGGCTGCAGGGGGGGAGTCCACTTCCTGGATGAGTCAGGAGTTAGCTGGGCTCCTGGGTGAAGAGCAGGGGTGAGTCCAATGTGATCGCTAGGTAAACAGTCTCTGACCATTCTGAGGCCCACTCTGGAAAGCAGGTGACCCAGGCAGAGCCCTCCTCGCAGGAAACTCACAGCCATTCAGAAAAAGAGGCTAAAGACAGGACATCACACATAGTAAGGCTCAGTCGACATTTACTTACTGACTATTCAGTGGACTATTACTTACTGAGTAGATGAATGAGACAAGCAAGTAGATAGACACTGAAAATTCAATGTGCTGAATGGTGTGACTCAATCAACATATAATTATTGTTCCTACTATGTGCCAGTGAACACTAGTAATGAACCAGGTATATGGTCCTAATTACCTCCACCCAAGGTGGACCAGATGAGGAAAGACTTCCCAAAGGAGGGGACATTTTGGCTGGGTCTTACGGATGAGTAGGAGTTCACCTAGTACACAAGGGGAGAACAGTATCCCAGCAGAGGGGCAGCAGGTGCAAAGGCAGAGAGACAAAAAAGAGTCTGGCCCGTTTGGGGAATCTAGAACTGGAACAGAGAGGTGCATTGGGACTTGTGGGAGGGCACAAGAAAAGGGACTTACTAACTCATTTGGAGTTTTGAAAGAAGGGAGAGAGGGGATCCAGGAAAAGAGGCTCCAGCCTGGGCACCAGCATGGGGGTGTGTATGGGCACAGCCCATGAGAGGATGCGTAAGGCCAGGGCTGGGGGAACCTTCTGGGAAATGATGCTACTACCCCCAGGGTACAAGCATGGCCTTAGGATCTAGAGGGAAATGCTGGAGGAGGAGGTTGGAAGAAAAGAAAGAGACTACGAGACTATGTCTTAAACATCTAATCCTAGAGTGCAGTATCTCCTAGTTTACAGGTCCGGAAATTGAGGCTCCAAGGGAGCCATCCTGATTGGTGCTGGGTCCAGATAATAGCATCTCCAAGTCTACCTCCTCCTCCCATTCACACCAAGCGGTATAAGCAACTGAAAGCAGTTGCTTATACCCCCCGACATGAATGGGGGGAGTGTGGGTCAATGGAGGGAACACTGGGTTAGGAATCAGGAGACAGGGCTCAGACTACAGATTGTCAGTGACTTGCTGTGTGACCTTGGCCAGGTGACATCCCTCTCTGAGCTTCTGTTCCCTCTTCTATGAACAGGGACCTTCAGCTCTGTGAGAGAATGGCTGGGAAATTCCTTGCAGGGGAGAGAGCACCTCCTGTCTGTGCACACTGGACAGGTAGTTTCCTCCTCTGTGAAATGGGCCTTATAATCCCTACCTCCCAGGGCAGCTGTGAGGATGAAAGCCGAGGATGTCTGTGAGAACGCATCACATGCCTGGCACGTAGTAGGTGCTCAGGCAACGATGCGCTGTCTGCATGCATGGTCCCCAGGAATGGGATTCGGGGGTCTGAGCCTTGGTGACTGATCTCTGCCAGTTTGCACATCAAAGGCTTCAAAGGCAGCTGGAGACCCGAAGAAGAGGCAAAAGAAACGCAGGAGCTTTCTGGATGGAATTATTAAAAACAAAAACAAACAAACAAAAAACCAGCGTTATCTCCCTGCAAAGCTGCACTGCTATCTTCTCCACCACGGAGCCTCCAGGCCCCAGACTGATTTACTTATAGTTCCTTATTCATCAGAAGTGGAGGGAAAGGCTCTCCAGTGGGGGCTCAGCCCCTCTCAGCCCTTCCAGCTGGGGCTGCTGTGGGCTCATGCCTCCCTCCAGGGGTTGGAGCCCCACAGTCTGACACCTCTGTCCCTGACTCTAACCCCTGGGGGCCAGCAAGGCCACCGAACTGGAGAGGTCCTGTCCCACTGCTGACTAGCTGGTGGCTGGTCAGACCTATCGCCGCAGACTGAGTCCTGCCCAGGAAAAGAGTAGCAGAGCCGGCTGCCTGCACACACAGCTCAGTGAGGGCAGCTGCTATGATGGCAAGAACAGGCCACACAGCCACGCCCACCATCTCACAGGGACATCAGCCCTTTGGGTGTGCCTCCCCTCACAGCCCTCCCTCAGCGTCCAGGACCACCAGCCAGCAGTTGACCACTCAGTTCTGAGCCCCTTCGTCCCTGTCCTGCTGGCCTCCCGCCCATTTCCTAGCCCAGGCTCAGCTGGATTTGGGGAGCAGAAAAACAAGCATCTGAATCCAGGCTTCCGTGGTGAGAGAAAATGAATGCCCCAAGCAGCAGGGCAGGGGGGAGACTCCCAAAGCATTAGATGACCCCTGGCGTCAGTCCCTGACCGAGGAAAGCCACCTGGATGCCGGAGTACCGATGCTTCTGTAATTATGATGCTGTCCTCGAATCTTGCTTGGAGCCAGAGGCCCATCCCGGGCTTCCCGCACCCCACCCCCGCCCTTCCCATGAAGGAACACTGAGCAGAGAATGGCCTGGACAGCAGGCAAAACTGGACACTGGCCTATCCTTGGGTTATCACATTCCAGGCATCTAGGAAGGGAAATGACATGGGTTTGTGCTGGCCACTTTCTTTCCTCATTCCTGGCAGTAAGGATGTGCAAACTGAGCCCAGAGAGGGCACTTGGCCGAGACCATGCAGCACAGCTGTGTTCTTGGTTCTCACCTCCCTGTGTCTGTCCAGGGCTGGCAGGGACACCTGGGATGGGGAGGGAGGGCTCTCTGCCGCCTGTGCCTAAGGAGCCCAGGTGCAGAGACAGATGGGTAGACTCTCTTCAAAGAATTCTTCAAAGCCTTGCAAGGAAGCACCAGCACAGTGCCTAGCACACAGTAGGCCCTCCAAAGCATTTCCTGGCAACAGGAAGTGGTGGGGAACTTGAACCCAGACTGAATCTGGAAGAAGCCGTTACTCTTCCACCGGGAAGAACTGTGAATCCCCGGGTCTAAAAGGAACTGTCCTCATTGTAGGGTCCAAAAAGTCATCTTCTTTTCAGGGGGAGGTCGCTGGGGGATCAGGCCACAGGACCCGCCTGGGCAGACTCTCAGGGTCTCACTCCAGCAGTAGTGGAGGAAGCCAGGAGCTTGGAGCGGTGTGGGGCGCCACCTGGTGTCCAAACGGGGCAAGACAGGCTTGAGCGGGACTCTATGGAGTGGTACAGTTTAGGGAAGGAGGGTGCCCTGCGAGCAAGGCTCTAAAGGAGCAACACCCTGCTGAATAGACAGACAACAAACACGAAAAAATAAATAGGGCTGCCAGTCATAGAGCAAAGAAAAAGTTAAGTAGGGAACAAACTGAAACGTTAGCTAGGGTGGTCCGGGAAGCCTTGCTGAGAGACTGAGTCAACGGCCTGAAGGAAGTTGGGGCCGGATGTGCAGGTCTCTGGGAGGAGAGCTTTTCAGGCAGAGAAGACAGCCAGTGCCAGGCCAGGAGTGCCAGGGTCGGAGAAGCACGGGTAGAGGCAGTGTGTCCAGGGCGGTGTGCAAAGGTCCGAGGTGTGTGGATGGTAGGTCTTGAGAAGGGCTGTAGCTTCTACTCTGCATGCGAAAGGGAGCTGATGGAGGGTCTGGAGACAAAGGAGACCAGGTCTGACTGCATTTCAACCGGATCCCTCTGGCTGCTGTGCTGTGACTAGAATGTTGGGGTCTCGGCGGAAGGTGGGGGTACCTGGGAGGCTTCTGCAAGTATCTGGTGTGAGGTGGTGGTGGCTCTAACGAGGGTGGAAGCAGTAAGGCCGTGCGAGGGAGTCAGATTCTGGGTATACGCGTATTTTTCACATAGAGCCAACCACAGATATGCGGGTGAGACAAAGAGAGAAGTCCAGAAAGACTGCAAGGTTTTGGGCCTGAGCCAATGGCAGGATGGAGTCGCCGTTAACTTAGGTAAGGGAAGCGGGCGGAGGTGCTCATTGAGAGGGCCTATCAGGAGCTCAGGTGAGGTGCCTAGGACAGGTGAGATGCCTGCTACACATCCATGTGGAGGGATCAAGAAGGAATGAGCTCCTACTTCAGCGTGCATCAGAGCCCCCGGGGAGCTGGCAGCAGGAGCTGCCGCCCTCAGCCCTGCCCTCCCGAGCTGCTGACTCAGTAGGTCTGAGCTGGGGCCTGGGATTCCGCATTCCTAACAAGTTTCCTAGTGATGCAGTTGCTGCCCGATGGCCCACCACACTCTGAATAGCACGGAGGCAGATGGCTGGATGTATGATTCTGGTTTTCAGGACAGAGATCCTGGCAGGTGATAGGATTTTGGAGGCATTGGCACGTAAAACCACGAGATTAGATGCAAGCTCCAAGGCAGTGTGTGCACAGAGGGAAGAAAAGAGTGGGAGTTGCATCCCTGGGTCCCCCAGGGGTGGGAGGTTGGAGAGATAAGAAAGGATCATCAAAGAAGATGTAGGTGGAAAGGCCAGTGAAGGGAAGGAAACCAGGCAGATGTGGTGTCTGGGGACCAAAGGACATAGGGCTTCAGGAAGAAGGAATGACGGGTGTCAAAAAGTGCTGATGAGATAAGTGTGATGGATCTAGTCACACGGAGATTTTGTGATTCCTTTTTCATTCAACAGTAAAAGGACAGATATATATATATTATGTGTTATATATATTACATCCTATGTTATATATTATAATTATAGTGCATATTATAATTACACTTATTTCCTATATTATATATACTTCTTTAATTTTATATATATTTTATGTTTTTATGTAATAAAAATTTACATAAATTTTATGTAATAAAAATGGTGATAAATATTAACTAGACATATTGTGAGAGGGCCATATTGTGGTGATCATTTTGCAATACATATATCAAATCATGATGTTGTATACTAGAAGCTAATATAATGTTTTATGTCAATTATATCTCAATTTAAAAAATAATAAAAATAAATAAAAAAGAAAAGAGCTGCATGAAGGGAACTAGAGACTGACAAATGATGGAAATATCTTTTCACTTCGTATTCTTGGTAAAACTTAGGATTATTTAATTTATAAACTCAAAACCTATACCCACAGATGAGTACCCACAGAGTCAGGAAACAAAGCCATATAACTCAGAAGTATTTTAAAGAACATGTCAAAAAGCATAATCCAGTTCTACACTAAAGCATTCAGGTCACCAATGTCAAGTTCAAAATATGTAATCTAGTCTCCTGTGTTTGTTACTCCTTTGCACTTAAACAATTAATTCCTGTTTGTTAGCAAATAAAAAAAGATTTAACGTAGGTCAGCGGTTCTCTGAGCTTATTTCCCTTTTAAATAATCAATATCCCAAGGAAACTTAACTCCTCTTTTATAGGAACTATCCATCTCTCAATGATAATAGATAATAATAATAACAACAACAACAACATTCTCTGGTTGCATCAACTGGATGAGTTAGAAGCTCAAATTAAAAACGAATACATAACATATAATAAAAACGTATAATATATACATAAATAAAATGTAGTATGTGTGTATATAGTAAGAGGAGCTTAATTCCCAGATAACTGTTAGAGATCACAGCTTCAGGCCAGCAATCACGAGCCATAAACCAGGCTGTCAGGAGGCTTGCCTTGGAATTTCAGCTCTGTAAGTATGTAAGATGCTGTGTGACCTTGGGCAGGTTAATTCACTTCTCTGGGCTTCTTTTTCTTCCTTAGCTATATGAGGCAGGAAGACTTATTAAAGTAGAAGTCTCAAGAGTTCTTTGAGCTCTTCGATATCTTAACTATCCCCTCCTGAGAGAGGCCCTCGCTGACCACCCCCGCCCCAGCCAAGGTAGCCCCCCCGCCCAAGTCAGCAGGATCATTATAGATCTATCACAGTCTGACACTGTCTGCGCACATGGCTGTTCATTCCCCTGCTGTCTGCTCCCCCGCACTATAAACTCTAAGCAGGCAGGCACCGTTTCCTCTTTGTTCAGAGTTTGGTCTCCAGCAAGACCGGTATCTTTGCAAAGATCTTTTTTCCATTCTGAGGGAAACGAGGAGCTGTTGGAGGGTTTCGAGCAGACACTTTCTGGGCTTAAATTTATAACATGGTCTGACTTCAATTCATGAAAAAATCACGGGGCTGCCATGATGAGGATAGACTGAGGGATGCAGAGAGACCAGTTAGGAGGCCACTGCGGTCCCCAAGCAGGACACGGGTGGTAGTGGAACAGGTGGAGGTGGCGAGAACTGACCGGTCTCTGGGCACATTGTGAAGGTAAAGCCAGCAGGATGGGCTGCTGGACTGGATGTGAGTGTGAGGGAGACGAGTGTCAAGGCAGTCTCCACGAGGTTACATCTAAAGTGACTGGAAGAACTGTTTCCATTAAATTCCGTGGGAAGACATAGGGCAGGTTTGAGGAAATATATCAGGAGTCTCGTTTTACTAAGTCACAGAGTTCTGTTAGACACTGAAATGAAAATGTGACGAAAGCAGGTGGAAACGGGCTGGAGTTGAGCGGAGAGCCTGGTGGGAGGTAGGAACTGTGGAATCATGGGCCGCTGGATGAGATCACCAGGGCAGTGAGAGTTGAGAGACAGGCAGGAGGCCTGTGGTCTGGAGGCCCTCCCGTCCCCCTGTGGAGACCACAGGACACACAAGACCGTGGAGGCAGAAAGCAGGGGGCAAACAGTCCAGCTGCCTGGAGGGTCCAAGCCCTGACCACAGGGGCATTGCATGGAGAGGCCCCAGGCCTTGGAAGGGGCCAGACCCTCCGGGGCCTGCTCCCTGTGCCAGCAGCGGAGACACCTCCACAAGGAGAACACGGGCTGAGCACCTTCTGTACGCAGACACCTCACCAGTGGCTCAACCAACAGGACATGGTCATACTGCCTGACCCCAGCCCTCTGAACAAGGATAGCATTTTCCATCCTGGATATACCTCCATTTGCTAGGAGAGGAACTGGGGGAACACAAAGATGACAGGTCCCCCATGATCACACAGCAAGCCAGTGTTAAAGCGAGAACAGCAAACAGGGTGCGTGAGGTAGGGCAGGAAGTGAGCGCGTCCTGTAAACGGCTGCTATGTTCTGAGCCTTCTACCCACAGCATCGAGTGGGGCAGCTGTGGGGCAGCTCCTACACTCCCCAGACGGTCACACTGTATATTGTACTTGTTGGTTTCTGTGGGGACAGAGTCCCAGAGAGCAGTTTCCAGGCTCTCGGCCTCATGTGGAAAGGTGCTGGTTCGGGTAGTAGATGGCCATTAGCTGTGACTAGTTGGCCATCAGCTGTTACCAGTTAGCCATTAGCCACTGATATAACTGCCGTGGCTAAGCTAGCAAGCGCGGATTATGGATTGTGGATTGCAGAGAGGCGGATTGCTGTTAGCAAGTGAGGTTGGTTGGCAGAGAAGCTGATGGCAGGTTGTGGATCATGTGGCTCCTGCTTCCTGTGTCTGCTCCAGCCAAGCCGCCAGCGAGACTATAGTGGTGTGACTCCCCTATCTATGGCTCCGTGGGTGTTCCTTTTTGGTCTCACCATATCCTGCGTTCTTGTGCGGGGAGCGGGACCAGAGACCCCGCATGACATCCTGCATGACAGTTTCCTATCTCCCTTTACCCCCACTGAGTGTAAAGGGCAGGCTGATCACCTATTCTGTTCACTGCTGAGTCCCCACCCCTAGAATGGTGATAGGCCCAGAAAAAGCATTCAGTTAATATCTGTTGAATAAACAAATGGAGACTAAAATGGTTCAGGGAATTGGGAGAAAGACTTGTCTACTCTATCCTCTCTGTTCAGTTCAAAGCAGGATGAAGTGAGAAGTGAAGGAAAGATGAAGGATAGTGGCTCCTGAGTGTGGGGGGCATGCTGAGAGATCTCCAAGACCTAGGCTTTAGGCGAGAGTTGAGATGGCTGCTGGAGGACCCAGGTGTTGTCAGATTTATAGTGTGCAATTCAGGGAAGGACAGCACCACCTGTAACCTTAGTCCACGTTCCACAATCCTGGTTCACAGGTATCTGCCCTCGGGGGAGGCAGGCCGACCAGGCTGAAACCCCTGCAGCCATTGCCAGGTGTGTTTCGGACAGTACCTGCATCTGCTACATGGTTTCAAGCTTTACCCCATGCCAGGCATGTGCCAGCACTCCACCTGCCTGCGTGGGTCCCTCCCCACCACCCTCTCTGTGACCTGCAGCTTCCCAGGTTCCCGATGAGAACGGTGGGCCCTGGAGAGGCTAAGGAACTTGCCAAAATCACACATCTCATGTCTGAGACTCGAATCCAGTTTGACCCCAAAGCCCAAGGTCTTGATAGCTATGGAAGAGGAATTATTTTACCATTCTGGGTGGCAGTTTCTGGAAATAAGAGTAATGATTGCTGTATTCACCACGTAGGTGTGTTGCTTAAAAGCCATATGAGGTTGTCCCCGCTCCCCCATTAGCCCTTCCTCCTCTTCGCCTCCTGCTGGCGCCCACCCCACTCCAGGCTGTCTGGCTCCTCCTCTGTCCTGGTCCAGGCACCCAAAGCAACCCTGTGAGTAGTTCACAGAGGTAGCCAAGCCCCACAAAAAGCGGTCTCTTCCTCCAGCTCCTGACAAGTCCCGTGACTGTCCCCCACACAACATGACAGGGCAGTGGGAGCAGCAGCCCCTGAGAAAGTCTCAGCAGGACCATCTCACCCCAGTCCGGAGCTTTCTGCATCCCTGAACTGGGAGGAAGTGCCTGCCAATGCCAGCTCTGACCAGCAGAGGGCAGCAGCAGTCTGAGGAAGGCCCACGTTCCAGAGGAAAGAGCAGGGGTGTCTCCACGTGGGGACCATTTCCTCCACAGGACAGAGAGCAACACAAAGAGGAAAGCAAGCAAGGTTTCTCTGAGGTCCACACCCTGCTTCACCTGGGGCAGCCGACCTTTTATTTCTTCACCGGTTTCCACAGGAGAGTCTGTGTGGCCAAACGCTCTCTGGCCGCTACTATTGCTACTACAGCTGCTACTGATGAACAACCACAATAATAATAAAGCTTTCTCGGTAGAGGATCTTTAAGTTTCTTCCAGGCTGACAGTCAATTCTGTGTGTAGTTCAACAATGTGAAAAATTGGTACATCCCATATATATATCCAAACACCCACCGTTGGATATGTAAGTAAAACAAACACACCTCCAGAAGTCGGTGATTGAGGGCCCGGCCCTGCAGCCAGGCTTCCGGGACGCAACTCCTGCCTCCATCACTCACCGTGTGACCTTGGAAAGTTACTTCACCTCCCTAAGCTCACTTTTCTCATTTGTAAAGTGAAAATAATAACAGAGCTAACTCATAGGGTTGTGTGTTGTGAGAAACAGCTGAGATAATCCAACAGGACATGTGGTACCCCGGCTCAGTAATTGCCCCACCGCCTGAGGATGCAGTAACTTCCCTCACACGTCCCCTCGGCCCACTCTCTCCTGTGGAACCTTCCTGTCCTCCCATCTCCTGCTCCAAGCACTTTCTAATTCAAGGGCCATGCATGCTCCACCTGGGGTACACCTGTTCACAAGTCACACCCCTTCTCCCCACCTCAGTGACTCAGTGGGATGGGTTCAGCTGTGTGGAATCAAATTCCAAACCAACATTATGTCAGACCATGAAGTTTATGCCTCTCACACATAAAAGAAGGCAGGAGGTGGCTGGTATAGGGCTGGCACGGCAGTTTGAAGCCATTGTGAGGAACTTGGCTCTTTCTGTCTTCCCGTGCTGCTAATAGTCGGTGGCTGCTACCTCATGGTCCAAGATAGCTGCCTGAGCACCAGCCATCAGTTCCGGCGAGGATGGTGACCTGGTCAAAGACAGTGACAGTGAATTTCGGACAGATTTAGAGTCACATCAGCAGGACTTGGTAATGGGTTCGCCATGGAAATGGGGGCCAGGGAGGTGCCAAGGGTGACTCCTGAGTGACTGGATGAGTACCAGATGGGTATTGTTTCCATCTCCTGAGACAGCGACAGCGGCCTGAAAGCCAGGGCCTGGCAGGCACTAGAGTCACAATGCACATCAGCATGTCAGTGCTGTGAGGAAGTGCAGGGAAGAAGGCCGTCCAACCCAGTCTGGTGCTAGAAAGCCATGAGCGGGTGTGGGAAAGGTGATTAACTCGAGGGGTGCTGGAGCCCAGAGCTGCCATTTGAGTTTCGGCTGATCATGTGCCTTATGGTTTGGGCTGCAAGCCCCTGGTGGATGGTGCCCCTACACTGCAGGTCAGTGTCCAGGGTGGGCTTACAAGCAATACGATAAGGGAATAAATGGCAGTGAGTGTGCGGTACCTCAGGCTTCTGACTATCAAAGCATGTTCACTACTCCATTTACACACCAAGGGAATAAGCTCAGTCAGCAACGGAGCGTAACGTGAGAAGCCATGTTTGTAGAAATCTCCCGGTGTGTGCTGGGCACATTTACATAAGTATTTGGGGAGGAGCCCCGGGATTAAAACTCTCAGCCATCTTGCCATTGCTTGAGACCCCAATATGCGTCACAGTGTGGAGAAGCTTGGGAATATCCTGGAGGGGAAACACAGTAACTGGCGGCCTGGCGTGGCATGAACAGAGTGGACTCCTTCCTTCAGACGCACAGGAAACGGGGAGGGGGAGCATCCTTTTTCAGGAGCGTGCAGACTCCACCCCAGAGCTGCTGATTCCTTTTGGCTTGCAGTTGTGCAGAGGATAAAGCATTTGGTGAACTACAACTCCCCTGGTTGCTAAGTAAAAGGAATACACCTTCGTCCCTCCTGTTTACTTCCCCATGGGAAACTCTAAGCCCCAAAGCAAAACTCTCTTAGATTGCCTCCAGACCTGCATTCACGCTCACAGAGGCCTGTGGGCATGGCTTCCCCATCTCACCCGTCCCTGGGAAGAGCCTCTTTCCAGACCCCACCTCCTCACATTTCTCTCAGGCTGTTGAACTGGTCAAGGTCAAAGTATCAAGAGAAAGGTATGGGTTACCCTGATGGCGCTGCCCCGCTGGGGAGGTCTTTTCAGAGCCAAAGCTCCTTCGGTGCAAGGAGCTTCCTGGTCCAGTCTCAGAGGCCGTGCTGGTCCCAAGGAAAGATGTCTGTCATCCCCATCTATGTTCTCTCTTGCAGGTAAGTCAGGCTCGAGCAGCCGGGAGGGCGGTGTGATGACACACTTGGCAGTTTGGGAGCAAAAGCGGCCACAGTAAGACATGATTGGTTCATTGCATCTCAGGTCTCAGCCGGGGTGGACTAGCGTGTGCAGACTTCTCCTTCCCAAAGGAGACTTCTCTGGGCCTGGAGAGGGGATGCCCAGCCTCGGGGTCACACTGAGGGCCCCTAGCCTTGGTTGGGGGAAGCAGAGGGGACGGTGATTTCTGGGTACATCAGGCCAGGACCTGGCCCCATTGTCTGCGCATGTGGCATGCACTGGGCTGCCTGCTCCAAGGGGGGCATCCCCTACGACCTGTGACATTGACTCTGAAGAGCTTCTTCTGGCAGCTTCTAATGGCTGAGACCTACTGGCATGGGATGGAGGGGTGCAGGGAGCTTTCCGGGACCTCACCAATCACAGCTAGATGCTCCAGAACACCTTCATCTCCGTGGCATGCAGCCTCAGCCGCTCCCAAACTCATGGCATCCCACCAGCCATGTCACCCACCCCGGCTCTGTGTCTCTTCCTGTCACTGTCTCCCACCCGTCACCTTGGGTCAAGGTTCAAGCCAGGGGGAACGAGTTTTAGACTCCAATGACCTGTGTGTGGGGGAGGTGGCATTGTGACGTCTCCATAGGGTCAGGTTTCTGAAGTCACATTTTTTAAATGTATTTTTTAATTGGAGTTCACATACAGTATTGTATTATTGTCAAGTTTACAACATAGTGATTAAACATTTGTATTCCTTACAAAGTGATCGCCATAAGTCTAGTACCCACCTATCACTGTACACGGTTATTACGATGTTATTGACCCAATTCCCTATGCTATACATTACATCCCTATGACTTATTTATTTTATAACTGGAAGCTTGTACCTCTTATTACCCTTTGCTTTTTTCACCCAACCCCCCTGCCCTCTGGCAACTATCAGTTTGTTCTCTGTATCTGTGAGCCTGTTTTGTTTGTTCATTTGTTTTATTAAATTGCACATATAAGTGAATTCATACAGTATTTGGCTTTCTCTGTGACTTATTTCATTTAGCATAATACCTTCTAGGTCCATCCATATTGTTGCAAGTGGCAAGCCTTCATTCTTTTTTATGGCTGAGTAGTATTCCATTGTACATATGTACCACCTCTTCTTTATCCAATCATCTATTGATGGGCACTTCGGTTGATTCCATATCTTGGCTGTTGTAAATAGTACTGCTGTGAACACAGGGGGGCAGGTAGCTCTTCAAATTAGTGTTTTCATTTTCTTCTGAAAAATACCCAGAAGTGGAGCTGCTGGGTCATAAGGTAGTTCTATTTTTAATTTTTGAGATACCTCCATACTGTTTTCCATAGTGGCTGCACCAATTTGCAATTCCACCAACAGTGCACAAAGGTTCCCTTTTCTCCAACACTTGTTTTTGTTGACTTATTGATGATATCCATTCTGACAGGTGTGAGGTGGTATCTCATTGTGGTTTGATTTGCATTTCTTTGATAATTAGTGACATTGAGTATCTTTTCATGTGTCTGTCATCTGTATGTCCTCTTTGGAGAAATGTCTATTCATATCCTTTGTCCATTTTAAAATCAGATTTGGGGTTTAATGCTGTTTTTGTATTTGGTGTTTTTCTTTAATTTTTTTTTTCCATTGGGAAATATTGGGGAACATAAGTGTGTTTCTTCAGGGCCTGTCAGCTCCAAGTCGTGGTCTTTCAATCTAGTTGTGGAGGGCGCAGCTCAGTTCCAAGTCCAGTCGCCGTTTTCAATCTTTAGTTGCAGGGGGCGCAGCCCACCATCCCATGCAGGAATCGAACCAGCAACCCTGTTGTTCAGAGCTCACACTCTAACCAACTGAGCCATCCGGCCACCCGGGTTTAATGTTGTTTTGTTTTTATCTTTGGTATTTTTTTTGCTGGTGAGTTGTGTGAGGAGGTCTTTACATATTTCAGATATTAACCCCTTGTCTGAAGTAACCTCTGACTTCTGGCACTGAAATGTCAAAGGCTCCTGAGGAATCTGCCAGGGGGAATAGGGAGTGGTGGCCTGTGTGTGTAGCCCCAGACCTAGTGATTAACTCACCTCCGATCCTCTTCACCTTCTCAATGGCTCCAGGCCTTAGAACCCTACTGTGGACAGGGTCACCTGGACGGGGCCATCCCTTGCCTGGAAGGGAGCTCAGGACGGTTTCTCCCAGTGCTACGGGCATGGGATGTACAAAGTACTGTTCCCGGGATGCTTCAGGACTAGGTGTTCCCAGAGGGCTTGGAGGTGATTTCTCTTAGAATGCTTTGGGGCGGCTGCCCCAGGGCTGTGTATCCTCTGTGAATATGGAATGAAGGGATAGATAGATGCCTTCAAACCCCCCAGGGGATGGCCCTAGGCTGCCCTCTCTGATACGTAAGGGAGGTGTCCCTGAAACCAGGCAGAAGTTTGGGCCCCAGGGTGCTGCCTGAACGTCTGCCAGGGGTCTTCCCAGATAGCACTGGTCTCTCCCGAGGGGTACCCCATGCCTTCAGTTCACAGCCCAAGCCACCTCGTCTGGACCTGGATCCTCTGCCGGGTGGGGAGTTCTGCTGTTTGCAGGACCAGCCCTAACACAGGGCACAGACCCTGCCCACTCCAAGGCACTCCTGCCATCCCGCTCACTCCATCCTGCCTGGACCTCCCCTTTGGTCTGTGAAATGGGGATAACTGATTGTCCTCCCATGTAAGGGGCAATTCACAGGTCCTCTGAGGTGCCACTGAGTCACACAGCTGCCAGCTCCCCGAACGTCTCCACCCTTTCTTGTCTGAGGGTCCCTCCTTCCTTCAGACCAGCCTCCCTCTAGCAGGGATGGAGTATTTACTCCCTACGGCTGCCCTGGAGGTGCTGAGCACCCAGTCCTCACAGCCTCCCGGGGTGCTGCCCTCAGTTCCTCTCCTCGTCAGGTGTGGGAGGATCTGGCCAAGCCATGGCCCCAGATCACCCCGTCAGTAGGGCGTCAGTCCTGCTGGTGACCCCCAGATAATGCCTGCACCATTGCCCTTGGCTTTCTAAACCGAAAGAGGGAAGGGGCACCAAGAGCCCAGGAGCTGCCCTCAGGAAGCAGAGGGGAGCCTAGAAGACAAAGGGGCGGGAGCCTGCGTGTACTGAGCAGGGCTGTGGGCATCCAGTGCCGGGCACTTGGCCCTGGCGTCTCTAGTGTCAGTCTCCCACAGGCTGTGCACGCGGAGGGACGATTCATGTACAAGTCTTCACATGGACGTAAGGTATCATTTCTCCTGGGTAAATGCTTAGGACTGCAATGGTTGGACTAGATGATAGGTGAACGCTTAGCTTTTTAAGAAAATGCCGACTTGGGATTTTCCAAAGTCGTTGTACCGTTTTACATTCTACCACCTCTTCATTAGTAATTTGGATTTCATCAACATTTGTAACTTCTGCGCCAAAAGACATTATTAAGAAAAAGAAAAGGCAAGAGACAGGGTGAAAGAAAATATTTGCAAAGCAGGTATCTGATGAAGACTTTAGAGCTGAGAGATATACAAAGAGAATAACCACATTTCCCACTGAGGAATGAACGACCAGTCAGTACAAGGAGCACATTTTAAAAGGGAGCTTGTGAACCCAAAAGACCCTCAGATCAGGGGAATTTCAGGTCCAGTAGCCAAGAGAAGGGGTGGGTAGGACTTGATCTCTGGATGGATATCTATCTATCTATCTATCTATCTATCTATCTATCTATCTATCATCTATTAATATATAGGCTTGGACTCTTCTTGGCTCTTGTGGGTCTCTCTCTCTGGACTCCATAGAAAGATCTTTCTAACAGTCAGGGCTACCAGAGTTAAGACAAGTCACCTTGAGAGGTAGTAAGTACCCCTCAGCAGAGGGATGTAAATCAAAGCCAACTTTGGATTGGATCCTTTGCTTATCCTGCAATTCTTAGAGCTCCAGTAGTGCCAAGGGAAGAGAGGAGAGTTCTAGAACTTTCTAAACATGTCTCTGAGGCTTTTCCCCTCGTTACCTATACACTGATTGGGCCCAGGTAAGAAGTCCATGGCATTCATCCAGCACGAATACCTAATGCTTAGGTCTGACCCCAAACCAATCCTGTCTCCCCATGGAATAACCCCACCCTGTCGTGACCTCGCCCGTCTCCTTAGAAAGTGCTACCCAGTCAATATGACAGAAATCTTGGAACCCTCACCATCTATAATCTTCTAGCTTCTCCCACTGATTTTTTCTGTTTATGTCTCTCCTTTCTGGACATTACTTATTCTTTACTTTTAAATATTTGCTTCTGTAAAAAAAAAAAAAAAAATGAACGCCTGGGACAGATTTATAAAGAATATGCCTGGAGAGGCGGGTGAATTAATTATTCAGCATCCTCTCCCTTTGTAACTATTTATTGTCTCATATGCATTTATATGGTACCTATCACTGCAGATCTCGCTCCATGCTGGAGACATAATTTCCAGGGACTGACTACTTGTCTAAGATGCATAGATGGTATTGCAATACTATTTTATTTCTGACTGTAACGGCACGTGCCATTGTTGGGTAATTGTGTTCATGTTTTTAAATGTGAAAAATAATCAAATATAACTTGAAAGAGATTGTACAGTAATTCAAGGGGATATTAAACCACCAGGAAGTTAGTCTGCAAATAAATAGGCATTTGAGGCTGTCAGGGTGAGCGATGAGGGAGTGGGCTGGCTGTGGGGGGAGGGGAGAGCTGGGGAGACAAAGAGCAGGATCCCACTGCAGTACCAGGTGACCCCATAACTGGGTGGAGGACGGGGCTTCTGTGGCCATGAATAGAAGGGCTGAAGGCACTGGGTCTCATCTGAGGTAGCCAGACACAGAGGAAAGGGGGCATTGCCCACTTGGGGTGAAAAACAGAGAGCGGGAGTGGAGAATGCTGCAAGGCTTCACATGTGGTTGTTTGAGTGGCCTTAGATGTCAGGCTCCAGGGTCCCTGCTGGGGCAGGAGGAACTACCCTTTATATGTACCTACAACGTACCAGGTGTGTCCTAGTGCCTTTCCACACACCACCTCTTTTTTTTTTTTTTTTTTTTAATCATTAAAACACCTCTGTGGAAAGATAATCACTGCTTTCCCATTTTACAGATGGGGAAATTGGAGCTCAGAGGAGTTAACAAAGCCTGAGTGTTTTCCTGGACATCACTGTGCATCCTCCTTCCTACCCTGAAAAAAATATCCCCAAAACGAAGGCACAGTCCCGACCTGCCAGAAGATTATATCCAGTTAGGTTGGTTCTAGACATTCAGATGCCCGGATTTTCATTCTCGGCTTTGCTTGTTTGGGTTGAGAATACCCAGATGGGGGTGAACGAGTGCAGGTCTGGGCCTGCATCCAGAGTGTGCAGGGCACCACGCCCCATCCCCAGGGGGAGGAGTGGGTAGGGAGACGCTGGGCATCAGAGGTGGGAGTCCAGGCAGGCAGGACTGGCAGTCAGAGCCACCGTGCAGTAAGTGGAGGAAGGACAGCTCAGCACTGAATCTCTTTCCTGTCAATACCGGCCAAGGCGGACGGCATCTGTCCAAATTTTCTGGACCCAAATTTTATATCTTATGCTCACATGGGGAGTGGGAGATGTGTTCTTGCTGCTCAGATGTGATGAGTTCGATGACCTTGGCAAAGGGCAGGAAGCCATGAAATGAACACATTTCCTTTGCTTCCTCCTCCTCCTCACCCCTCATCGTTTATGGATCTGGGAGACGGCCTCTGACTTTGAGATGGGGTTCTGTGCCATAATTTGTGAGGGCCTTTGCCTAATCCAGCCTCATACTACAGATGCACAAAAGACTCTAAGTTCATGTCGAGTCACAAAAACCGACTCCACTTATCTTAAGCCAAAAAGGAGGCCTTCTCAGAGGAGAGCGGCAACTGGACCTCAGTGGAACCAGGGCCTGAAATGCACAGCGTCCCCAGGCAGCGCTCTCTCTCTCTCTCTCTCTCTCTCTCTCTCTCTCTCTCTCTCTCTCACTTTCTCGTTCTCTCTCATCTCTGCCGCCCTTTACCTACAGATGTGCTGTCATTTTTCCAATATACATGGCAGAGGATGACCATCCCCTCCAGCTCCAAGTTTATGTCAAAAGCTGGCCTCTCAGACAGAGAGTAAACTGACGACACCCTCTTCCCAGCTCCAACATTCCATGAAGACTGACAGGTCCCACCCATCGAGCAGCTGGTGGCCAGAGAGCAGGCTCATATTGTAGGAATATAGCAGTTTTCACTAAAAATATCTGAATTGGGGGAGGACATTTCCTAGGAAAGAGGGTGCTGGTGTGACAAGCCCATAGGTGACCCCTTCACTCAGCAATTCATCTTCTACAGAAGTCACACCCTCCTTACCGCTTTCCTACACCTTTTCGCTTTGCCTGCACCAATACCTCTTCCTCTGCTCATTCGGAAACATCCTCTGGACAGCTTTCCACCAGTCCCCAGCCCTCACCTCCCCTGGGGTTCAGCCCTGTCCCACTTCCTCCAGGAAGTCTACCCTGGAGCCTCTGAGACCTGCCTTTCTCTACTCTCCTGCAATGGAGGATCCAGGCCATTACCTGGTGCCTGCTTTTCCATTTATCAGATTTTGCTGAGCACCATCCATGTGCCAGGCTCCGTGCCTCAGTGCTGTGAGGACACCCCAAAGGGTGAGTTGCAACTGAAGCCTTGAGTGAACACACATTCCGATCATGTCCACAAACTGGTAATACATTCCTAAAGCTGATATACTACTCTCTTCACCATAAAACCGTGCTGTACTTTGATGCGGGTATCCACTGAGAAAGGGGGGGGACTGGCTGAATCTGGGTCATTACCATAGGAAATTCATACAGATAATCATTGACTCATGAATATTAATGCTTTTAATGAGGGTAAGACATTTAAAACAAAGTGTTCATTCTAGCTACTGTTGGACTTGCTCATTATTCTTTCCTATGTGGCTATTACCCATGATTTACCTGTATATCAAGCATCATACAGCTAAATCTACCTGTAGCTAAATTAGGTTAGCCGTTTGTTGGCCAAAATTACAATGTTAACTCATTTCCAGAGTATTCTTGGAGCCAATAGTTTCACATTTAGGTACATGATTTGCACTAACATTATCTGGTTAATGGTGCAAACAGCAATTTTCTTTATAGCTTTTTGAAATATAGTAAGATGGTGTTAACACGGTGTGCTTCTGAACTCTATTTATAATGTGTAGCATAAAGCCATTATTTTGGAGCATGCTAATCTGGAATTTGGAACAATTCAAAAATGAGCTGGGATCAAGTCTGCATGATTGCCACTTATAGTAATAAGGATTGGTAAGTTAACTGGATAAAGAAGATTATAAAGTAATTACCTCAGTAGCTCTGGAGTCAACACAGAAGATAGCAATTGGATGTAGTCAAAATTACCCTTGAAATTCCCTAAATCACCCTTAAAATATATAAGAACGTAACAACTCAGATACACCCAACAAAACCCCTTTATTTCCTCCAACATTAGAAGAAATTTCTCTTCCTTTAGTTCTGCATTAGATAAGAAGTTGGCGTGTATTGGTGGCCATGTTGTGTGAAAACTATGTATGTTTGACGTGAGTTCATGTAAACATGTAGGTGACAGTCTCCCAACGAGGTGCCTCTAGAACAGGCTCCACGGGAAACCAAGGCCGGGAGAGGTCATAACCCACTGTGGAGTGTTGCTTCAGATGGCGAGACCGAGTTACTTCTCCACCTCTCTCTCTCTCTCTCTCTCTCTCTCTCTCTCTCTCTCTCTCTCTCTCTCTCTCCCTCTCTCTTTTTAAAAACACTTTTACCTCCCCCCAATTAAGCTTACATACGTCTAACCGAACCCAAAGCATCTGAGTTGACTCCACCCAGACAGGTCAACTGCAACTGCGGTGCCCACCTTCACTAACGCAGGTCCTGGATGAGCCGATGGCCCTTTGGAGCTGACGTCCTCTCCCAGTTTCAAGTGGCCCAGACTGCTCTCGCCCCTCCTTGGTGTGTCCGAGTAGGGGGTAGGTACACTTGGTGAGAACAGGCCCACTCCATGGCTGGGATCTCTACTCCACTTCTGATCTGCACTCTGCTCTGAGAACTGCTGTTCTGCTTGGGGAAACTGTTCTCTCAACTACGGCGAGGTTTAATTACCATGCTCCTGCTGTGGGGGAAAAGCCTATTCTGGAAGCAAGGCCCTCTCAGACCAATCTGTCATCTTGCTCATTGAGCGATGGTTCCGCCACAGGGCAGGAAATTAGAAAAGATCTGCATTTGGGAGAAGGCTGGTGGGTGGTTGGAACACAGCCCTGGAAAGGCCTGGGAGCCTCAAAGGGCTCGGGTGAGGGGAAGAGAGTGCGGAACAGCCTGGCACTGGGCCTCTGTGCCCTTTCCTCGAGCTCCAAGGCTTAGCGCTCTGGCCTCTGGCCATCCTGCTTCCCAAGGCAGCCAGCAGAGTGCGGCTGAGGGACACGGCCTCTTAGTCTCTCCAAGTCCTAGGAATGCTGGCCTAATAATAGGCAAGGTTTCCATTGGCGTCCATTTGTGGAGCACTTACATGGGCCATTCCTCCAACTTTCCCAGGAATGAATGAATCTCAGTGCACAGACTCAGGTGTGCAAGAAATATACTAGAATCCAGTTGTTTGGAGTCCTGTGACCATCCTGGGCCTGACCCCGCAGCCAGCATTTCTGGGTATCCCTGCCAGCTGGCTTCTGCCTGCATCCCCCCCTCCCCCAGGAGGTTGTCCCAGTTACCTTTGCTGCACAACTTACTGCCCCCAAACACAGCAACTAAAAGGAACAATCATTCTATTATTTTGTCAGTTCTGGGGGTCAGGAATTTGGGCACAGCTGCGCGATTCTTCTGCTGTGTGTGGTGTTGATGGGGTCCCAGCAATGGCGTTCAGGTGCCCTGGTCTAGACTGGACAGTCCACAGTGGCTTTGCTCATGTGTGCGGTTCCTTGGTGGGGACAGCTGGCAAGGTGAGCACCGCTGAGCCGCGCTTCCTCTCAGCGTAGTGGCCGGGGCTCTCCAAGCAGTCCATCCAGTGGGTAGTCATTCTTCTCACAGAGCAGGTCAAGGCTCCAAGAGACCGAGGCAGAAGTCCTCTTATGCCCAGAACTGGCCAGCACTATTTTTACTACAGTCCATTAGTCAGAGCAGTGCCAGGCAGCCCAGATTCAAGGGAGGGGACACAGAGCCAACCTCTGAGTTTTGGGCCACTTTCATTCCCCCGCAGAGGCACGGGCGGGCTATTGGAGGGTGGGCGAAAGGGAGAACGGCACCTTTCCCCTCTCGTCTCTGCCCGGAGCAGCAGAGCTGAGAACGGCTGTGTATATTTCAGGGCTCCAATACTTCCCGGACACGTGAGTCATGGCGCAGCTTCCTCCACGTGACCCGAGCCCCGGGTTCAGGAAACACCCTCCAGGGTGGTATCGGGGTCCCAGGAGGCTCTCAAAGAGCGAGGCATTTGGACGTTCATCTGATCCTGAGTCACCCACCTCTGCTAAGTGGTCTGCCATCCATCAGTGTGGCCATACAGGGCTGACCACTCTCTGCAATTCTGTCCTACGTGTGAAGCCTGGGACTTCTCTGCAAGACTGCCTGGGCCCTCCGCCCTGAGCACACTATGTGCCGTTTTCCCTCTCCCATCTTAACAGTTGTCTTAACAGAGGACCCAGGGGGCCCAGAGACCTGGGGGCATTTAGTAGAATACAGCAACTGTCCTGACCTCTGTTTCCTCACCTCCTGCCCACGCTTCCCACTGGCTGAACCCAATGAGAAGCCAGAGGTCATAGGCACCTGGGAGATGCCAATCGTGGAGGCCAATGTTCTAGGGCAGAGGCAGAGTGACCGCAGGGGTGAAGGGCGATGACCCAGCTCCTCATGGTCACCGCCTCATAAAGCTTCTCCTCTCCTGCGCTGTGTGACTAGGTCCCAGCAGGACTTGGAGTAGCACCATGACAACTTCAGGTGGTTTCCCTCTGTCCCTTTAAAACCAGCACAGGAGGGACCCCTGGGAGGGCAGCACAGCCCTGCACTCACCTGGCACACCTGTACCACTCACTCACACTGCAGCCCACACTCACGCTCACCCACACCCATTCACACACGCTCGACAAATCCAACTTCACGTCCACGTCTGCCTACCCACGTGCACAGGCACCCTCGCACACCTGAACAAAGGTTTACGTAAGCTTCTCCCAAAGCACCCTGCCATCTTTTCCGTTATATTCAATTGAGAGCAGAGGTCCCCAAAATAGTGGAGAAGGGGCTTGGGGCGCAGGTGAGAGGCCTGGATTTGAGTCCCAGCTCTGCCACCACCCCTTCGCATCAGCCCCATCCTCGCCTCGGCCTCAGTTTCCACATGTGAGGTGAGGGGGCTGTACTACTGGGCCTCTATGAGACCTCCAGCTCTCTGATTCCGTGTGAAATGCCCGGACTGCTCCTGAGATTAACCACCTCCCAAGGACAGACAACTTGCCGCCCGCACACACACATTATTCTAAGCCCCCCCACGCAGCCCCAGCTCCTACAGAAACAACCTGTCCCATCACCTAAGATTCCTGACTGCTGGGGGTAAATCCGAGTTAAAACCAGTGAGACTTTGAGACTTTGGCACTAGTGCAAAAGCATCCTCTCCAGGAGAGCGTGTGCATACGTGCAGACTGCCGGCAGTCGGGTGGCTGTCCCTCCAGGCCTGGCGGCAGCCCTGGGTCCCCTCTCAGTCAGTCAGTCATTCAGCAGACCGCTTCTGCACGCCAATGGGGTCCCAGACTCACTGCTGGACCCCAGGCATATTGAGAAGTGAGTGACACCCACGCCCTGGCCTCAAAGGGTTCAGACCCCAGGAAGGAAACAGACAGAAGCAGGAGGAGACTGTGGAAGCGGTAACCGCCGGGTTAGTCCTCACGGGGGCTGTGGAAGAGGTCTCTAAGGAGGCCCCTTGATGGAGGACGTAACCCCTGAGCTGGGCCGAAGGGAACGGCATTGGAGGCAGAGGGATCAGTATAAGCAAAGACACAGAAACAAAAAGAAAAAGAAAATTAGCAGGGGATTCTGTAGAAGCACAAAGAGTATGGATGTCACATACTAGCTCTCGCTTTTCTTAGAAACGGCAGGAGATGAGTTTTATTATAGAAGCAGAAGGGGAGGGGCAGCTCACGGGGGACCCCCTGTGTATAAAGACCTTCTCTTCTTGGTGGTGGTGGAGAGCCAAAAATGGGTCTGTCTGGGTCCCATTAAGGCCACAGTGTCTAGGCGTGCCCACAGAGTGCCCAGGCCATGGCAGGGGCAGTATTTGGTGAGTGGGCAAGTGAATGAGTGAGCGAGTGAGCAAGTGAGTGAGTGAGTAAGTGAGTGAAAGAAGAAATGAATGGAACCAGATTTGCCTTTAAGACAGGTCACTCCAAAGGCTGCATGAATCCCACATTCCCAGTCCAACAACGTCTTCCCTAATGGGCTGGACATGTAACAATTCTCAGGTTCTTGTCTGGGCATTGGGAGCTGAGTGTCACAGCTCCCAGAACACATGCCGCCATCTAAGCGGACGTACACAGGTCATTTAGGTCATCTAGGCGGGGCACAGGCCCAGCTTTAGAAACACTGGGACACAGGGTAAGAGCGTTACTCTTCTTCCATTCTCTTTCTAGTCTGTGTACTTCAAAGACAAAGCTATATTTCTTGCTGGCATGCCTTGAACACTTCAAAATATAGGCTAGTCTGTCCCCACCCATTGTTTCTTAATCACCACAAGAATATGGTAACATCCATTCTGGGGTCATCCCCCCATCAGACCTTCCCCAGTGCTCCCAGCCTTGGTGAACTGATGCCCAAGCCAGAGACCCGGACGTCATCCTTGCACTCTCTCCCTCCTCCAGCCATAACAAGTCCCGTCCATTCCACCTTCTAAGAATCGGCAGCAGTCGTCCTCTCGTCTTCATGCCAGTGGCACCATCGTCTCACCAGATCTCTGAATGGCCTCCGAGCCGACCTTGGGTATTCACTCCTGCACGCTCCTCCAATCCCATCTATACCTTCCTCCAATCCTGCATACACCCTTCTCTAAGCCTGTCTCCACCCTCCCCCAACCCGTGCACACACTCCAGGCAGAGTTATCTTCCCAGGACACAAGTTCAACCATGCCACTTCTTTTGATGCCCCCCACCCCCATCACCTTCAGGATCAAGCTCCTCATGATGCTTTCAGTTTAGTGGGGAAGCAAAACCAAAAACAATAGACAAACAAATGAAATATAATCAAGTAGCGATCAATGTTCAGAAGAAAACCACAGCAGCGGCCAGAGAGCACGTGGGCACTTATGTTTAGACCCGGTGGTGAAGGTGGGGAGGGGGGTCTCTCTAACGAGGTGGAATGGGAGCAGAGACCTGAGCACGTAGTTCGTCCTCAGTAAAATGTAGTTGACTCACTAACTAGCTGAGTATCTCACTGAGAGAAAGACTAACCCATTTTTCTGGAAGTCTTTCCCTCCAGCTAATTTTGTTCCAAGTCATAAGCATGAAGCTTGGGGGACTGGAGTGGGAGTTTTAATTACCTGACATGTAGCAAAGGGAATGGAAGCCCCAAACCCCAGAAGCCTTTTCTGCAAAAGGTCCAGGGCTTGCTAATAAAATGGTGCTTTCATTCTCATTAACGGGGTAATTGATTTAAGGACCAGACCCGAGGATTATTGATCAGTGTTAATCATTAGACAATACCAACTTAATGAATCTAACTGCCATGACACCCCTGTGGGACTCAGAGAAGGCCAGTGAGATACACTCACCTTGTTCATTTCTAGTCCAGCAAACAGACTTTTTCCCCCCTAGGAATCTAGATTATTCCAGGGGAAAAAAGGCAAAATAGGAGTCACTGGGAGGTAAACAGTTTCTCCTTTTGGCTGAGCTGCTGCTGGAGCTGAGCTACCATCCCAGCCTCTGTGGCATCCATCTGCTACTGCTGCCACCTCTTCCTATCCAACTCTCTGAAATAAACTTACCGTTTTAGAGAAAAGTTGTAAAAATAGTAGAGTTTCCATATACCCCACACCCAGCTTCCCCTCTTAACGTCTTACCTTAGCTTTGTCACAATTCATAAACAAATATTGCTGCATTATTAAATAAAGTCCAATAAAGTCCCTTAGTTTTTACTTGAGGTCCTTTTTCTGTTTCAGGATCTCATCCAGACACCACATTTTATTTAGTCATCATGTCTCCTTAGGCAGCTCTTGGCTGTGACAGTTTCTTAGACTTTCCTTCATGTTAATGACCTTGATGGCTTTGAAGTTCCTTTGAAGGTGTTTTGTAAAATGCCCCTCAGTTGGGTTTTATCTGAAGTGTGTAGACTGAGGTTATAGTTTTTGGGAGGAAGACCACAGAGGTAACGCACCATCCATATCCCATCATGTCAAGGATACATAGAATCAGCATGATTTATCACTGTGATGTTGACCTTGACCAGCTGGCTGAGATCGCGTGTGTCAGTTTTCTCCTCTGTCAAGCTCCTCTCTCCCCCCTTTACATAGTGTCCTCTTTGGAAGGAAGTCACCATGCCCAGGCCACAGCTGTGTGGGGAGTTATGCTCCACCTCCTAGAGAATGGAGTTTCATCAGAAATCATTGGGAATTCTTCTACATGAGAGATGTGTTTATGATAGTATGGACTCACGGGTATTTGTTTATAGTTTGGGCTGTAAGCCAATATCATTTTACTTTTCGTGTTGCTCAGCTTGTTCCACCTTTGGCCACTGGAAGCTCTTTGAGTTGGTGCCTGTGTCTCTGTGACACACCCATCATTGTAGGGACTTTCTGTTTGTTTTATGAGCACTCCCCTACTTTCTGGCACAACAAGATGCTCTAGGCTCATTTTGTATATTTCCTGCCCCAGCTCTAGAATCAGCCATTTCTCCAAGGATCCCTGATTCCCTTTATTGGAGAACCTTATATTAATTTTCATAATGGGTTGTTATTTTGTTTCATTTTCTTTATGAGCATGAACGTAAGTCATGCTCATTATGGAATATGCAGCAACTACATGAAAGAATAGGGACGCTAATAAGTATCCCCAATAACCCAATAGCAGAGCTGATGGTCCAACTAGGTCTTATTTTCAGGGAAACACGTTATCACTAAATTAACGTTAGGAGTCCTGGGTCCAAGTCCTGGTTCTGTTGTATGACACGGAGCCCTGGGCCACCACCTCTTCCCTCGTCACTGAGCAGGTTGGTTGTCCTAATACCAGGTCAGCCCTTAGAAATCCCTGAATCCCTGACCACATCAGAGATTGCTCTCTTGTGTTGATTTTCCTCTCTTTCCAAGTAAAGAGAGGCTGTGGGCACGTAGCGGAGGAGCCAGTGAGGGTACCAGAACCTGGGAACAGACAGAGTTGGGGGATCCTGGCAGGGGAGGAAAGGAACAAAAAGAGTGATTAGTGCCTGGTCTGTGCCAGGCACTGACGTTTGAACATTATCCACAGCGCCTGATGCGAGGCAGCCCAGATGACTGTGGCTGGTCCCTGGTGTGCTACGTGGGGGTAGTTTCCAGGGGTTTCATGGAGGCTCGCGTGCAGTCTGGCTGGATGGGCACGGTGTTATATCTGGTGTTGGGCAGCTTGGCGTGGTGTTGCTAGGGTCTCTGAAAGAAGAGCCATTAGGTCACCCTTCTGTCTGGCTCCTTCTGTAGGAATCCGGGATAAAACTGTTCCACTAGTCCTGCTTCCTTGGAGTCCCCTTCCTGCATTTCCAGGCTGGGCTCGGTGCCCCCGAGTTATGCTCTTGCTGCCCTGCTGCTTCTCTTTCTCAGTACCCATCCTGTTGACTTACCATCATCATCCAATCGTCTGCCTACCCCCCTGAACCTGTGGACAGTGGGACTGAGCGCTCTCCAGGGGCTGGCACCGATCCTGGCATAAGCAGGTGATCGATGCTTATTGAATGAATTGAGACAATCCAGAATACTCTGTCTAGCTCAGCATTGTACAGGAGGGGAAAAATGGAGTCAATATGACTTTGCACAAGTCATGTAATCTCTCTGGACTTCAGTTTTACACCCTACAGATACAATAATAATTGCCCCCACCTCCTGGGACTGCATTGATGATTAAATGAGATAATATACACAATACTACTAACTCCTCTTACTTGAAAGTGCCTTATGTTCCTGGTGCTGGATTTGGCTTCAGATAATGTATTTAAAGTTATCAATACAGTGCTACTTAACAAATATTTATTTTCTTCCCCCAGAACTACATTAAAGTTTAAATGTTGAAGTTAAAGTGCATTTGTCGAAGGGATGGATGGATGGGTAGGTGGTTTGCAGACGTAGAGGCCTCCCAACAGCAGGAGACAGAGTGGGTGTGGGGCTACCACTGGCTCAGCAGATGTTTATACCATTTTAGAATAACTACCTTGAACTTCAGAGAGTATCTGGGTATGAAAGTTTGGCCTTAATTAAAGTCTTAGCACAGTGTTAAATGCCATTTTATTTTAGTTCATAATTAACACTAATGAGATGAGTGGATCACAAACAGCACACACTCTGAGCAAGTGAAAAACAACATCTGAGCCTGGTGGTTTCCATTTTTGCTTTTCCCCCTCCCATGCTCTGCTCAATTAAAAGTTTTGAGAAAATATTGCAACTACACTCCCTGTCTTTATGGTAATGAAGCATATTAATTTGAATGTGATGAATACAATATTCTACTGACTTTTTTATTCCCTTATCTACAAAAGTTTAAAATAATGAGCCAATTAAATCAGGAAAGGAGAATGCAGGGTTTGCCTGGGGTGCCAATTCAGCAACCAAAGAATTGAAAGAACAAAAATCTGTGATAGCGTATGAGCCACACTCCACCCCCTGGGCTATCGCTGAAAGCTACTAACTCATAATGACCAATGTGGACCAGGGCAGAACAAATACTGTCTTAGGGATCCAGAAGCCAACTTCTAGATCCTGCTGGAGTGTTTTTCAGTGAATATTTGTTGGCTGGATGGATGAATGGATGATGGATGGAAGGAAGGATGGAATGTACAAATCAGACCACACCCCAAGGTCCCATTCTTCCCAAGGTAGCAAGTTACGTCTAGTCTGGAACTGACTAAACCCGTCTAAGACCTAGAAGTTAGTGGCAGAACCTAGAGATAGAGTCCAGGTCTCTGACGTCTTTACTCCAGAGGCAAAAACTACGAATTAATAGAAGTAGCCTGAGCTCAGGTATGACAGTCCCTGAAAGCTCAACCCTAAAGCAAAGGGCCCCCCAACGAGCTAACCCCAGGAAAGGCTGAGCCTTCCCCACTATGAGCTTCTGCACGTAAGAGGGCCATTCTAGAGCAGGCCTATAACCCTGACAGGTGTTTCCACGAGGACCTCTAGGAGGCTTGCCACCTTCATGCGTTCCTTCAGTCATTAATCGCTCCTTGCCACTGCGTCATCGGAGGCAGGCTGGGGGGCATGTCCCACAGTCTCTGTGTATTTTATACCCCTCCATTCTGTTCTCTGCATTGCAGCCATTTTAAAACACAATACACACGTACACACACACACACACACACACACACACACACACACACGATGTTGTTCCTTGCTTAGCACCCATTGTACCCAGGATAGACAAATCCTTAACAAGGTCTACAAGACTCTGCATGGCCTGACCCTGAGTGCTTCCAGCCTTATCTGTCGCCACACCTGCTCCCTCCCTGCCCATTCTCTGGGCTGTAGCACTGGCCTTCAGTCGGTCCTTGACACCTCTTCAACACTCAGGCACCCAGGCACCCCAGGACCTTCGCACAGGCTGTCCCTTTTTCCTTCAATGCGCTTGCCCAACCTGTCATCTCGTTAATGCTTATTCACCCCTCCATTTAGCTCAAGCATCACTTCCGCAAGGAAGGCGTCCCTGATAAAACTCCCGACCTCAATTCCAGCCTGGGCTGGGCCCCTATATTTATGTTGTCATAGCCCTGAGAATGTTTCCTTTCTAGCTTATCACAGCTTGTAATGACATGCTTATGCTGTCGTTTCAGTCATGTACCCCCCCCTCCGTAGGCCATTCGCACAATCATTGATGTCTAAATATCTCCATGCTTCACACAGTGTCTGGCTCATAAGAGCTGCTCAACAAGCATTGCTGAATGAATGAATGGTTGAATGAACAAAGGCCCAATTCAAGAGCTTAGGCTCTTTCTACTCCACGACACTACTTCCAATTTTGGATTTCTTAATTTCCGAAGCACTTGGGCTAGGCCTTATGCTGGGAGCTTAAACAACTAATATCTACCCTTGCCCTCAAATAGAGTGTAACAAGAAACAAATACACAAATACACAATGACAACACAGTGTGTCAAGTGCTACAACATCGTGTTTCCCCAAAAATAAGACCTAGTCAGACAATCAGCTCTAATGCGTCTTTTGGAGCAAAAATTAATATAAGACCGGGTCTTATTTTACTATAAGACCCGGTCTTATATAATATATGATATGATATGATATGATATGATATGATATGATATGATATGATATGATATGATATGATATGATATGATTATGATATGACATGATATGATACTGGGTCTTACATTAATTTTTGCTCCAAAAGATGCATTATAGCTGATTGTCTGGTTAGGTTTTATTTTCGGGGAAACACGGTAAATGTATAGGTGTGGTGTTTCATGGAAACATGGAAGAAATGCTCTGAGAGGCTTCCCAAAAGAGATGTTTCCTGAGCTGAGTCTGAAAGGAAAAGGTGTTGGCCAGGGAATAAGGGTACAGGCAGAATTTCAGGTCAAAGGACAGTTCAGAAGGCAGAGCCTGGCACTGGAGGAAATGCAATCCCTGTGCTGACTATGCCCTGGTGGACTGGCAGGGCCGTGAGCAGTGAGGCTGGGACGTGGGCAGGGGCTGGATTACTGAGCACCTTCAATGACAACCAAAGATGGCAGTGGAGACTGAATGTAAGGGACGGGTGTGGTGAGGCCTGTGATCTGAAGAACTCCCTCTGGAAGTGCTTTGGAGAAGAAGTGCTCATATTTCAAGGGGGAGACTTCTTCCTCTCAGGGAAACAGAGGCTCAGTCCCAGGGCTGTCAATCAAACTCCTTCCCAGAATCCAAACTTTCTTTTCCAAAGGGTGCTGAGTGTGGCTGACCTTGCTTATTAATTGCAGGAAGAATTAATTTCAGGGTGGGGAATTTTTTAAAAAAAATACAAGATTAAGCAGTGTAATCAACTGCTGCAGAGAGTTGGAAATGCAATAAATAATAATAGCATTGAGAGCTGTTTTTAATAACTCACCAGTGTAATTTGGGCCCAGCTTCTTAGAGCATATGTAAAATATGCCACAATGTATATAATGGCAAATGCTTCAATGCCAGCCTCTGAAGACAAATGTCTGCCCAGGAGGAAAGGGGGGCAGAAAATGAAGGAGAAATTGGAGGACCTGATTGCAAACAGGGTGTAGGAAGGCAAGCATCGTTTATCTTGAGTCCACTAATTCAAAATGTGTGAGCCCTTGCCGAGGTGATAGGTTTCAGTTGGTTTGTCTTCAGGGACGGGACAGGTTATATGGTAAAAGAGGTATTCATAATTTGTAAGAGAGTAAGTTGTTTTCATACTCTATAGAATCACCATTTGCATGCAGTCCATATTCTAATTACAGATCAGCCTTGTCTGTTACAGCAGGTCCCCAGGGGACTGATGCTTTGGCAGCATTTGTTTTACTGAATTGAGTTACTAAATATTCATGAAACCATGAAAACTTGTTATTTAAAAGTATTTGATGAAGTCTGACTTTTAGTAATTCATGTGCCCTGCGTCTACCCTAGCCATCCCTCCTCCCCGAAAAAAGTCAAAATTAGTGGGATGGAGCTAGAAGCTCTCCCCTGGGAGGCCTCATGCCACTGTTAAAATGAGATGAACTTGGAGTCAGATAGACCTGAGTTAAATTCTAGTTCTACCACTTACGAGCTGTGACCTTCTGCAACTTCCTTAAACTCTGCGGCTCTATTCCTGAACTTTTAGATGAGAGTGATGGTGATGGTGATGATGATGACCAAGACAGCTACTACTTATGGGTCCCCTGTTGCATTAGCTCTGTCACAGCCACACTATGACATTGGTGCTACTAAGATTCCCATCTTACAGATGAGAAACTGAAGCTTAGGACAGTCACGTAACTTTTCCAAGGCACGTGGCTAATAAATAACTGTTCTGGGACCCGTCTGTCTGACTTCAGAGGCCATGCTGGTAAGCAGGCTGTGCTGTGCGCTGATACTAACTCCTACAGTTTGGGAAGATCTGAGACAATGTGTGTAAAGTATAGTCCCTGGCACATAACAGACACCTTGTAAATGTCCCTTAGATTGATCTTCTTTGCTGTGTCCTTTCTGGGGAAATATAACCTCTATGTCTTTGTCAAAGTTTTATTGATGCCCCGATCATTCCACACCCTTGTTCAAGTCACTCCACACCCCTCCCAGGCCTCAGGTTTTTCACCTGTAAAATGGGGCTGGGTGGGAGTTCTTACACATACCACTGGTTTGGGTGTGAATTAGTACAACCAGTGTGGAAAACAACGTAGTGATACTTGGTCAAGCGGAAGCTGCACAAATCCGGGATGCAACCATTCTACTCTTCCCCTAGAGCAGGGTTTCTGCCCCTCCACACGCACTACTGACATTTTGGGACACAGGCTTCTTTGTGGGGTGGCGGAGGTTCTGTGCATTGCAGGATATTTAACTGCATCCCTGGCTTCTACCCACTAGATGCCAGTAGCATCCCCTAGTTGTAACAACCAAAAATGTCTCCAGATATTGGCAAGTCTTCCCACGGGGGCATAGGTGCCCGTGAGAGCCCCGCCCTGAAGGAACTCTTGCAAACGTGCATCAGGAGAATGTTCAGTAATGATCAGAGCCACAAGTTTGCAAGAGCAGGAGAGTGGGAACAACTTCACTGTCTACTAACAGTTGGATAGTGTATCAGTAGGGCATAGCCACCGAATGGAAGATAATACGACAGTGAAAATAAATGAACTACAGCTACATAAGTGAACCTGAATGAGTTTCATAAACATAGGTTTGAGCAAAAACAAAAACAAAAAAAAGCAAATTGCGGAAGTCTACATGGATACCACAGACTCCATGTAAAGTTGAATGACATGTAAAATGATGCCATATACTATTTAACAAATAAACCCATATATGTACATGAAGTAAAACTAAAAAAAAAAAAAAATCACGGAAGTGAAAATCACCAAATTCAGGATATGGTTACTTTTGGGGATGAGGGCATAATCAGAGCAGGATACATGGGCTTCAACTCTATTCGTATAACTTTATATCCCAAGACAGGTGTATGAGTGTTCATCAGATTATGCTTTATACCACTTTGTATGTCTGAAGTATTTCATTCTGCTTTTTAAAGTAGTTGGAGTACACAGGTGCTAATGGGGGAAGGGTGCATAGAAGCATCAGTTGGGGAATCTTTCCTGATTATACACATCTGCCTCTCGGAGAGTCTGAAACACTCTCTCCAGTGTACCCCTCCCCCCGCACCCCATCATTAAGCAAGAGTCACTGCCTTGGTCACTGCTCCCAGCAGGACTGTGTCACCCCTCAGCTATTGTAGGGTTGAGAATCCGTGGTCGCCGGAGAATTCTTGACACTTCCTCAGACTTATTCTTCCCCTCTAATATCCACGATGCCATAAAAAAAATGGATTTGGGGTCTACTAGGTGAATACACACATAAGCAAATACCCCCTCCCTCCAGTTCGCAAAGCTCAGCCATGACTGTGCCAGGTGGGGCCCTGGACAGACACATCCCTGGGGGTAAGAAGAGAACACCTTCCTGAGAGAGGCTTCTGCTGGAGTGTTTGAAACCATCCTCACACTCTTGGCCAACAGGGTATCTGGAGACTCAGGTAACACCGTTGTCATCATCTCATCAAGGTCAAGTATTGGAAGGTCATCCAGCTAGTGAGTGTCAGAGCCATGAATGGACCCATGTCTGCCTCCAAACCCCATCCACAATTGTGTCTGCGCCGTGCTATCTTCCTAGTATAATAATCGCTCTCACAAGTGTAACTGAGAGGTAATTAGCAAAGCAAGAAATTAAAGCAAGAGATTTCCCCTAAAAGCACGATTGACAAATACATGCTCTGCACTCAGAGAAAGCAGAGTGGGTTAGAAGAGTGTAGAGAGTCGAGACTTCCTGAGCCCTAGAAGTTGACTGGGTGGGCATTAGCCAGGCAGAGAAAAGAGAGAGCATTCCAGGAGGGGAAACAGATAGGTAGGGAATGGGCAGCTGACAGTGCAAGTCAGGTTCTGCGGGCCAGGAGGGCAAGGTCAATTGCACTCTGGTTGGAAGCGGCACCCCATCTGAAGGTCTGTTTGTAGGAACAGTCACTGGACTGGGGACTCCTTGGTGGCTGGCACTAATCTGGGTCACTGTTGTATCCCCAGTGCCTGAGGCAGAGTAGATAGGAAACATGATGTTGGAAGGAGGGAAAGAGGAAGGTGGGAAGGCAGGAAGGAAGGAGAGGAGGGAAGGAAGGAAAGAATGAATGTGTGTATTGAATTGGAATTTCTGTGGAAATTCCAGTGGCTCCCGGATCCCTCCTGAGTAAGCAAAGGAGGGGGAAAAATGAAACATGTCAGCGGATATTTAAATGCCATGACTCACTAGCTTTATTTACAAATGACTTTCCACTGACAACAGCTCAGTTTGGCTCACATCATCAAATGATTTGCTCTGACAATCGACATGATTGTTGTGTGTTCGTTAATAACTGTGCTCATTACTCTTCCCGACGTGGCAGCATGAACTCCTGCGTTCTAGCGGGTTTTAGGCAGAGAGATGCATGGGCACCTCCTCAGCCTGGGACCCCAGTGGTGGGGGCGGGGGCGGGGAGGGAAATGTTGATGAGATGGACACTGAAGGAGGAGTCCTGCAGGCTGAAAGGTGGGGCGCGGTGCGTGGTCCTGAAGTGCATCCCAAAGAGCATGGAATTCTTGAAGCAAGCTCCTCCCCCAAAGTGATTTCCTGAGGTTCTCGGGATTCTTTTTCCTGAGGGTTTTCTAAAATCCAAGAGGAAACCCAGAAAGCTTCTCTCCCATTGTCTCCCCTGCCCCCCACCCCATCGCCATGGAGCTGATGATAAACCAGAATCAACTACGCAGATCTGACTTTGAGGATTGACTTCCGAGGGATTGGGACCTGTGGGGGATGGGGAGGTGTAGAACCAGCACTTGGGTTCCCTGGGAAGCTGCCCGAAGCAGGACGCCTCCCCTCAGTGATGTGTCTATAAATGCACAGTGATGCTTTACCTTCCCACATCTGCCCCATCCCATAAATATCCTATCAAGGCAATAACGACCAGCGACAAAGTCAGATCATCGCTGGGACTAAATGAGAAAAAGTGTGTAAAAATATTGAACCCACAATGGGTGGTTATGATTACTGTTGTTATTATTATTGGGGAGAAGTGCAAAGGGACCAAGGGAAAGAACTGAGCAGAAGAAACAGGAAAGCTGTGGACCAGGAGCAACTCTGAACCCCTTCCCTAATTGCCCACCATTCCTGACCACCAGGAATCTGAGCCTTGGGTAACCAGACGATGCCCTAAATGAAAGAATGCACGAAAGCCCTGGAGTCCAGGCCTGGCTCTGCCCCCAACTAGCCACATCACTTCCTATGACACATTGAACCCTGTCCGAGCTTCCTCTGTCACTTGGTACTGGTAGGAACCTCACTGGTTGTTGTGCAAAAGTCCAGCGCAGTGGCTGGCCCGTGAAAAATGCTGATAGCATTTTGTTTTCCTCTCTGTGCCCCTGTTTGCTTATGTGTAAAATAAAAATAATGCTGTACATTAATTTAAAAGTTTATTGTAAAGAATGGCATGGTATTTTCTCAATAAGTAGTTTTTGAGAAACTACAATATTCAAAGTGATTTAAAAGGCTAAACAGAAATTTGCAAGTTAAAAGTCCTAGAGGATTTTTTTAAACATTGTGAACTTCCTAATTGGAAAGACTTTTTTTTTTTTTTTTCATCTATGCATAGTGTCTAACATGTGCCCAGTAAATATCTGAGAAAGGAGAGAGGGAGGAAAAGAGGGAGGGAGGGAGGGAGGGAGGGAGGGAGGAAGGAAGGAAGGAAGGAAGGAAGGAAGGAAGGAAGGAAGGAAGGAAGGAAGGAAGGATGGGAGGGAGGGAGGAAGGAAGGAAGGAAGGAAGGAAGGAAGGAAGGAAGGAAGGAAGGAAGGAAGGAACGGAAGGAAGAAAAGAAAGAAGGGAGGGAGGGAGAAAAGGGAGACATATGTCATTACTTTATTATTATACAGTTATCATCTTCATTATAAAACTAATTTAAACAAAGCCAGCCAGTACCCCCTAAAGGGCGCCAAGATAAGGACTAGATAAACAACACAGGAATAATTTTCCCATTTTGACCAGGGATGGGAATAGTAATGATTTTCTCTCTGAAGCATAACCATCTCGCAGTTAAATAATTTGCTTTCTGGTAGAATCAAGAGCTCAGAGATGGTGCTCTGAGGAATTCTTTCATTTCTTTCCCACCTTTGAAAGAAAAGAAAACTCCAAATGCAATTATTGGCATTATTTTCATACCAACTGCAGCAAAATATTCAAGACGATGAGGCTCCTACCAAATTAGTTTATCCAACTGAGACTCAGACAGTACCTTACCAGAAGACCACTCAGAAACCCACAGACCAAGAGCAAACCCCACTGCGTCAAGTGACTGAGGACGAGCATTGCACTTGGGTTCTCGGTTAACAAGTGAACTGCTCCTCCCATCTTGGGGACACTGCACCACAGGACACCTCTGTTTACTTCAGGCTCGACAGTGATGAGCAAGCCGAGAGCAGCAGAAGTGGCTATCTAGCATAGAATTGGGTTTTCTGACTGCCGGGGGCAGACACTCAAGTAAGTTTAATCATAATCCGATGAGACCATTTGTCTGAAAGGAAGGTTTGTGGCTGGAGAACTGAAGTTCAAGCACCCGGGAATTTCCAGAGGAAGTTGATTCCCTGCCTGAAATAGTATTATTTCCTCTCTCAAGATCCAAACCTTCAAACTATATATACTCAACGTACAACTTTTCCATGGGACTCCGTGTATCTCCTTGAGCATATAGATAGTAACAGTGATAATATTACTACCAGTTATTTAAATGAATAAAATCACTACTTTATTTCAATCTTCACAACTATCTGAAATAGGTACTAAGATGATCTCTGTCTTACAGGTGAGAAAACTCAGGGCAGAGAGGTTAAATAATTCGCCAGTGGTCACAGAGAGCTAAGTAAGGGGCAGAGTTCAGAGTCAGGCAGGCAGCCTGGCCAAGGCTGTGCTCTGAGCCTCCACGGACAACTCCATGCATGGGTATCGGGGACTGTCCTGAGAAGCTTATGGCATTATCTCACTTAATTATTGAAACAATCCTATGGCACAGGTTCCAGTATTATCCCCATTTTTCAGAGCCAGAAACTGACGACAAAAGACTAAATGATTTGCCCCAAGTCACACAGCTAGTAGGTGGCAGAGCTAAAATTTAAACCCAGAGATTCTGTGAACCAGACACTTGGTCCCATGGACCATTTTGATCTGTGATCTGTGTGCCCCCATCCCCCAATTCACATGATGAGGCCCTAATTCCAAATGTGATGGTATTTGGAGGTGATACCTTGGGGAAGTAACGAGGTTGAGATGAAGTCATGAGGGTAGAGCCTTCATGATGAGATGAGAGGAAGAGACTAGCCTCTCTCTCCACCATGTGAGCACACAGCAAGAAGGCAGGCAAGCGTCTACAAGTCAGGAAGAGGGTCCTCACCAGAACTGAGCCCACTGGCACCCTGAGCTCAAACTTTCCAGCCTCCAGAACTGTGAGAAATAACCAGTGTATTGTTTATGGCATTTTGTTATAGCATCCTGCGCTGACTAAGACACTAGGCATTCATTCGTCAGTGTGACCATCTTGGTCCCCAAGATTCCTAAGGGACCTTGAAGACCATGTCCAGTATCCATTTGTCAGGATGCGAAGGTCTGAATTAGAACCCAGACTTCCGTGGTGTCTGGATCAGAACAAAAGTCAGGTACCTGGTACATGAGGTCAGGTCACTGCCCACCCTCCTCCCCCCTCCATCCCCATCCTACCCCTCCCCTACCCCTGCCATCCTCACCCAGAGAGAATGTCTCGTGAAATGATCAAACCTTTGTTTCTTTATGGCAAACAGACTGGAGAAAAAACCGCCCATCAGTTCTGATAAAGAAATAAAAAGGACCAACCAAGTGATGATTCTTGTTCAAAAAAATATATAGTAATTTGGGACAAATTAGTAAGAGAAGTGTCCAGTTTTGTGCAGGCTCCTGTCTATAATGGAAATGTATTCACCTCACAATCTATATGGAAATAAGAAAAAAGCAATTTGTGAAGTGGATTCCATAAGTGCTCCTGGTAGGGCAAAAATTTCTCATCAAGTGAAAGAGGGAACTTCAATAAAAATTTTAAAGGAGGTTATATGTAGAGGGAAGAATTGTGCAGATACCACATGGTGCTGGATGGAAATGTGATGGGAAAGAAAGGTAGTTTCTGTAAGAAGCAATTCATGAATTTCTCACAAGTGCCAAACCTTTTATCAGCTGGATATATGGGGAGAGCATGGATTTTGGTGGCAGGTAGACCTGCGTGCGACACCCAGACACCCGCTACCTAGGAGACCTGAATTTCCCTCGATTTTCTTGGGGAGGAAAAGTGGCAATACCTCCAAAGATATGGTGGAGAATTCAGGGAGATCGCCTGTGTAATGCACCCCACAATTTCTAGAAAATCATAGCAGTTAAGTCTGTCTGATGGCAATTTAGATAACTCACCTGAAAGGTGGGTGTTCCTGAAGTTCAGGGTTAGGAGACCATCAGGACAGGACTTGTCTTTGAGGCCAGAATTCTTGGAATAGTTTAAGTCTTTACATGGTGACATCAAGGCAGAATGGGAAATGCTACTCCTCCTTCCCGTGTCATTCATTCCCCGAAATTCCAGAAAGCAGCAAGGGATTCAGTCTAGGTCCTGGCACCTGGCTTGCATCTAATACCTGTTTGTGGGACTGCCCTGGGAATGTTGTATGTGAGGTGAAATAGGGCAAAAAAGTGAAAATATAGGACAGCAAGGTGGCTGAGACCAGAGCACATCTGCCCAGAGCTGATCTCTAGAGCAGTGAGCACGTATAAGCTTGCAAAGGTGAACAATGCAGAGGTGGGAAAGAGTCAGGGATGGCACCAGTCTTAGAAAGCAGAGAATTGTTGGAAAGAAGCAGTAGAGAGAGAGGAAGGAGCAGGTAGAAACCAGGAGAGGTACAGGCTAGAGAAGCCAAGAGAATAAAGTACTGACTTAGCAGAAACTTGGAATTCTCTCTGCTCTAATTTACTTCCTCATGTCTGGCTTTCCCTGAAATCCCCTAAGCCTACTAGGTTAAATATTACACTTACTAGAGCTCCAGAAGAGAGGAGATTCAGTAAGTCAGGAACACCTCTGGACATGTGAATTAATCAGGTTTCCTTCAGGGCAGCTGGGATCTGGAATGGCAGACTGGTGTCCTGGTAAACTGGTGTACTCAAGTACAATGTTTGCCAATTTCCATAGTGCAAATACCCCTATTGTGGCTGATCTCATGCCACCAAAGACTTAACAACTGCCCTGCTGATTTCCTGAAAATTTACCAATCAGCTTTCACAAGCTGGAATAGGCTGGCTCCAAGACACCACTGTCCAGGAGGCTGATATATAGAACCAGCAGGGGAGGTGCAGGCAGAGAAGACAAGCGTTTCCTGAGTCTCACTCACATATGTAGACTGTCTCCCCCTATCACAAAGGAGGAAAGGAAGGAGAGACCAGCATTCACATTTAGTTACTATTGTTGTTTAAAACTGATTACACACATACCTGGGAGAACATTTCAACAGTGGGTCTCCTTCTGACCCCAAAATCTCAGCTCTTCTCTCCAGAGAAAACTAACTCAATTATCAGTGTATCCTTCTGGAAATATATTGTGGATATTCCAGCATGTGTGTGTGTGTGTGTGTGTGTGTGTGTGTGTGTGTGTGTCCCTTTCCAAAATTAAAACGGTAATGTACTAAATAACTTACTTTTTTCACTTTAATATATTTTCAGTATTCTTCCAGGAAAAGATAAATGTGTTGTATAATTTTAATGACTATATAGTATTCCTTTCATATATGCACTATAATTTATTTAATGTTTCCTCACAGATGAGCATATTTTTTTTCAGCCTTTTGCTGTTATAAACAAATGATGCATATATTTTTATGCACATAAGTAGGCATCTCTGTGAATGAAATGAAATTTCAGGATCAAATAGTGTATATATATTTTTCCCTCCCAAGAGGTGGTACAAATTTCCATTCCTACCACCAATTCATGAGAATGTCTTTTCCCCAGATTGCTGCCACCAACATGTATTCTCAGAACCTGAGACCAGCCTTTGGTAGGTGCATTGTAGCCTCACATTTGCCATAGGTTCCCTTACTTGAGGTAGTTTTATTCACAGAAGAGGAAATTGGGCCTCATGGAGATCAAGGCACTTTCCCAGACAGGCCTCTATGACCCTAAGTCTCCAATCTCTCTTCCTCATGTTGGCCACTCTTCCCCACCAGGCTCACTGCTGACAATTCAGGGTAGGAAGACTGTCAAGTTTGCCACAGAGCCTGGAACCTCAGGACACACCAATAGCATTGCTTTTGCTTCCTTGTTTATTTGTTGTTGTTGTTGTTTGTTTTGCTTTGTTTTTCTTTATTTCCATAAGTGTTGCTCATTCAGTTTTGCTTTTAATGATTTCTGCTACTGGTATGAAACCTGCCCCAACACAAATATAACTGTGTACTCAACCCAGTTTGCAATTACTTTCTTGGGAATACAGTTTCCAGCGACACTTTGTGATGTCAAACAGGGACCACCTGTATTCCAGAATATGTAAGCTTGATTAGTTTTTTAGTGAAGAAGTACAAACTATTGTCCCTTTGGAAAATAGCCTGCACCTCTAAGTTTATCTCAGATTGAAAGTAGTAAACCTCTTCCTATGTCTTTGAAATAGTCTACACTCACACAAATTCCCTCTGAGTCTCAAAGAGAAAATGTCATGAGACACTGCCTATTATGGTTACACTCAGATAGCAGATGTTTAGGCGTTGGTTAAACCTCTGGGGAGATTGCCTTGGGAGAAGAGGAAATAAAAGTAAAGATTACTATAAAACAACACAGCGATTACCAGCTAGGAGGAGGAGAAAGGTGGAGGGAATGGGGGGAGTGGGAGGGAGGGAGGGAGGGAGAGAGGGAGGGCGAGGAAGAAGACCGGTGAAAATAAACCAAGCACTTAGGAGAACAGCAGGAAGGGCGCTTGGAAGCCTGGTTTTCTGGCTTCCAATGCCCGCCTGGCGTCTTGCTGGTGCGTCCGTGTTCCGAGAGGATGTGGGCAGAGGGGGAGTCGGAGGGGCTGCAGACCTTGGGAATAGTGGTGGTCGTGTGCTCCTCTCTGAAACTTTTGCACTACCTCGGGCTGATTGACTTGTCAGACGGTAAGTGAACCTTCAGACCTCTCTGTTTTATATAAATGTGTGTTTTTCGGTTTAGGCTGGGTGAGAGTAGTTTAGAAAATGCAAGGAAAGTAGCGCGGAGACCCGAGAGATTTTTAAAAAGCCCGGCTAAATCTGAGCGGTTTTGATCCCTGCCTTGCTCATAATGCCCCAGTGGTAGCGCTGTCCGTGGTGCTGAAACGCCGCGTCTGCAGAGTGGTCGGGCTTAAGGGGGGTAAGGCACCGTCTCTTCAGACCCTTTGTGCGTGTGAGTCTTGATGGATTACTAGCTGTGAGAGACTAGCACAATACATCACAGTCCTTTCTCAAAATATCTGATACCTATATTGTTCATTGAAGCCAATGACTTTTAAACGTCATTATACTGATTAACTTGAAAAAGTACTTGGGAAGATTGTGATGGTAAAACTTTAGTAAAATACTAACCACAGTGCCTGACAATTAGAAGACATTTAACAAATGTCAGTTCCTTTCTCCAACCCTTAAATTTCAACCCTCATAAGAACCCTTTCTCTAAAACCACCTCATCAGCTGTGACTTTAGCTTCTATTCCTTAATGAGAATGTAGTCAAAAATTCAGGTTAACCACACTGTTAATGACTAGAAAGTCAGTGGTTCGGTTTCTAAAGTTAAAGGACCTGAATAAATGAAGAGTATTTTCTTCCTCCTCAGATTTTGTTCCAGATAGAACATAGTTTTTCTATATGATTCTTATCACACAAAAGGAGACTCCTGGAAAGATTCCGATTTTGAAGAGCAATACTTTAAATAAGCCCACACTCCAACACTGTATATTCAATGTGTATGCAGTGTATAAACAATGTGTATTCGATGTATATTCTTCCATAACTACATAGTGTAGACAGAATTTCTCTTCAAAGAGGTGTTACATGTCATAACCTTACATAATAATGAAATATATTGGCAGACAAAGGATAGCAAGCTAAAATACCAACAAAAGCTGAGGTTGACTGGAGACTGAAGTGCAGGATTATGTGGCTGGATGAGCTCTGGTTTCTGTCAATGATCTATCTCTGGTTAACTTTGGTCAAATCATCTGGATCTCAGTTTCCTTTGGAGAATATTGATGATTTTCTATCTCTGCTTCATGGAATTCTTGAGTGACCCGAAGGTTTCTTTGTATTAAGTTTTGTGATGGGGGTGTAGGGCAGGCTCTGAACCCTTCATCCCTGTTTCAGCAGGTCTAGCTCCCCTTCCTCTGTTCTATCTTAGGCCTGTGTGTAAGGAAGAGCTCTTTATGCTTTAGCTAAAAGGTAGTGAATCTATGTTTCTGGGAGTCTATGATTGTGTTTCCTTGAGGTTTTTGAAAACTGAAGCACATTCAGAACCCTTTTTATTTCTTAAAAACCACCTGAAATCTAACAGTCTATGAGAGTATTCCATGTGTACATACAGACCCTTCCTGGCCCTTGGTCCCTCAGATGTGCTCTTGTAAAACTCCTTGCTCAGCTTGCCAGTCCATAACAAATGCACAAAGGCCCTGTTCCCCACCAGGTCCCAGGAGAACATGTTCTACCCTGCTCAGAGCTTCCGAGCAGATACCCCCAAGAATATAAATTAATGCCAGAGCTACTTACTGCCTTATAAGACTAAAGATGCAGTGGAAATGTTACCCCACTCTTCCTTTCCATATTCAGAAGTATCCATCTCCCTCGCCTACCTTAGCTGCTCAAGCTTACAGCTTTTGGTTTTATTACCACAGAAGATGTTAGTTATTCATTTAATGTTATAGCAATGAGGGGATTAAGGTGAAATGTAGAGAACATATGCTTGGGACTGCCTTCAGTAACCCTTGGTGATCGAAGGGATTAACATTTATTCAGCACCTACAATGTCCCAGGTTTAGTACCAGGTGCATTTATATACATGAGCTAATGTAACCCTCAAAAAAACACACTAAGGAAAAACTTAAATAAGACTGGAAAGTAGATGTCATTGTTCCCTTTATATAAGGAAGAAGACAAGCTTAGAGCCATTACATAAAATTTTGACAGGCTCAGCAATAGCCACGAGGAGGTATTTTTCTCTAAAATTTCGCCCTCTTTCCTGGACAGCAAGTGCTTCAACAAGTAAGCTAGCTCCAGAAATGGTTGGTTATTATGTCTATACTATACATAGAGTTCAAGATATGTTCCAAAATGCTATTTTTAATGAGTATGTGGTGTGGGAAACTCTGTTCACTTATTTGAGTACTAAGGGGAAAATACCACCTCCTACCAAATACATTGGGACAAATGTGACATAGTCATTCTAAGGAGAGCAGTTGGAACATCTCTGAAGAACCCATCAGTAATCTTTCTTAGGCCCTTGACATTCTTATTTTATTTTTCAGTAGTAATTTTGAAATGGTATAGATATTGGGCCCAAAGTCAAAAGAGCTGGGTTCCAATCCTGCATGTGCCATTTATCAGTTGTGTGACTTGGGTGCGTCCCTTTTCTTCTCTAGCTTTCACTTTTCCCATTTGTAAACATAGAGAAGTGAGGATAATGCTTCCATTCATCTCCTAGGGCTGCTGCAATGAATTACTTCATTGGGTGGCTTATAACAAGAGAAGTGTATTCGTGCACAGTTCTGGAGGCTATAAGTCCAAAAGCAAGGAGCTGACAGGGCTCTGCTCCCTTGGAAGCCCCTGGAGGAGAACCCTCCCATGTCTCTTCCAGTTCCTGGCAACCCCAGGTATTCCTTAGCTGTGGCAGCATAACTCCTACCTATCTCCATCTTCACATGGCCAACTTCTCTCTGTGTGTCTCTGTCTTCACATGGTGCTTTCCTCTTTTTATAAGGTCACCAGTCATATTGTGTTACAGCCCACCGGAATGACCTTGTCTTAACTTGGTTACATCTGCAAAGACCCTATTTCCAAATGAGATTTCATTGACAGGTACCAGGATTAGGACTTCAACCTATCTTTTTGCTGACACAAGGAACTCATAACAATAGTCATAATGCTGCATATTGTTGTTGTACCGATGAAACGCAGTGGTAGATGGGGAAGTACCAAAGCATCATGTCTCCTGGCCCTGCCACGGTAACTTCAGAGGACAGTCACTATTCCAGGTCAAAGCACTGGTGGAAGTAGTGAGACTCACATGTGGTATTACTCCGGAAGTTTGCTGGATCCACTGAATGGCAACAAATCTGGAATATGGTTCAAATGAAGCCGACGACACACACATATCCAGCTTTACCCATTTCTTATGGACTAAGTGCTTGTCTAGGACTTCATAGACTATCTAGTGTTTGACCTGCATAGCAAAAAAATTTCCATGAGATATAAGGATCTTATATTATTATTGAACTGATTTTATAGTGTGTGTTTGTGTGTGTGTGTGTGTTTGTTTTTTTAACTGAGGCTCTAGAGCTTTGACTTCAAGGCTACATGGCTAGGAAGTGACAATTTTAAGACTCAAAGTCTTTCTGAGTCCCACTCGAAAGCACTTTCTAAATGCATTGTCCAAATGCAGCAAAACTTGCACTTAAACTGTGCATGGAGCACAGGGAATAGGACTATTTCTATGCATCAAATATTTGTATTATTCCTCCTGGTAAAGTTCTCATAACGTCATACAGTTAGGTTGTAGTGGGCGGAATCATGGCCACCCAAAGATGTTAGGGCCTCATCCCCGGAACCTGTACATGTCACCTCATAAGGAAAAAGGTTCTTTGCAGGTGTGATTAAGTTAAGGATCTTAGATGATATTATCTTGAATTATCTGGTTGGGTCCTATGTGTCCAACCATCATGAGTGTAATAAAAGAGAGGAAGGCAGAGATCAGGCACAGACAGAAAAGGAGAGGTGATGTGAAGATGGAGGAAATAATTGAAGTCAGGTGGCCGCAAGCCAAGGAGTGCTGGCAGCCACCAGAAGCTGGAAGAGGCAAGGAATGTATTCTCCCTAGAGCCTGGCCTTGCTTACACACACACACACACACACACACACACACACACACATACACACACCAACACACACACACACACACATGGTTCGGACACCCACCTACCACTGAATAAATAAATCAGCTTGAGTGGATTACTCCTTTACAATATTAGACCCAAACTTTTCTCTTTTTCTTCTTTCTACCTCTGGATTTGGTTAGTTATTTTTAATTCTTTTGTAGATGCAGTTATACTTTATAAGGTACACTTAATCCTTTATTACTTAAATATGGCTTGAAGCAGTGTCTACTGCCCACCATCTCTGAAATATCGGAAGGCAAGGACACTTTTACTTCCTCCACTTCTCCCATTTTTCTCTCCACCTACCAAATCTGTTCATTATATTATTTTTATGCTGTCAAGGTTTAGGATGTTCCCAGGGTGTACCTCTTTCAAGGTACGTGGGAGGGGTTCCCCTAGACCTTTCATCCCCATGAGTACAACCCTGTCTCCTGCTCCAGCTCTGTCTCTGAAACTTCTCTACGTGTATGACCAGCAAGAGGACAGCCAGGACGTCCCCTCCCCTCCAAACAGGAGAACACACTCTGTTCAGAAGCCTTCCCAGTCCTTTGGGTTTCAGAGGGGCATCCAGAGCTGCCCAGGCCTAGAAGCCACAGCCTGAAGACCCCTAGCCTGACCAACAAAATGGGGCTGCCTCCAGGTTAGTGGCTACCTGCACACTTTCCCCCAAACCCATCCTGCAGCTGACAAAACCTCCTAAAATCCAGCGCCCAGACACACGAGATTTGCTGGTACAGAATAGCTGGTATTTTGCAGTCTGTCATAGCAAGCATGACAAACTTTTTAAAATTTCTTTTTCTATCCAAGATCATAGATTCTGAGAAAGAGAGAGAGCCACACGTGCGCCAAAGCAACTGTATATAACTGGTTTGAGGTTCTTCGGAGAAAAAGAAATGTAAATTGTTCAACTTAGCTTATTTGTAAAAACACATTTGCAATGGAATGACACAGTCCTACATGAAGGAATTCTTGCTTTTGAAAACAATCCCTTACAATACAAAGCGCAAGTGCCCATAGCTTTCCCCACCCACAACCCAATCCCACTTTTCCCCCAGGGCTGAGCACTGTTGTGACAACAGTGCTCAGAACTAAAGATAACGATGCCTATTCCTGGGTATCAACACAGAAAGATCGCCCCCTGATTTTATGGTAAGAAAAGTGAATGTAAAATCTACTTAAGGAAGAAAATAAACCTGCTTAGACAGTCCATAATGTTTTCAATTTCAGAAGAAACTGGAGAGAAAGGAGAAGAGGAGAAACAAAATAGGAAGGTGAGAGGTAGAAGAGAAGAGAAAAATGGTCAGAAGTGGCAGAGAAGAAAGAGGTAAACAAGTGGGAGTGAGAGAGAAAGGGAGGGACCTGGGGAGGCAGTGACAGGAAGGAGACTTAGCCAGGGCTGAGGCCAGCCCTTGAACCTCCGTGGTCCACCTGGATGCCCAGTACATTACATCATATAATCACTGGCGTCTGGGAGTCAGCTTAGCTAATCTGTAGTTTACCAACTGCTCTTTGTGCTTCGATCTCTAGAGACTCCACGCTACGAAGGCAGTCCCGGCAGCCCACCTTGCAGTTGAGCTGTGTGGCCAGAACACCAACCCCCAGACAAAACCAGGCGCAGGGAGGAAGCCAACCTTTGTCTCCATGTCCACAAAGCTGCCTGTAAAGAACAGTCTGTCTCGTTACTTCTTCAGGCATGTCTCGGGCTGGGCATTTCAGGTTTGCTGAAATAGAGTTCCAGGTCACACACAGTCATTTGTTCAGTACATTCAGTGCAGTCTCCATTGATCCAATGCTCTTGAAATGAGTAAGCACTACAGTATTGTTCCTTTATTTCCTTCAAGTCAACGTTCAAAGATTAAACAGTCAAAGCTGTCCATGGATTCCTCCACCCTGCCGTCACCTTCCCTGCGCCCCTCACCTTCTCTCTACCCAGCTCCAGGGCTCCAAACCTCTCTTATGCTCCTGGGGGCTTTCTTTCCATTCATTCTCTGCCTGACTTCCCTGCTTTTAATCCATCTCCATCAAAACTTACCTGCGTTCCATTTCTTCTACAGGCTGACCTTGAATTACTCTTGAAACACAGATCCCTGCTTAGGCAATCCTTTTGTCAGTGAATTTGTGTGTGATGAGCCTGAGTAAAATATTTTTCGTTACGTATGGTGCTCACACAGTATACTGGCTTAGATTGTTAGCTACTCTTAAAAGCTAGAGAGGAGATGATTTTAATCACTTTAAGTTGTGCTTCCTGAGGGAATCAACTTTAGGAAGACAGCTGGGTCTGGAACCAGGAACAAACGTTCATTGAGTGAGTGAACAAATGAATGGGCGCCTTTATCCTGCAGACAAAGGACAGATGTGGGGAGGGGCTACCTCATGGAGAGAGTGATTCTGTCTGCCCTGTTCTCCACACATCCTGCGCAGCTCATGCCCGACACACAGGACATGCTCAGGAAGGGTTGACTGAAGGAAGAAATAACCACTGAATGGCGAGCCCACGGATTGATCTCCAAAGCTTCCTCCCACCTTGGAATGTACTGGGGCCCAAAACAAAGGCTTCCATCTTCACCAGCAAAGGTGCTACATCCCACACCGTACACAGAGTTACTTCTTGCTCCTCTCCAGTGGGCCTTTGTTTTCCTCCAAAGCCCAGCTTCTTCTCCAACCTCGCTATTCTCTTCCTAATACACACCCCAAATATTCCCAGAAGGTGCTGTTCCCCTCTGGCCTGCTCTGGGTAATTCAGAGGATAGTCCAAGAATAGAGCAAGCGCTCATACTTGACAGGTAGACACCTAGTGAAAACTGGTGAATGATGGATGAATGGACAAATTAGTGATCATCCCTGCGCAAAGCAAAGAACCTGGGGATTCTCTCAAGCCCCCACCCTGGCACCGTCCTTGCCACTTCTACATGAGTAAGAAAAGCGCCCTGGGGGGCATATCAGTAGGCCTGGCCTCCACTCAGTCCTGTGCCTCAGGCAAATCAGTGACCCTCTCTGGACTCCGCCTGGCCAACTAGAAAATGAGCAGTTTGAATCATATCAGTAGTTTCTACATGGTTATCTGCAAAAATCCCCTCCTGGGATGTGGGGAAGGAAAACGGCCTTCTGATCTCCTGCTCTAATCCAGCATCTCTCTTACATACTTAGCCTCCCAGCAAAATTTCCTTTCATTAAGATGTCCTTGCCTTTACAGGAGTTTGAAAACCACTGAGTGACATGTAAGGTCTGTCTAACCTTGAAGTCTTCATGTCCCATGATGTACTTGCTTCCAAGGTGGACAGAAGGCATGTGACCCAGCCAGGGCCACAGCATTTCTCTGTGGCACCATCACCACGACAACCAACCATCAGTTAGAATTCCTTATGTGTGCACTGGGCCAAGCTATAACCCCTAGAACGCTGGAACCATCAGCACACACACAACTAATGAGTGATATTTCTGTTCCATGGCTGCTAGAGTCAAAATAAGTGAAGGGAGTGTTGCAAAAGCCAAGATGAGATCACCAAGCCTCTGGCGTCAAAAAAGTATATTTCATAGAATGTTTAGCTTGACAAGACCCTAAAGAGCATGGAGATGATCTGGAGCCATGGAAATAACCCTGGAATTGGAGTCAGAAGCCAGAATTTAAACCCCAGCTCTCCCCTTTGTTGACGAATGACCTTGAGGAAGGTATTTAATTTCCATGAGACTTAGTTTCCCAATCTGTAAAGTGAGGTAATATAACCTGCCTTGCAGGATGTTGGATTAATTGAAATGAATGGGCTGAGAATATTTAGCTCAGTGCTAACTCAATAAATATTCTGTAAGGGCCCAAAGGGAGGAAGTGATTTGCCCAAGGTCACTTCCTCAAGGTCACACAACAATGCCATTATCATCATGCTGCCCACAGCTCAGCAGAGTTATAGTCTGAGAGGCGTCTGGTGCCCAGGGAACCAGCAGGGCCCACTGAACCTCTGCCTCAGCTCCCAGCATTTCAGGGGTACAGCCCTGGAGTGGGTGCTGAGACACCCACTCAAGAGTCTCACTCTCTGGAATTCAATATAGAAAACCCATTAAGTCCTGTTTACATGGAAGTGTTGTTTATAATTATCGTTCCCTATGGGATATTCCCCCACTGCTTCCTCCAATCCTGTTTTAAACTGCTCTGCTAATAGAGCTTTCCTGGCCTCCCTGGGGAGACATTCACAGATACTAATAGAGACATAATTCAAAAATGCTTGATACACATGCCCTCGATTTTCCCCAAGAACCACCTAAGTAAAGATCCTGAAACATGCAACGCCCTCATTGGCTAGATGCAGTTAAATATGTGTGGTATTAAACGTACGGGTTGCTGCTCAGCCAGGTCTGCGTTAACCTGCAGCAGTCACAGCATTTTCTCAACTGAGATCCCACCAAGGCTAGTGCAACAGGAAAGAAGCAGGCAGCTAGACGAGAGCCCTGGAGGACCCCTCCTCTCGAGTCTCCACTCCATGCCTTTGCCAAGCCTTTTCGCATAAGGCAAGGATGCTTTTAAAAAATCCTACTGGTCAGGAGAAGCAAAGAATCCACACTGAGCAACTCCAGGAATATCAACTTCCGTCTCTCGGATGTGTAAAGAGGATAAGGAAGGCAGAAAGAAGCTGGGCGCACATTACACCATTGCGACATTCTGTTGCAACACCGTGCAAGCAACATTGTGCGATCAGAGAGATCCCAGTACAAACACTTACACTCACCCTGCGTGAGTCACTTAGGCTTTTCGAGACTTAGTTTATCCAATGGCAAACTGAGGATACTAATAACACCTCCCAGAATTGCTGGGAAGATAAAAGATTAACAAATGAGAAAGCACTCAGCGTGTCTTTACATAGGAATTCATTAAACTTCTTTTATATAATCTTCCCCTTCCTAAAATCTGAATATGGACATGCTTCTAGGCCTGTTAAACAAATAAATGAAGGTTGAACAAATCCGTAACGTACTAAAATTAGATTAAAAGAGGTAAACTAGAACCGATTAAAAGAAGTTTAACTTACCCAAAACTAATAAACTTAATGAAACTTGGTATATCAAGAGGAAATTAATATAAATTGAAAATAGCATAGGTTCAAGGTGACTAGAGAAGTTTCTGGAAACTAGATCCATGATTGATTAATGAACTAAAAATACAGAGAACTGCCCAAGGCTAGAACAGTAGAAATCCACTGCTCCTGCTCCCCCACCACCACGCCCCTCTTTCCTGCAGAAGGAATCGAAGCCCAGAGAATGGGAACCAGGAGTTGCAGGATGTGTTCGGTGTTCTTTGGCCTATGCTGGCCTCCCCAGGGATGGCCAGCCCTCCTACACATTGTCCCTTAGAGACGGCGCCAGATTGACACCCAGGCAGGGTGATCCAGAGCTCAGGCCACCACCCCACCCTCCTCACCCAGGAATAGACAGGAGGCGAAGGGAGAGGAGCCCCACCTTTCCCTTCCTGCTGCATACCTACTATGTGCCATGTCTTGGGTATGCACCTGACCCCCTAGAAGGCCCTGAGAAGTGAGTGTCCTTCCCACACAAGGAAACACCATTGGGCAGGTGATGCAATTGTGTGTGACAGGTACGAAATTCAAGCCAAACTCCTTGGGCACAGCATCCAACTCTTGTCACTTCTCCAACTTCACAGATGCAAACATCTGACTACAGAAGGCTCTTTGTCAACACGATCTGATTTGAATTGACATGAATGAGCCTCAGTCAAACTATAAATCCTGAAATTTTCAATTGTGTCAAAGTTTTGAAAGATGCCATGAATTCTCCTGTCAGATACTGGGAGCTGAGGTCACTGCGGCAGGTCCTTTTTGGGTTTTGCTTGCGGGAAGGAATTGCAAACAGAAAGGTAAGGGGCCTTGGGAAGGGCAGGCAACTGAGAGAAGGGAAAGTAGCAAGAGGCAGAGTAGAGGCAGTTCTGCCCTGGTGGCTTCACCTTCACCTGTGTGGCTCTCGGAAGGTGTCTTTGCAGAAACCGCGGTGGGAAGCAAGCCAGTTCACCCCCGAGGAGAACCTCCAATGCCGGGGACAGATCTAGCACAGATGAGAATCCGGCCTGGCCCCCCCAGGATGAAATGTGTCACTGATCCCAGATGGGGAAAAGGACAAAAGGCTGAAGAGGTCTCAGCCAAAGACCTCAATTTATCTTCGCGACAATTTTAATTGGAAACCTTGCCTCACTGCTGCCCACTTTTTCAGAAGTAATTAGAATGCTAATCTATAAGAAAGATGTCTATTAAAAATAAATTAATAATAGATAATACATCTTGGCTTACAATTTTGAATAACACAGCCATCCTCTTCTTAAAGTAAAAATTCATATATTTTTAATAAGCCTGAGACATTTCCCAATGAACCACAGATGGTTCATTTTTATTATCCTATAAAGAGACATTATGGGTGACTGTTGTTGTTTTCTAAATGGCAAAACAGGACCTTAGCGCTGCTCTTTTCTTAGAGACTGCCGAGGACTTTCTGAGTACCAGGGTTCCTTCCTGTCATCCTGGAGACTGAGGTGGGTGTTGGCCTTCATCACCCTCCGTCACTGTGGATCCCCAGACGTGCATCCCTGATCAGACAGAAGCAGGGAGACACAACCAAAACCAAACACAGTTCCAATTCCAACTTTGTCACAGATGACGAATAGCCAAGCCCTAATGACCTAGAAAATGGGTATTTATAACACAATCCTCGCGAGGTAATTTAAGGAGTATACACGTATAGTACAGGGTATGAAACGCACTGGAGACAGCAACTGGCAGGAGAGGCTCTCTCTAAATGTCCTTTCCTCTTCTCTCCACATCTAGAATGATCAGGAACATCTGAACCCATTACACATATGCGCCTGTGCACATACCCTGGTTTTGTACCACAAGGGGAGTAGATATGTTCTGTTCACTTGACAAACACGCATGAAGCTGTTGCATTTGGAGAACAAATAACTCTGAACCAGCCTAAGAAGATGAAAAGTGGGGAACACCAGGGGGGTAACCAGCTGTTCTCCAGGCACCGTTCTTCAGGTTACTGACTCAAAATAGCCAAAGTCAGCATTAACCAAGCCCACTCCCCGTAAGAGCCCCATTGCTGGGGCCAGGGTTACAAAGAGAAGCGTGACACAACTCTCTTCCAGCCTCCGCTGCAGGACAGTTCCACCACGCATCCAACTGTTCAAGCCTGGAAAATCTTCCGTGTCTCCTCTCGGTCCCCTTCCCTCACACACGGCCTCCCCTACAGCAGCGAGACGGGTGGACTCCCTGCCAGACAGGTTCCAAACCGCCCGTTACTGGTCTCCTTCGAAGTCAACGTCATCTCAGCCAGTCGCAACACTCTCCTCGCAGGTCTTTCTGCATCTACTTCAAACAAACAAACAAAAAACAAACCTCTTCTTGAAATATAATATGCACCAGAACCCATGTAACCAATACCCAGATTTAGAATAAAAAAGACCGTTACGGCACCCCCGAAGCCCTCTTTTTGTTCCATTCCAGTAACCCCTTTCCAAGGATAACCGCTATCCAGACTTCTAAGAGCAGAGCTTCATTTTACTTGCACTCTACATTCATCCATATTGTTAAATGCTGCTGTTGTTAATTCATTCACATCACTGTGTAGCATTTCATCGTGTGAACATGTGAACAGTGTGGTTTATTTCACTGTTGATGGGTGCGTTTCCAGTTTGGGGCAATTATAAACTGGAGACCTCTGCTTCCCATTGCTGTAAAGATAAAAACCCAAAGTGGACAGATCTGACCAATTGCCATCTCACCTGACACCACTTCCTCCCTTGGTCATGCTGTTCTGCCACTTGGCCTCCACTGAGTTGCTCCAAAGGCTGAGTTCATCGTCCTTGCACATGCTGTTCCCTCTCCCTGAAACTCTTTTCCTAACACTCACTTTTACGCTTCGGCTCACATGTCTGCAGACTCTCCTTCCCTCTGACTCAAATGGGTTTCCTTCCTTTGGTTTTATTTCCTTACTGCCCCACTCTTCCTTTGCAGCACTTAAGACAATTCATACTTGCATATTCCTCTGTACGATTATTTGTGACCGTCTTGCTGGCCCCTGGAACTCCCTGGCACAGAATAGGCGCTCTGTGCATATTTATCAAGTGAGTGACTGAACTTGCCAAACCCTCAAGGAGCCCAAGATCAAGGGAGACAGAAAGCCTGTCTGTACCACCATCCAACGTGCCGGACGCTGGAGGGGAGGGATCTTGTCATACCGATGCTGTCTGGGGGAGACAGAAAAACTTGCACTTGAGGGGAAGCAGCCCTGAGGTGACATTTTGTGAAAGGCTGTACCACTCCAGGAGGCACCGTTCACACTGTAGTCTAAATGGTGTCCCCTGGCTGTGTGCAGTACAACAGCATAGATGTGAAGACGCCCAGGAAATCACCCAGCAGAAAGGGAAAGAGCTCAGGCACCAGGTGGAGGCAGGAGCATGTGCAAAGGTATGACAGTGTCACCCAGGAAGTCGTGTTGGGGGAACTGCAAGTATTTGCAGAGAGTGGGTGTGTACGTGGCAGGGTGGCAGTGGGTGGGAGAGAAGCAACAGACAACACGCGAAAGCTAAGCAGGGAGCAGATCATGAAAGGCATTGAATGCCTTATTAAAGAGCATGGCCTGTCCCCTGCAGGCAATGGGGAGCCATTAAAGGCTTTAGAGGGAGGGAGATATTCAGATGTATCTCCTTTGAACACCTTGTTTTCTCTGTCCCCAGACGGAGCCTCTACACAGGAGGTTCCTGAAAACTCCACCTCATCTTCCCTCGCGACTAAGAATGTCACACACACACACACACACACACACACACACACACACTCACCTTCCTTCCTATCTAATAGGCTCTCAATGCCTTCAGGTTTCAGGGCCGCCGTCACTTCCTCAGAGAAGCCGTCCCTGACTGCCTCCACTGTACCTGAGCCCCCGCCACTCCCTCCCATAGCACCAAATAGCTCCCCCTTGCTGCACTTCTCAGTTATTATTTTATATTTGCAACTAGGATTCCAAGTCCCTCAGGCACCAAATAGTCACCTCACTGGGAACAAGAACCACAGCATTACAATCACACTACCTGTCAAGGTGCCCGTCCCGTACTAGACGCAACTTCACTATGTGTCCTGTGAGACTGTTTTACAAAGGCCCTTCTGCCTGCTCATGCAGAGACCCCACTGGTCGGGCTGAGCTACAGGCTACAGGCTGGCGCTCTCCAGTCATCTTGGGGACAGATGCTGAGTACGTGAAATGGGGCCCCGCGGATGTCCATGCCCAATGCCCCAGCTAGGAAATATCAAAGGAAGCAGTATCAACATCTGACTGACTGCAGACCCCAACTCCATTGATGGTGTTTTCTTATTTTCTGTATTCTGGATGCTTGGACATCTGGGAAACTGCCTCTCCCAGAGCTAATTTCCGGGGATAGCAAATGACTCCACTGCAAGTGTGCTTTCATACACACACCAACCAATGTAGACCTCACACCCCAACCATCTCCTTTTTCTAACTCTCACGCACCAAGTGTTCCCTCTGCCCGAAATCACCCCCCGGGCTGGGGAAAGCGTAACTAGGAAACCCACATCCACCCCTATAGCTCAGAGGCTGCCAAAAACACTCACACTTTCTAATCCTAAGCTTACCCAGCATACCTATCCTGCCTCACCCATCCTTCCCATGGAAACCCCAATAAAGGCGTGGGCCACACTCTGACCCGCCCCACTCCTGACCAACCCTGGGGCTTCCCCGAGTGGCCCTGCATGGTGTGCCGTGCTTCCTGTTTCTAGGGATCTGGGAGTATAAACTTCTTTCTTCCAGACAGTCATTTCCATGTCTGCATGTCTTCCCCTGTACAAATTTCACCAGAACACCCCTTTAAAGCATTCAGGTGTCCCAGGGTCCTAGCTCCTGGAGGATGCAACGGTATGGTGAATGCCTTTGTAACCCTCGGGGCTCCCAACGTGGCATCTCAGAAGGTACTCGGCAGCGTCTGCAGATAATGAACAGGCGGCTCTGGGGAGCCCTCACCTCCGGGGAATCTGCCTGAGCCTCACATCAGGCCCAGGCACGGAGCTTCTCCAGTGGCCTCGGGACCAACCAGTTTTACAAATTATCAACATCTCCCCATTAGCTGTTGCGATATTAAATTGTGTGACTGGAAATGAATGAATAATCCCACGGGCAAGTGAGAGAGACCAAGCAGCGAGGATTTAATAACAAGTCCTGCCCTCTCTCCAAGCAGAAGGTCTCCCTAATTAAATATTAAAAATCTATCCAGACAGCTACAGAAAAAAAAAAATTGCTTTTTCAGCAGTGTAGCTCTGAGACACCTCCTCAGAAGAGCCAGGTGCTGTGGGAATGTCCTCTTGGGGACCCAGCAAGGGAACCACCATGTGGTTCCAGGGTGCTGGGTGCCAGGCAACTGGTCTTTCACATGCCTTGTCACCTTTGGTCTTTATGGGTAAGATCACATCAAGTGGCAGAGCTGGCAGTTTCACCCGGTTCGGTGTGGTTCTAAAGCTCACGCACGAAGATGCAGCAGTTAAGAACAGGGTTTTGGCATCGAGCAGACGTGGATTTGAGCCCCAGGTCTGCCACGCACTAACTGCGGCCTTGGACAGGTTACCTTGTATCTCTACGTCTCAGGTCCTTTGTCTTTGCAAGGGTAGCAGTGCACAGCTCCCAGGGTTTGGGGAGGGTTACAGGAGACAGTGCACATGAAGCCATAGATGTAGGCCTAGTACCTAAGGAAATGCCTCTGAAATGTCACTTACTAGTCTGATCAATGGAAGACACCCCCCCCCACTGTGTCTCAGAAATGCCTTCTCCAGAATGGAGGGCATCCTGTCCCACCCACGGCCTCTCACCAGGCTGTGTCTTTTCTTCTGCACCAAGTAGGGAACAGTTATTAGGAATTTGACTGAGCAAATACTGCATGCCGGTTGCACCTCCATTCATAATTTCATTTAAATCTCACAAGAATCATGCAAAGTCGGAACTATTCCCACCATTTCCCAGTGTGGAAACAGATCAATAAACACAGCATGCTACCAAGGATACACAAAGACCTCCAAGCAGAGGCGTTCCACCCTCACCCACTTGGCGTCTTCCACAGAGAGAGGGCGCCCACCCCACCCCCAACCCCAGGGCTTCTGAGGGGCTCCACGTTTGTTGTTTAATCAACAGTAAAATAACCTTTACAGATGTCTTCTTATTAGAAATTCATGCTGACTCATTACAGAAGGTTTAGAGAATACATACAAGCAAAAAGCATATAACAGACATCCATAATCCCAACCCTCAGAGATAACCACTGCTAAATTTTTTTGTATGATATCCTAGAGATAGATCAATAGATAGATAGATAGATATAGATATAGATATAGATATAGATATAGATATAGATATAGATATAGATATATGATAGATAATAGATCTCCTATTTTATGAAACCTGCGTTTTCCCACTTCTGGAATATTTCTGAGAATTAACCTGAAATATGTCCAGGGTACCCACATCCATAACCCTGGTCCCTTTGCTTCCTACCTTCCTAGATTTTGCTTCAATAATTATCACATCTCTTTTGCACAATTAATCTCTCTCCTTTACTTACAACTACCAGAACCTGTTTCCCCTTGCAGGGTCCTGGGCTAACTAAAATATGAATGAAAAAGGAAGTTATTGACTCACTAGAAAAAGTCTTACAGTCGTGGGAAGTTTTCTCCAGCCTTAGCGTATTTTTGATGCCAGGGAGTCAGGTCCCCGGCCAAGCGTGACTCATAAACAGGCATTACCAGACCCCCTGGCATTCCAACTGAGACTCCAAATATCTCAAACTGCAGGTTTTATTAACGGATAGAGAAAAAGAGACTGTCTTCCCTTTCCCTCACTTGCAGAGAGCTGGGACTGAGTCTAAGGTCTCAGGCCTATGTGATTGACGGAGGATCTCTGTTGCAATGAGCTAGGAAGGAGAGAAAGTCACAAAGCCATCAGGCAGAGAACTGGCCCTGCGAAATTATTCTCCATGAAGTCCCCGCACATGGGGAAGGGCTGAGGAGGTCTCAGTTCTCTTATGATTAACCTCAGCACTCATTGAGTGATTCATAGTATAACTTATACTGGCTTCTAAAAAAAAAGAAACCCCCCTGTCTTGTACTTTGCCATTTGTCGTCCCCAAAACTGTTAACCTGGACCCCAAGGCCCAACACAGTAAGACCATGCCCGCCTCGCAGTCCTCGGTGCCTCGTTCACCACGTCCCTCCCCCAGACACACCGGCCTTCTCTCATCTCCTAGAACAGGCCTCTCTTCTCCCTGCCTCAGGGTCCTCGGAGAGGCTGTTCCCTCGTTCTCCACCTGGCCATTCTGTCTCATCCTTCTGGCTCTGCACCCAGACCGCTACGCTACAGAGAAGTCTGGCAGTTATGGCCGTCTTCCTGTGTAAGTTCCCACGGCAACCCATCCCTTTCCTCATAGCACTCGGCTCCACGGTCATTCAAAAATTATTCGCTTAACATCTGCCTCCACCACAGGACACAGGCACTCCTGTTCTCATCTGATTGGCCAGCACTGGTCACATGATCACACCTAACATCAAAGGGGCCAGAAGGGCACCCACGCTCCTGGGAGGGAGCAGACAAGGAAAGAGTTGGTGAGGAACACTAATGAGCACCACAATATTGTTTTGTTTGAAAACGAGCTTTTTCCCCCAGAAAAACAATGTCACAGTGAACAAAACTCAACACCAATTGCACTAGGCCAGACTTACCAGGACCATCTTCACAATGAAATAAATGGCATATACTTACTATTATTCCACTGGAAAAGTAATGTATTTAACCAAAACATTAAAATTATAGAAGCCATCCTACACAGAGCTTCAAATATATTTTAAACAGTAATGAAGGCTCTAAGGTGAAGAGGGAAGTGTGCCTCCTGGCCTGGTCTCCCCACCCCGCGTGCCACAGAAGTCATCGGTATAGACAGTCGTGTTTCAGGACTTGACACGCAGGCTGGGAGGGCCGGGAAGGCTTCACACAGAGGGCATGACTGGGGCTGTTTGGGTTTCTTGTATGTGAGATTTCATTTTCAAGGACTCCTATGATCCATCGTAAGCTTTATGGTAAGCCACTTTGAGACTTAAAGAATGAGAAATACTGCTAATCTCACAGCAAGGAATTCAAAAGGACTAGGTATTCCAAGCCAGAGCTCCAGTCTGGAAAGTTCTATCATAGCATCACTCCTGTCTCGGTGGTAGCCACCCACCCACCACTCCTCAGATTAAACCACTTCAGAGCCTTGTGACCCACTAATGTATTCACAGACTAAGTCTAACTCAGCTAATTAATCCTGGCTCATTCATTCTTTTTTTTTTTGAAGAATCATTGTAGTGTTTTTTTGTTTGTTTTTTTTTAATTGGGGAAGGGGAACAGGACTTTATTGAGAAACAGTGTTTACTTCCAGGCCTGTTTTTCCAAGTCAAGTTGTTGTCCTTTCAATCTTAGTTGTGGAGGGCGCAGCTCAGCTCCAGGTCCAGTTGCCGTTGCTAGTTGCAGGAGGCACAGCCCACCATCCCTTGCGGGACTCGAGGAATTGAACCGGCAACCTTGTGGTTGAGAGGATGCGCTCCAACCAGCTGAGCCATCCGGGAGGCAGGTCAGCTCAAGGTGCCATGTTCAATCTTAGTTGCAAGGGGCACTGCCCACCATCCCTTGCGGGACTCGAGGAGTTGAACCAGCAACCTTGTGGTTGAGAGCCCGTGCTCCAACCAACTGAGCCATCCGGGAGGCAGGTCAGCTCAAGGTGCCATGTTCAATCTTAGTTGCAGGGGGCGGAGCCCACCATCCCTTGCGGGACTCAAGGAGTTGAGCCGGCAACCTTGTGATTGAGCGCCCACTGGCCCATGCGGGAATTGAACCGGCAGCCTTCGGAGTTAGGAGCATGGAGCTGTAACCACCTGAGCCACCGGGCCGGCCCCTCATTCATTCTTTTAAACTACAGAAGTCTTCCAGCTGACTATCCTGGCTAATAGAGGGGTATGTGGGTTCTCTGTAGGTTGCACCCCACTCACAGACAAGCAAAGAGATCAGTTAGGAAGCTGAGCCCCAGCTCCCCCCACGAAGTGAGACGGGGACATTATTGAATGACTCCTACATAGGAGGCACTTTTTATGCAGTGGTTCCTTTGATCCTAGCAGACTGGGAAATGGGTGCTGCTGTCCCCGTTCTACTACTGAGAACAGAGTCTTGGAGGATGGAAGTGACTTGCTCAGGCTCACCAGCTCTTAAGCTTCAGAGCTGGGCTTCAAACCTGACTATTTTGATAGCACAGCTCATCATCTTCCCCTCTTGCTGATGCTCAGGTGGGCTGCCACGTTCCATGACCACCTTATATAAAATACTGCCTCCCATGACCCGTTTCTCTCTAGTCCTATAACCTTGCTTTATTTTCATTCACAGCACACATCACCACCTCTGTTCACTGCTCTGTTCACACCACCTTTTGTTCACCGCTTTATCCCCAGTGCCTAGAAGAGTGACTGGCACCTAGGAAGCATTCAGTAATTATGTGCTGAACGAGTGAATGGTGCTGTGAAAAGAACACCGGGTCTCCAGAAGGACAAACCTGCGTTTAATTCTGCTGTGCCAGGAATCCAGTGTGTGACTTTGGATAAGTCCAGTTCCTTGTCTGGGCCCCAGGAGCCACGTGTGTGATATTAGAGGGCAGGATAAAAGCATCTCTCTGGAATCAGATGCTCTGTGATTTATACAACTTGTTACCCAGAGTGAAGGCTGCTTTCATGCTCAGAAAAGGGAAACAACTTGGAAATGCTAAATGGATGGCAGAGAGCGTGAGGTAGGGAAGGGTGAGGGGGGAGGACCCCTGAAACGATTTGGTGACTCCCCTCCTGCCACCTCAGACTGGGCTCTGTAAATTCTCAAGTGCAGAAAGTGTGAAGAGCTTGGGGGGTGGCATTTGGTCCCTGACTTGCTGAGAGAGAAACAGCCACAAAGACATAGTGGGCCCATGAGAGACCGAGTGGATGTTCCTAATGCCAGAAAGTACCTGACTGTCAATCAGATGATGAGATTAGGTTTCGCTCTTCTATTCACCATCGTTGTGACCTTAGGGATTTCTCATGAGCTCTCTGACTCCATTTTTCCTAATACAATGGGAATAATAATAGTTTCTCTTTCCTCTGTGAACCTCAGCTTTCTCCTCTGCAAAATGGGAATCATATAACGCATGTCTCAGAGGAACTAAGCCCTGTGAATAGTGCTCTGTGAAATATAAGGTGAAAGGGTACTGAACAAGAACCTGTAAGTCTACCCCATTCTTGGTACATGTGAGGTTAGCAGCACAGAAGCCTACATCTGAGGACACAGCCTGAATCTGTACAGAGGTCCTCTCTAATCACAGGGCATCCTTTTTTCTCCATGTCGCTTCAGACCCCAAAAATGAAACTCTGTCGTATTTCTAGATTATCACAAAACACACAAAAGTCACTTGGGAAAAACACAATATGGAATAGAGATCACAGACTCCGCAGGTAATGAAGATGAGGGATGGTGAACAATGTCACTTGGTCTTAGTGTGGAGGGTAATAGGGAGCAGTGGAGACTGCGGTTTACTAGCGAGCACACACCCTGTCCAAAGCCAGCAACTGCTTCAGCTGCCGCCAGTCACTGCCATGTGATAATGCAGGCCCACATAGCCATCACTTCAGCTTCTAAAGAGAAGCCAAAAATCCATCTTCCACGGGAAACAAATGTTGGCAAGATTCACAGTTAAAAGCAGTGAGACAAGTGTACCCTGTGGGCTGCCAGGTTGTGATTTCTGAACTAAACGACAGAATTAGCCACTAAATGAGCCAAATACTTTCCATACATCCTCTTGGCTGCTGTCTCGGGACCCTTCATGTATTTCCTGTTTAGCTCCTTGTAGTTCTACACACTCAGCAAATAACGAGCACTTACTAAGTACCTACTGTGTGATGTGCAAAGCGGACACTGGACATCACGGAGAGAGCGGGATACCAATAATAAAAACCACACAAAGACAAGGCACAGTCTCCCCACCCCCACCTCCCCCACGCTGGTAAATGAAACTGCCAACACCCACAGGTAGATTTTAATATCTGCCTGCTGATTGTTAGTGACAAGACGTGCTTCAGGAAACTGGACAGAAAGCGAGTTTTCCATGTGATGGTCTGTGAGAGCTTCCCAGAGGAGATGGCTCTTAATCCAGGTATAGATAGTGGCTGGGATGTGCTCAGGCAGAGACAGGGGTCCATACACCAGTAGACTATGTCTGCTGCAGAAGACCCATGCCGAGGAATTGTGGGGAATCATGCTGGAAAGTAAACTGGGGCCCAAGTGTAGAGCCCTCAATGACAGCTGGGGAATCGGGGCTTTCCCCTGAAGATTCCTCAGCAGGGAGGTGGTGGGTTGCACTGGGTTGAATCTGATGGAGGTGAGGCACCCCCTTTCCTCCTGCTTTCTCCAGGATGAGGGGTCTGGGCATGGGCTCTCGGGGTTCCTCCAAGTCCAACTCTTCACTTCTTCTTTATTTCAGGCCAAACAGAGTTAGACAAGCAGCCAGAGCTTCCCCAGATAACCTCGTGCTGGCTGTTTCCTTGGGGGTCGGGGAATGGGGGGGCGGGTGTGCCTTCATGGTAATTATCTAGATCCGGAAACAATTCAGAGAGGCAGCAGGCTTTGAAAGAGGCAGTATTTCCTTTTTTTATGATGGTTTCATTTTCCATTTTTATTGGCCCTTCACTGATTGCTCCCGGGCTCTCTGACTTGATGTGAGATGCGTTGACATTTATAGGAATCAATACATTAATAAATCACGAAGTTCATAATGTCTGATTTGCTTCTAAATGAGACAGAACTATTATCACCATAAAGTTGCCCATAAAATAGGCCCAATTGTGATGTATTGTATAGTCTAACCAAAGGCATTTGAGTGAATAACCTTTCCCCGAAAGAAGGAAACAATCAAGGCTGAATAACTTCATTAATAATTCAAGGTGTGTCTGCCGAGGCTTCATTTATTAAGTGCACAGTTAAGAAGCTTCTGAGCTGAGTCCTGGAGGTGACACATGGCTGTCTTGTCCCTGCCGCTGGGCAGGCAGACATCCGGTCTCCGATGACTGGCTGCGGTCCTTGCATTTGGCAGTTCACGTTCCAGCTGAGGGTGATGTCCAGTTGCCTCTCCTGTAAGAAATGGACCAAAACAACACACATGCTGACTGTCCGGGTTGTTAAGGGCAGAGGACGTGGAGCCATGAGATAACTCCAGGGGAGGACAGGCAGGACATTTTCTCAGTGACTGTCGGTTATTACGTCAGTGCACCCAGGCTCCAGGCCCCGTGTGTCCGGTGTCCACACACACAGTACTCTGCTGTGTCCCGTGGCGCTCTGTGGACCGAGGTGCTCGGTGCTTGGTCATCCAGTCTTGCGTTTGCTTATGTCCATGGCGGTTAACACAGACTGACAATATTCACTTAAGTCCATTCATGTCCAACCTGAACTGAAAAGTGGGTGCCTCTGACAGAGTAAATCACAGAACAAGAAAAGCCTTTCTCTATTGAAGAGAAGCACACTTAACGTACTAGATCCATCAGGAAAGGCAGAATTGTGACCTGGAAAGTATGGAACAGATGTGATTATTGGCTTCTGCCATTGAGAATGACCCTTCCAATCACAGTCATTACACACCAACAGATGGGAATAACATTTTTTGAGCACCTACTATGTACATAGAGCTCTTTACATGTGTCATTTAGATTCACAGCTCCAAGGTGGGTATGATTGGTCTAATAACCTTATACCTACCAGGGGCCATGCAATGATTAGATCAGTTGTAAAACTATTCCCGTGCTCTCCAGGTGGCAGCGGGGGGAACCTCCCACCGTTTCTCCAAGACAGGCACTGAATTCCAGCAAAAGCCATGTGGCCAATCTCCATTATTTCCCTGCCTGTGATTATTCTAGATGATGCAGAGTCTATTTGCACACTCACAACAAAGAAAGGGTTTGTTTGTTTGGATTATAGGGGCTGGACCTACATTATGAAATTGGTTTTCAGGCCTTTCACACACTGATTTGTGCGAGTTGAACATACGCCAGCGATTCTAAACTAGAAGTCATGGGAAGGATGGAGCCCGTCAGGCTGGGGGATCATGCACTTCCCTTCCCAAATCCACGCTCAGGGATTTCATATTCACAGGCAGAACTAGGCCACGGTGGGAATATTTACATCAGGGAAATTGGGAAATGGGACCAGTCAGGCTTTGCTTCCCTCCCAAGAGCCCGGGTTTGAGCTTTTACCAGCCCACCAAAGCAAGCCCTCCGCGTGGAAACCATCACCTAGCAACTTGTGGAGTTTTCTCGAAAGCAGGGAGCTACTCTTCTAAAAGCAGGTTGGGAGACAGGTGTTCACACCTTCGCCTGACCTTGATCCAGTGAGTTTCCATGGATGAGAAACTCTGTGCCAACCTGAGATAAGTCCTCTTCCCGGGGCAGTTTTCCTTTTCCTTTTAGTGATTCCTCAGTCTCTCTCTACAAGTTCATCTTCCCAGCTTAAAACTACAAGCATCCTTTCTCCCTGGACACGACTTTCCCTTCTCCTCCTCATTTGCAATGAATTGTCTGTCACTTTTGCTTCTCAGTCAAGAGGAGTCACACAATCCCACCCATGTAATCCTCTTATTTCCTGCAGGAATGTTCTAGACCCTCTGTCTCCAGCATGGGGTGGCCACTGTTCATTAACTGGCTTTCTCCATGTGCTGGCACTTCAGGGCAGCGAGCGTCCAGCTGAGACCAAAGGAGAAACAGTGGGACGTTCCCCCCACCCCCCACGGCCACCTGACTGCCTGCTGGTGGCAGGATTTGGGCCTCATTTCACTAATTGCCCCCTGGTGCTGTGGAGACTGCTGGAGCTACCTCTGTAAATCATCAAAAGTGTCGTCCCAGGGCACATTTTCCAGACAAAGAGGTCCACTTAAAACATCACCTAGAGATTTCTTCCTGTGGCGGAGCTGCTGCAGTGACCCTGACGTTTCTGGTTTGCAGCCTCGGCCAGGCAGGGGCTTACCTGCCCTGTAATGCTGCTTTGGGGCTGAGGTGACACAAGCATCCCTAATGTACGTGCCTTTGCTGCTGGTCCTGAAATACTGAGTAGGGTTCCTTCTTTCTGCCAACCCTGGGATCTAGAAGACTCCCTTCTTTTCCAGGAGTATGTTTTTTGCAGTCTTGGTGGAAAATATGTAAATGTTACACTGTCACACGACCAACAGAACTGTGACTTACAGAACTGTGACTTTTGTCACAGTCTGTGTAGTGATGTTGTGGACTTTAAATCATTGCATTACATTTCTGACAATTTCTCCCCTACCACTCTTGCAAGAAGTTGCAAGGTGCATCTGACACTGCCCTTCCCACACACCCCACCCACTGCTCCGATCTGAAGGCCACGCTCAAACACACCCTCATTTGGAGAACAGGTTTGAGAACTAAAATACACTGTATATGGAAGAATTTTCAACTCTGGAAAATCTCCCATCTAGTGGCAGTAGCAGTGCTCAAATACATACATACATACATATATATATGTGTATATATATATATATATATATATATATATATATATATATATATATATATATGTAGGTAGGACTCTTTCAGAACATTTTCAGGACTGAGGTGTAAATGAATGAGAAATGTATCAATTCAATTTTGCTTAAAAGGGGCAGGAAGGTTTAGAGATTAAGAGAACAAACGCTTGGAGCAAAACATGATTTGAGTTTTATTGAACCAAGAAGACTGAAAGAAAATGTCTGGAACACTCAGAAAATCTTTATCAAGCCTCAGCTCAGCACTCCCGGGACTCATCGTTAAGTTTATAACATTTAGAGCTGATGAGTTGTGTGTGCTGTGTGTGTGTCGAAGTGAGTTTATGACTCACCTCCAAGCCTGGGCTGTAGGAATCTCAGCCTCTAGGATTACATTTCAGGACCAAACGGAACTTGTTTCTCTCTCTGCACCAACACGAATCTTCACCCCGACTATATCGGGGTAAGTCCTCAATCAGAAAGATGACCCTCACCCAGAATAAACCAATGAACCATGATTAAGGGAAGGAGAAAAGATTACATTTTCAGATGCCAGCATGCCATCACTAATATAATCTCTACATAATCAACATAGTTTAGGCAACATTGAAAATGGACCCCCGAAAACACTAGAAATATGATTTCAAGAGTAAGCACAGCATCCAATTTTCTGCACACTGTCACCTAAATAATTTGCAGCTCGAGTATGTCATGCTTATCTTTTAAATTTCCCTCTAGGTATGGTTTTAACAGCATCCCACAGGTTTTGATATGCCATGTAGTTCAAAATACTTTGTAATTTCCATGAGGTTTCTTCTTTGATACATGAGTGACTTAGGATTAGAACCCTATTGCTTGATTTCCAAACATTTGGAGAATTTTTCATTTTCTTTTTGCTCTTGATTTCTTGCTTAATTCTACTGTGGACATAAAACTTTCTGAATAATTTCAACTCTTGGAAGGTTGTTGAGATTGGCTTTATGACCCAGGATATAGTCAATCCTGGTGAATGTTCTCTGTGCACTTGAAAAGGACGCCTGGTATTCTGATTTTTTGGGTGAAGAGCTCTGCATGTGTCAACGAGGCCAAGTTTGTCAATGGCATTACTGTATCTTCTATTCCTTTTATTGATTTTTCCCAGTTTTATCAGTTACTGAGAGAGATGTTTTTAAATTTCCAATTGTGATTGTGAATTTGCGATTTGTCTTTATAAGTAGTTTTGTCAGCCTTTGCTTTATATGTATTTTGAAACTATCTTATTAGTGCATACTAATTTAGAATTGTTGTGTCTCCCTAACAGAGGGCCCCTTTCCTTATGAAAATGCCCTCTTTCTCTCCAGCAAAGTTTCTTGCCTGAAAGTGTACTTTATCTGATGTTCAAAGAGCCATGCCGGCTTTTCTTGATCTGTGTTTGCCTCCTGTATCTTTTGCATCCTTTTCCTTTGAGCTTTCCTGTGTCCTCCTGCTTGCCAGCGGTTTAGTTAGGGCTTGGTTTTCATCCGAAGATGGCTGTCTTGTACTGAAGAGTTTCCATGTGTCTTCGTGAGCCTGCCAAAAGCTCTGTCTGGCTCTACAACTTTTTGACTGTGGCTTTGGCTGAGTTTCTCTGGGCCTCTATCACTTCGGAATCATTAGCAAATGCCTTGAAAAATAAGCAGCTCGGGCTGTCAGGCTTACCGCTCTGTGACCCCTCCAGGCTTGGCCCCTCAAGGCCTGAATGTCTTCGCAGCCCTGATCCAGTTTCTGTCTTCCCAGACTGCTGACGTCCTGCTCCCGTGCTTTGCCCTTTTTGCTCAGTTTCTCAACCGCGTTACCCATGCCGCTTAGAAATCGGCGTACGCCTTGTGCTGAAAAGCAGCACTGACTGTCTCACCGTAATTAATGGGTTTTCCTGCCCTCCAGAATCCTGGCTTTTATAGTGCAGGCTACCTTGGTAGTTCTCCAGTACCTCCAAACAGGTGGGTTGTTAAATTCCCTTTTCCTGGTTGTTCTCCGTGAGAGGGAGCTGTGCTGGAAGAGAGCTTCCCGTTCCCAGGTCTTCTGGCATCTGCGCCTTTGCATAAGCTGTTGCCTTGTCCCTTCTTCCTTCAAGATAAATGATGACCTCCCCTTGAAGCCTTCTCGGCCCCCCTCTCCCCTGCCATCCAGGTGGCATTAGAGCTGCCTCCTCTCAGCTCCTAGGGTTTTAGCCATAGCCATGCTACTCGGACGGATTTGCCAATGAAGAGTTCCCAACCAGCATCCACAACATCCACAAACAGGAGTATTATATTTGGCCCATGCTGTGTATTGTAAGTGTTAGGCTCACTGATAACATCTAAGAACCAGGACACAAACCATCTTTGAATTGTAGCATCTCTTGAAAAATCTAAACATCTGGACTCACTGGGCCTAAATTCAACATGATGATAACTGACTGTATGACAGCTGCTTCTGTTTCATGGGGCAATGGCTCCCCCGTACAGCTCTCTAGGGTTGTATGCCCATCCCCTGACTCATCTAACTTACCTATCGACTAGTACTGGCATTTGAGTTTCTAATCCTCGGTGTGTGTGTGCCTCCCCACTGGTCTGAGAATTCCATATGAACAGACATGGTGTCTTCCTCTCTCTCCCGATACCTATCCCATCTCTAGCATGCCAGAGACGATCCATCCATATCTGTAGACATATCGCCACAAAAATGCTACCTAAGCATTTTTAGTGTAGTGAAACTATTCTGTAGGATACTGTAATGATGGATACAACATTATACATTTGTCAAAACGCACAGAACTATACCACCCAAAGAGTGAACTCTAATGTGAACTACGGATTTTAATTAAAAATAATATATGGGTCTTGGCTCATCAGTTGCAACAAATATACCACGGGAAACTGCGAGGGTGGGATGTGTGGGAATTCTGCATTTTCTGTGCAATTTTTCTGTAAATCTAAAACTATTCTAAAAATTAAGCCTATTGGAAAAAAATAAATAAATACAAGTGCTACTTAATCAGAGTGATACAAAGAGGTCAACTAAATCCAGCAAAACAATTTTCTCCCATGAACTTCATGTCAGGAGACAAGAGCAGAAACACCAATGGATACCCACCTGCACCACCACTTTAGGTGGTACAGATCGGGGCGGTGGGTGGGGAGTGAGTCAAACACACTTAAGGTGGTGGCTGGGCTGCCTGACACGCTGTTGGTCAGGGGTTCTTGGAGGGCAGGAGGAAGTTCAAGTACTGGCCTAAGGAGAAAACCAGGCTGTGGGGACAGAGCCAGAAGTGCAGTTTCCAGGCTCTCGGCCTCACGCTGAAAGGTGCTGGCTCAGCTAGTAAATGGCCATCAACTGTGATTGGATGGCCACCAGCTGTGGCTAGTTGGCCTTCAGCTGTAACCAGTGAGCCATTGGCCACTAATATAAGTGCAGTGGCTACGCTAGCAGAAAAATGGGGGCCAGCAAGAAAATGGTGGCTGAGCTAGTAAGCGCAGATTGCAGCTAGTAAATGGGTTTGATTGGTTGGCAGAAAAGCGGACAGCAGGTTGCAGATTGTGTGGCTCCTGTTTCCTGTGTCTCCAACCCAGCCGCCAGCGAGATTATAGTGGTATGACTCCCCTACCTATGGCTCCATGGGTGTTCCTTTTTGGCCTCACCATGTCCTGCGTTCTTATGTGGGGAGCGGGAGCAGAGACCCTGCCGGACGCCCCGCACAACACAGGCTGATCCCCAAATAGACTCCCAGAGGGAGAGCGGCAGATAGAGCCTCTGTTTCTCACTCTCTGGGATCCCCCGCTCCCCCAAATCCACCATGCCATGGAGGATTTTCCAGGTCTGATGTTGTGTCTTATGTTTGATACTCAGAATAACAGGGAACTTCATTCACCTGCATCCACTCTGCTCAGATGTCCTAATGTGCTAATTAGTTTTTTTCAACAGCCCTTTTCCTTTTTCTGCATCTTTGTTAGTTATCAGCTTGAGAAGGGATGAGAGAAGCAGACTTGTAGATTGTAAGCTCCGTGAAAGCAGGGAACAGAGTAGTTTCATTCACCAATATATGCATAGTAGATACTTCATTGATAACTGTTGAGTAAGCAAATAATCCTGCAAGATAAGCAGCTTCATATGACCAAGGAGCAGGCAGTGGGACCTCTGTTGCGGAGGGTATCTTATAAGCCACTCCAGTCAAACATGCGGGTATTTCCAAGGCCCATTCATATCCGTGCATCCTCTGCCCTATGCCATCCCATCTCTCTTCTGGCTGCATGGCTGCATGGCTGCGGGCATGTTCAGTGAGCCCCCTGCTGGGAGTCGTGGGCACTGCAAGGTGACCCATTGTTCTTACCTGCTCTGACGGTGGGAACAGGACAAGAAGAAGGTCAGCCCAGCTCTGCAATGAGACCACTTCCAGTATGTGGAGCTGGACAGTGACCTGGACACCCTTGGAGCAGACTCTCCATGGGGAATAAAAGTGTGTTTTGCTTTTTTGATGAATGGATTTGGTAAAATGTTTTCTTACTTTTTCCTAGACATCGCCTGGTGGTATTACCAGTATCAGAGAGGTAAAAAAGTTTAAACTAACTTGACTACTTTGGTCACTTTACTTTCATAGGAAGAGCTTTTTAATCAAGTATATATTTTGTGGTTAGCCTTCTCTCTCACCAGATTTCCATGCCCCTGGTTAACAAACCCCTCCTATGTAGAAACAGTGGGAAACATTCCTGTAGAGATAAGTTATAGGGAAAGCTTTGCTCCCCTCAGAAACTGGTACGTTTTCCTCTCATGGGCAATAAAATATATGTAAGAGCTCAGAGCCAATGTGTGGCTCAAGTGTAGTAACTGCTTAGAACAAATGACCTGAATTTCTATGTTCTCTTTTCCCTGTGGTCCCGACCTTTTAATCTAATCACATTTTCTGAGGCAGTTTTTCTTATTACTTTATCTCTTATTATTTTATTATATTTATTTCATATAATCAGCTTCAAGTCCTTTGTGAAACAAAGTGGAATGTGTTTAAATAAACAAATAATGAGAGAGGAAGAGGGGGGCAGCCTGAGCCGTGCGAGGTCGGAGAAAGGTAGGCAGGTGAGGGGGTAAATAGGCGCAGATCAGGAGCTCCGAACTGAAATGTCTGTGGGGCCAAGAAAGTAGCATAAATGACGTAAATGAAGGGAGCGAGGCTTTGGCAGCTCAGAGGGAACAGCCCTTGCTCGGCTCTAGTCAACTATTGTCTTATGAGAACTCGAGAGCAAAGTTGTCAGAGAATCCCATTTTCCAAGAAAAATCAGAAATCCAAATTTGTACTCGAATCCCTCATCTTTAAATACTGGCAACTCATTAAAAAAAAAAAAAAATTAAACCACATTTCATAGGCCAAACCAGACCTATCTTTGGGCTGTGTTCATGCTAAGGTCCAGCATTTTGTAACCTCACAACGGGGTGGGTGGGAGTAAAGTCCAACCCAGAGACCCCATGGTGGAGAAACTGTTTTCCAGTCCAGGGAGGAGGAGACACCATGGCCTTGGTCTCTGCTCATGGCCATGGTCGTGGTCAGGGACCTAACAGAGGAGACGCTTCCCTAGAGAGGAAGCCAAAGGCTTGCGTCCTCTGACCACTCACGTCTGAGGATCCAACTTGTACAGAGGCCAGAGCTTGTAGGGAGGGGAACTACTGCAAGGCTGGCTACAAACCAATTTGCAGTTTGTGCTCAAGTCAGCAGAAGCCATTTGTAGGGGTAACTGGGGGCCAGATCTGTAAAAGAGACCCTGGACTGGCTGGATTCTAGGGCCAGTTCTGTCACCAACTGGCTATGTGCCCTAGGACTCAGGCAAAGCCATTTAGTGACAGAGTTTGGAAGAGCTCACATGTGCTGGAAGCCCATGACACGGGCTCCATGTGCTTAACAGATACAGGAACTCGCTGACAGTACAAGCAAGAGGACATGATTCAGTGTGTTTTCTTTTGTGAGGGTCTAAAGTTTTCATCCCACACTCAGAAGAGCCTGTGACCCAAAACATGAAGGACCACTCATTCTGAACCATGTTCTCCAATCTCTCCGTCAGCCTGGGAATTTCCTGTACAGCATCCTCCACTGTTGGTTATTCTGTCTCACCTTAACCACTGTGACAGATAGTTTGTCACTTTTTAAGGTACTCATAGTTAGATAACTATATCTGTTAGGACACCCATCATCCTAACATTCCAATGGAGAGGGCAGTCGTCACCCACTGCCCACCACACACAAGGTTTACTAAGATAACTGCAGGAAAACATTTTACAGATTAAAAGTACTTTACAAACAGGAGGTATTCTGTTCATTCTTGGTATGTAGTGCTCACCATAGTATGAAATCTCTAGGCTGATTTTTATCTCGCTCATCCAAACTCAATCTGACTTAGTAACTAGCTCAACATTATTTTTAGTAACAAAAATAATAACAACAAGCAACATTTGGCCTCAGGGACTCTTAACAAACGTTAAAAGAAACTATCAAGCAGACTCTCCACCTGTGAATTCTGTTTCCTCTTCCTCCACCCAGGGAGCTTGGCCACCCCTCTCCTTCTCCTGGGACCTCCTGGGTAGCACCCAGGGACTCCCCAAGGATAACAGGAGAGGCAGGAAAACCTCTGCAGCCCCTTCCGAACTTCCTTCAGAATATTTTTACAGTGGCCAGAGCTATAATGCATCCCAGGAAAGGGGGGCAGAGCTGGCATGAGAACATGGGATGCTTAAACATGGGCACCCAGAGAAGGTTGTCACAAGTACCGACAACTTAAATTAGTGTTTACCATTCGCATGTCATGACACACGAGGGGCGCCATCAGCACATTTTTACAAAGGAATAGATTAAAACTGAAAGCAGAGTACATCTCACATAACTGAAGGAAAGTATTAGTTCATAACATTTTTGCTTATATGTAGATGTACAGTGGATTGTGACGCAAAATGTAGGTCTTACTATAAAGCACAATACGACAGAAAAGCCGAGAAACACTGGGTTGAGCCCCTAATGCCCACAAGCAGGCTACTTCCAGCATCTTGCGTCCCAAAGACATGAATTTCCTTCCATAAGTGACGTTACCACAGCCGAAATGAGAGGGTGGTGAAAAAGCAAAACAAGACAAAAGCTTGGCAGTCAACATTCAAATATTCAGATATTACGGAATCACTTTGATAGGGAAATTGATTCTGATACTCATGCAGCAAACAACTCATTTATTAATAAAGTCCAGTTCTACCTTCATGAGGTGGGTTTAATGTTTGATATTTGAGTAATTACTTAGTGCATTTTTAATAAAAGAGATGGTAAGTAAGCAAGCGCAGTTTCTGAATCAGATTCTCTCAAACTTCTGCAAAAAGATTTTCCTGAGCTTGTGAGGAATTCAGTCACGGATTAAAAGAAATAAGACAATATTGCAAAAAAATAATATATTTTAGCTTCTAGATAAGGTAACTTGGAAAGGTATACTAGATGCCTTCAAAAATACATCATTTCTTACAAAAATACATTTACGTCTTCCTTAGTTACATTTTAATATAACTTTTACCTCTTTTTACAGTGTTAAATATCTGCATTTTTAAAATAAAATTGCTATTAAGTCTAAAGCTAGAAAATTTAAACCAACAATTTGATTTCTCTTTTAAAATGAGTTAACAGTATATGAGTATTCTGAATTAGACTTATCTGGGGCTTTTTTGTTGTTTGAGAATTGGCCCTTTGATTTATATAGAAACATTGTACTTAGTAATTGCTACTTGTTAGCTACAAACATAACAACAATTAAAGGCTCTGTAAGAATTACAAGGAAATTGGCCACTTGCTACATTGTCTAAAGATTATCTTATTTATGTTGAATAATCTGCCTTACTCCCAGAAAGATAAAGTGCTATGCATTGCCCAGTACATAAGAAAGATGACAATTAGGAATTGTTACCAAATTCTTCTGCCTCTCCCTTGAAAACTTACCCAACTGTCCAACACCTCAGGGCAAGGTACAAGATACAAACTCACTCTGACGGATTCCTTTCCTATTGAAATCAAAGTATCAAAAGGAAAAGTGGCAACTACAGAGAGAATCTGTCGCAAAGAGACTGATACTGACTGGAAATGATGCAATGCACGTACTCACCCTGTTCTCCATAGAAGCTCAGCCCGCCTCACTGTCCGTGGTCATGGGGTGTGAGGAGTATGTGTCCGTTCCCAGCAGCCTGCCCATTTCTCACTATTCTTGCCAGCCCAGACTTACTGTTGTTCGATATATTGATTAGCTAACATCTGCATGACAACAGTGGGCATCTAGAAAAGGTTAGGTGGCAATTGATTCTTGATTGGAGTAAATTTATAGAAAGCATTCTGGCAAGGCCCAGAGGAAAACACTCCCTTATCCTTCTGTGATGGTAAAATGTTGAAAATCCCACTTATTTAGATTTTGTGATCCTTCCATAGGAGATGGGCAGATTAAAGAGTTCTCTCTCTAATCGACTGACACTTTCTAAATAACTAGTGCAAAAATTATATTGCGTTGTAGTCCAGGCAAACTACTACTTAAGACAACTATTTTTAGAGCCCTTCAAATGCTTCGGAAGCTTTCGTTTCTATAAAGTCGCTCCCATTTAAGTCATTTTCCTATTATTTAAGGCTATCTAGTAAATATTACAAAACAATACTGTACAATATATTCATATTTTTAAATTAATATTGAACATGCTATAATTTGAACTTTTTGCTAAATCACACTAGCCTCCCCCTAGTTGTCCCAAATGGTGAGAATTTACTCTATTGTTTAAAAATAGATTGTTTCCTTTTGCCGTTGGAGAGTGTTAATCCGCTCACTTACGTGTGTCTCTAGAATATTCAGAGACACACTGAATACGAAAGAAGTTATTTCAAGCGAAAGGGAAATGTTTTCCTCTGGACTTACTTTTAGCACCTTGGCCCTCACCTCCACTAGGAACTCGTTTCTCTCCAGCGCTGAGCCTCCCTCCCTACGTGGTGTGTGACACACCTGGAGTAATGGCTGGACCGAGTGTGAGACAGAAAGTGATTGGGCAGGGGTTTCAGGCAGGAAGGTCATCTGCAGTGTGACCCCAGCCCACGACCCTATGTCCCAGATCACCCTTTGACAGCCCAGACGGTGATCTGACAAGGGACCAGCCACTCCAATGTCATCTCCTCTGGTTCCAGATAAGATTGAAGATGAGCTGGAGATGACCATGGTTTGCCATCGGCCTGAGGGGCTGGAGCAGCTGGAGGCCCAGACCAACTTCACCAAGAGGGAACTGCAAGTCCTGTATCGAGGCTTCAAAAACGTAAGACCCGCCGGCCTCTGATGGCCCTGGCGGGACTTCCCACTTGGGACTAAGCTCTCCCAGATGCCAACGGGACCCATCAGGGAGCTTTTCCATATGTGCAGTTGTGAAAGGAAGGTCCACTCTATAAAGGGACATGAGGGCAAAATTACCTGGTTAGAAAGGCAGGGCTGAGGCAATCTCAGTCGGTGGGAAGCTGACCAACAGCCCAGACACTTCGCAGGATGGCACAGCCTTGGAGAATTCACTCCGCCCAGGTTCTAACCTTAGCATAACCAATTCACAAGGTCAAAGTTTTTGGTGCCCCAGAAACAATGGGAGTTATGTCTCTTGCTAACCGAGCTCACAGAGACTCATATTGTAAGGCTGAATGCCAATATATTAATTTACTACATTATTTCATATGTTACACCTCATCATAGCCTTGTTGGGAAGGTCCTGTTAGCCCCGTTTTACAGGTAAGGACAGAGGACTGCAGACTGACTCGCTGAAAGTCACCAAACTTAGAAGGGGCTGAGCTGGGAACCAAATCCAGGTCTCATTCCAAAGCCCAAACTCTTTCCACCTCCCAGGACCCATTCTCTGATAGACTTAGCATTTTGCAAAGCAGCTTCAGTCCTAAGGGGAGTGGGGGGCTGCCTCCCAGCCACTCACCTTGGACACACACAAGTCCCTGCCCACCGGAGATCACGAGGAACCCTAGGCCCCAAGCCTACCACTCCTGGGGCGGGTCCCCACATACTCCCACTGACCGTCTCCCTCTCACACAGGAGTGCCCCAGTGGTGTGGTCAATGAAGAAACATTCAAGCAGATCTACGCTCAGTTTTTCCCTCACGGAGGTGAGTCCAACCTCAAAAAAGGTCCTGCGCAGCTCCCTCTCTGTTGAGCAGCCTTTCCTTCTCCAAGTTCACGCTCCTTGTTATCTGCCTCTGCCTTCACATTGGGGAGAATGCAGAGCAAGATTCCTCCTTTTATTGCAAGATGTGGAGTTCGCTAAAGCTTTAGCAGAAAAGAACTCTGAAAATGGACTCTCTCCAGGAAAGGAGGGGAGGTTGAAAAAGCAATATCATAAAGTCTCATGACAGTTCTAGAAAACAGGTATTTTTATCCCTGTCTCAGAGCGGCTAAGCAATTCACTTAAAGTCACACAGCGAGCAAATGGCAGACCAAGATTAGATCCCATACGCATCTGACGTAAAGCTTTGTCGTGGTTGCGCCACCACTGTGCCACACCCGGAGATCTCCGTTCTTTTCCTTGTAACAGCTGAGGCAAGCTAGAATTTTGAAAAAGAACTTTAGTAGATACCAGGGGCAAGGAAAGTAAACTAATCCAAAAGATGCAGGAAGCATAACGCCATGCTCATGAACCCAGGTCAGCGAGCATGCCAGGCCCACAGGTGTCCTGTCCCCTGCCCAGCTCCTGCGGGAACTCACTTTGCTCCCATGAGCCTGGGATATCAGGAGCTCTTGCTGTGGCTTCCATGTATCACATGCCACCTTACTTCCTGCCCCAGAAGCTACTTCCTACAGGACCCTTCCCTGCGTCCTAAGGAAGGAGACACTCAAGAGTCCCAAACACCCCCTGAGCTCCGCTTCTCACAGGCCCTTCGGCAGGAGACAGGAGCCTTCTGAGGTGTGGATCAAGGCCGGGGTGCCTGCTCAAGGGGGGGTGGCAGCTTCGTCCCACGCAGGCCCCGGAACTGCTGAGTGTTGAGTTCTATCGAGCCGCTCTCTACCGAGTTTGGACTACGTGGCCGGGCAAATGGTGGTTTTGATGATGTGACTCTGTGAAAAGGTTAACATACTTTTTCAAAAATGTGAAGACATTTTCGTGTTTCCCCGAAAATGAGACTGGGTCTTATATTAAGTTTTGCTCCAAAAGACCCACGGAGGCTTATGTTCAGGGGCTGTCCTCCTGAAAAATCATGCTAGGGCTTATTTTCCAGTTAGATCTTATTTTCGGGGAAACAGTATGTCTTGCCACATCTCACTGTACAGAGATGGGAAAGTGAAGATCAGAGAGGCGGTTTAGATGCCTGCGGTCATATGATGTAGCGACAGAGCCACTACCCAAGCCCGGGTCTGCCAGCTTCCTAATGAGTGCGCATTCCATGGCACTGCACTGCCGCTCAGGACGACATCTCCTGCAGCCACTGTGCCATCCCTCCAGCCAGAGTGACGCACAGACAGGCTGGGGATGGCTAGATGGAGAGGCAAGGGTCTGTCTTGGCTCTTGCTAGAACTTGCCACCTAAACCCCAGGAGAGCCAAATGGGTCCCGGTTCGCCCAGCAGGTTTCCCCGCTCCATGGTTTTCTCCTTTCTATCCCCCAGCACCACCTTTCCTCTTCCTTAGTGTTTTAAAGTGACCTCGCTCCCCTCTACGGAGCCCCTGCACCCACCACCTGCCTTCCCTTCTCTGCCTTGCAGATGCCAGCACCTATGCCCATTATCTCTTCCACGCCTTCGACACCACCCAGACAGGCTCCGTGAAATTTGAGGTACGTGACATTGGAGGGACTCCCCGGGGCCCCATTGCCTCTCCCTGTAAACCGTGGGGTACTGGGGTAAGGGTTGGATCATCAAATGCCCTCAGTCAAGACAAAGAAACCTTCATCTATTCAGTAAGCATTTCCTAAAGATAGAGAAAAGCAGCAGCAACGGCCTCTAGAACGGTGGGCCTCACGGGACTAATGATAACAGATTAATAGGTCACATGCACACAGAGCTTACCATGTGGCAGGCTCTGTACTTAGTGCTTTGCGTTTATTGTTGTATTTAATCCTTACCATAGCCCAACAAGGTAGGGTGCTACTATTTGTGACCAGTTACAGAAGAGGAAAGTAAGGCAGAGAGAGACTGAGTGAGTGGCTTTCCCAAGGTCAAACAGCTACTAAGTGGTCAAGGAGGGATTTGAACTCAAGGAGGGCATTTCCAGAGTCCACGTTCCTGGCCACTAGATGACACCACACTTGTACAATAATTGCCACCGTGGCACAAGGCAGTTCCAGAGGAGGCTGTGTTTACCTGTGTCTAGAGGTGTCAGCAAGGTAGAGCCCCATTCTTCCTCAAGGGGGCTCCCTCCCAAAGAGTGGGTGAGGGGGCGCTCCTCACTGAGTCTGGCCGTGTCCTTCAGGGAACAGAGGACTGGGGAGATTCCATTCTGTAAAAGCAGTCACCGCGTCAGACTCAAAGACAGCGCTTTACCCCACCCTGTGGCTTGGTGGTTAATGTCACTCGTGCCTCTTCCATTTCTCAGGACTTTGTAACTGCTTTGTCGATTTTACTGAGAGGAACCGTCCATGAGAAACTAAGGTGGACGTTTAATTTGTATGATATCAATAAAGATGGCTACATAAACAAAGAGGTAAGTGAGGCCAGGGAGGTATCTAATTAAACAGAACACAGCCCCAGTCATGATGAAATTGCCTGAATGAGGAGGGATCTGCTTTGAGTCCAAGAGAGCTGGTTTTCCTGGAACAATGGAGGAGGTCACCTCTGCCCGCCCCCATTGCCTTATCCTGCCCCTTTCTCAGGCACTAAGGACGGATTACGCAGATCCATTCATTCTCACTGGGTCACACATATTCAGTGCACATTCCAAAGTGGGGATAAATGATTGATTTCCGTATAGAGTTACTTTTCCCAGGGGAACTTGTATTTTAACAGGTTAACAGCCACGCGTTAAAGCTAAAAGCTGGAACAGCAGAATTACACATATCACCTAGAAGAGAAAAAGGACATTTTTGACGAAGAGGAGAATACAATTGGATTGTACTGACCACAACTTATTTGACCTACTAATAAAACCACGGAAGGGGGCAATGGAAGGTGCAGCCATCTCTAAAGAAATCATCACGAGTAATTTCTGAATCTTCACTGCTTGACACTTTTAGAGCCTCGAAATAGATGTGGTGTCTAGCCAGTGAAATACCCACAGGTCTGTCTCAAAACTCACTGTGGTAGCGACTGTGTCCTGGCATCTCAGTCGAAACTTGGATGTATCATCCCACTTCCTGAGCTGTAATCCTCACCTCAACCCTGCAAGGTTCTCTCCACTTTTTCTCTCTCATTCGTTCAGTCGCGTCTTTGCTCAACATATATTTGAGGGCTTATTAGGTGTTCCAGGTGCTGAAGAAAAAGTGGTGAACTGTCCGCACAATGTGAAAACCCTAACATCCACTAATAGCAGATGCGTTAAATGAATTCCAGTAACTCCTAATACATATGACGGAAATACAGGAGGCCATTTAAAATCATGCAAGAGTAATAAGATGGAAAAATTCAGGTGATACAACATTACATTTTCAAAATCACTTAATAAAGTAGTGGTATGTATGGTATTACACAGAATTGCTCGGCTTTCATCAGATGTCCACCTTTGTCCCAATCAATTATGATCACAGGGACAAGTCACCTGGTACAAATCCAGCCACCCAGGCCCAACCAGTCAAAGGAATTACAGAGTGGAGAGAGGGTCTCCCCAAAACGGAATGTGGGACAATCGGAACACAAACATGGCCAGCCCATCCCACACCTAACCTCTCCACAATTTCTGCTGCCCTCTCTCTAGGAGGGGGCGTCCCAGGTCCAGCCCCCTCAGCTTGCTTTCTAACGCCCTCTCATCAGCTGAAGGCCCTGTTCATCAGTGTCCTGAATAAGGACGATAGGGAGTCCCAAACTGTCACCTAAGAGGAGCTTGGCCTCACGGCTCCCACACTGTGTGCTTCTGTGTCCCCTCTGCAGGAGATGATGGACATTGTCAAAGCCATCTATGACATGATGGGGAAATACACGTACCCTGTGCTCAGAGAAGACACCCCCAGGCAGCACGTGGACGTCTTCTTCCAGGTAAGCGTACACACCCTGCGCGTGAGCTTTAAGCTCATCGTAGACCAGTCAGCCCCTGAGTCTCTGAGCCGTGGCTTGTGTCCACCCTGGACTACGCACTGTAGGAAACAGAAACCCATGACAAGTACTGTTCTCCGGGACGCGATGGTCTCCTTAAGCAGACGTGGTAGAGCACCGACTGAACGTTCCCTAAAAACTCTTGGGGGACCTGAGTAAAACAAAAGACATCGTTAAGCATGAGTGTGTAGCTGGTGGGCATTTATGTCTGGAGAGTAAAGGGAATCAGGTTAGAAACTGTGGTGAGATGGACGGTGAGATCATTTAGTTGAAGAGTCTAGTCTTGCTCTGGTAAAGAGCGGGCAGGCCTGTTAATCCATGAGTAGAAGAGAGGCAAGATCGTGGTGGGAAATTAGTAAAATAGTAACCTGGCAACAGAGCCCCAAAGAATGCCAGCGCTTATTCTAGTCTAACCCTCTCACTTTGCGGTTGGGAACAACAGGCTCACATAGGCTTAACGACCCACACAAGGTCACACAGTGAGTGACAGAAGTGGACACTCATGTCCAGGAGTCTTCCTGTCAGATGGACTGGCTAGAAAAGTCCAGGGAAGACTTGTTAGGGGAGCAGCAGGATAACCCAGTGATGAAGTGATAAGAGTCTGGAGCACGTCTTTTCATTTTAAGAAAGCTCACGGGTCACGTGCTCCCACCAGGTCCTGGGGGGAGTCGTCTGGCCAGTGAAAGGCCACCCTCACTCTCAGGGCAACGTTGATTTAGTTAAAAAAAACAAAAAAAACAAAAAAACAAAAAACAAAAAAAACAGTAAATATGCTTTGGAATGCAGATTGCCAGGTTCTTCAAAGTGCTTCCTCTTGTGCCTTTCAGAAAATGGACAAAAATAAAGATGGGATCGTGACTTTAGATGAATTTCTTGAATCCTGTCAGGAGGTAAGGAGAGCGCTCAGGGCACAATATCTGTAAGTCTGGGAGAGGAAATATGGGGCTTGTTGACCTGCACAAGGGACAGAAGAAGACACCTGTGACCTCTCCGGTCAGAGCCGCCATGGCGCCAGCACCAACAACAGTCCCCACTCCCCAGAACGACCTGGGCTCAGCCTTGGCCAAGCACAGGCTAAGCCAGACAGCCTTAGAATGGGTGTGTGGAGGGAAGGAAAAGCCCAGAGGGCTCTCTGTGACACTACAGACTTCCCAAGTAGGCTACACAGTCATCTTCCAACCTGCCTCTGGATGACCCACTCCTCAGACGACAGGGAAGTAGCTGCAAAAATACCTAGAGCTGTGATTCTCAAACCATAGCATGTGTAAGAACTGCCGGGGAAGATCCTGAAAATGTGCATTTCCACGCCTCAATCCCAGACACTCCAGATCTGGGATGGGGTCTAGACATCTTCATTTTTAACACAAACGCCCTGGACAGATGCTTCTAAACCTTGAATGCACAAACTTCCCTGGAGCTCTGGTTAAAATGCAGATTCTGATTCAACAGGTCTGCAGGTGGGGCTTGAGCGGCTACTTTTCTAAGCCTCTCCCAGGTGATGCTGATTCTGCCGCTCCGCTGGACCCCACCATCCTTAATCTAAAGGACAGAACAGCCCCGGAGACGGCCGGTGACTAAACTGGAAACAACTGCTTTCATCTCCTTTAGGAAAATGCATTTATACCCCCACCTAATTTCAGAAAGGGACAGTGACTCTGAGCTCTACCCTGTAAGAACTACAAATGCAAGAGAGCAGGGGAGAAGTTATCAACTCATGCTGAGCAACTACCAAGTTTCAGGTACATTACATAAACCTCATCATAACCCTGAGAGCTGGAGGTGCTGTGTCCCGGGGGATGTTCAAACTATTTAATAACTAGGATGGACTGAGGATTGAACACTCTTAACCGACCTTGACCCAATGCCCTGGGGCAGTGCCCTGGAGGACCCCTGCTAAACTTAGTATTAACCTGTTAGTTGATGGATCTTTGGGTAGACCAGGGGTCCTAAGCCAGTTACCAGGTAGCCAGAAGGGAAGATGCTAAGGTCAGCAGCTATGCACTAACAGTGTTATAAATAGTTCAACATTTTAACCATTGTGAACTGGCTGAACAGCTGTATTCATGACACCCCTTTTAAAGACGAGAAAACGGAGGCATTGCAAGGTTAAGAGATGTCACGAAGGCACAATAAGTGACAGAGACAGAAGCCGAATTCAATCATTCTAATTTTAAATACTATGCCCTATTGTATATAGTGTGCTTTTTTGACTTTGCTTAACAGTTTTTTAATCAATTTAGTTTCTCACACTAGCAATTTCTATAGCTCTTCATTAATGAACTCGCTTCTTTTTCACAACTTACTATATAAATAGATACTATGATCTATGCCGTGTTTCATGTGAAGAAACTGAGACAGAGAGATTAAGTAACTTGCCTAAGGTCACTCAGCTAGTATGTGACAGAACCAGGATTTGAGTCTACACAGCCTGACGCTAGAACCCATATACTTAACCACTAGGCAATAATACCTCACTGTTTTAGAAACTTTGAAGATTTCATATGCCCAGCATCTATTATAGGTTTGCTTTCTATTTCATCAATTTGAGCTCTAAATTATTTCCTTCCCTCTGCTTTTTTATTTTAATTCAATTTTGTAGGTTTCCTCCTAGCTTTTTGAGATGGACATTTAGTCACTGATTTTTCAAACCTTCTTTTATAATAGATACACGTAAAGATAAGTTTTTTCTTTGAGTACTGCTTTAGCTGAGAACTGCTTCAGAGCCCCAAAATTTTGATGTCATATTTTCATTGTATTTTAATTCAAAATATTGTCTTCTCTGACCCATGAAATACAACTTATCAAAACTAACAGAAAAAGAAATCGGAAATCTGAATAGTCTTATGTCTGTTAAAGAAAAATTTTAATCTGCAATTTAAAACTTTCCCACAGAGAAAATGGTAAGCTCAGATGCCTTTGCTGGTAAATTCTTCCAAACATTTAAGGAAGAAATGATAATAATCAAATACAAACTCAGAGAATAGAGAAAGAGAGAAAACTTCTCAACTTGGTTTATGAGGTTATCATAACTCTAATATGGAAACTTGACAAAGCCATTATAAGATTAAAAAATTTCCAGGCTGAGCACAGATGTGAAAAATCAAATCCAGCAATATGTAAAAAGCATAATACATCATGAACAAATGGTGTTTTTTAAAGGAATGCTAGATTGGTTTAACGTTCAAGAATTAATCAATGTAATATAATCAATATAATAGAACAAAAAAGAAAAAAATATATGATCATCTCAATAGATGTAGAAAAATCACTTGATAAAATGCAATTGCCCAGAGCTTCTTAAAATAAACAATACTCAGCATCTCACTAGGTAATTCGTTCCTTCCAAATTCCTTAAGTCCAGAGAAAGTGCCTCTTACCTTGAGTTGCTCATTTCCTAGGTCCCCACGCCTTACTCCCTTGCAGAGTTCTTTGTGCATGGGAAACCCATGCTGGAGGTTGGCTCACCAGAGCTTCTCAGAGAGGGAGGAGCCTCAGAGAATCCTAACTATTCCCTTTTCCCCTCCTCCCTTCCTAGGATGACAACATCATGAGGTCCCTCCAGCTGTTCCAAAATGTCATATAACTGCGGACACAGCCATCCGGCTCTTGGAGACTTATTAACCACCACCTCAACACCTTGATCTGCCCTCGTTCTGATTGTACACACAAACTCTCGGGACAGAAACACCTTTTACACTTCGGAAGAATTCTCTGCTGAAGACTTTCTATGGAACCCAGCATCACGTGGCTCAGTCTCTGATTGCCAACTCTCTCTCCTCCCTCTTGAGAGAGACAAGACGAAACTGAAAGCATGCTCATCTCACACGGCTGCCCCATGGAAGGTCCCTCTGCTTGAGCTTACACAGTAGCGCACACTTTTTTCTGCTTGCGTGCCCCAACCCACGGCTTCCAAGTGCAGCAGACCTTGGTGTATCTGGAAGCGAGACGACCTGAGCCAAATGCACACCACTCCGTGATGGCCTCCCAAACCAATGTGCCTGTTTCCCTTTCTTTGGTTGCAAGAACGTCCCTTGTACTGAACAATAGGAACCTAAGGTGACTTGATTGGGAGGGCCAGCACCTCACGTATGTAGGCTAGGCCTGAATTAATAAGCATGGCATTGTCTGATGACCCAAACTGCCCACGTCCTTGTTTCCAGAGGCAAAGACCAATCATTCTCTCACACTAGCATCTATGCTAGTAGTGCAAGTCCCTTAACTACCCAGGAAGGAGCCCAGGCCCAGTGGTTCATGCCTCCACTCCATCTTCTGCTAGAGCCCAGCACTGCATGTCCCTTCCGGAAAGCCCAGAATGCCTGCAAATTGCTGTAATTTTATACCATCTTCTGATCAATAAACAGAACTATTTCTTACACTCTTAATCTTCACTTCTTCCATGACTCCCTTGGGCAGGAGAGGTCAGCTGTGAAAAGAGAAGGCTGATCCATTCATTTTGCATCCAGTTGTTAGTATTTACTTTGTGCCAGACAATGCACAGTCCTGCCCAGCCCCCAAGCAAGCATCCAGCTCAAATGCAAATACTGTGACCACATGCAAATGCAGCTTCAAGACAACACTCTTCACAACCCCTCCCTCCAACAAGATGGCTATTTCCAAGACCCTCTCCTGTAGAAAGTATGGAGCGTGGTGTGGTTGGGATACGGAGATGAAGAGGTGGCCAGAGCCTCCCGCTAAGGGACGTGGTGTCCAGGGGTTGATCAAGTGGCTTCAGCTTATAAGTAGCAAATTATTACTTATGTTGGACACTAGGGGTCTTGGTTTCCTCATTTGACTTCACATTTAAAACATTCAGAGCTAGGAGTGGCATTCTTGAAAAAGCAATTGACTAAACTTCTATTATGTGCCAGGTGTTGCCCCAGGGACTTTATAGACATTATCTTATTTCATGCTCATGGTAGAACATTCTGGAAGGTAGAGTCCTGGTTTTACTGGGGAAGACACTGAAACTCAGAGAGCTGAGGGGAGCTGCGTAAGGTAGCACAGCTCCATAGAGACGTTAAAGTCTTCCCACTCTGTCCTAGAGCCCTTCTTTTAGGGGATTCTGCCTTGCCCCAAGGAACTGAGGGTGCCGCACACAAATCTCATTCATCTGTAGTCAATTCAGAGAGGCACGGGCATTCTTTGAATCCAAGTAGCAGATGAGAAAACAGACTCAGCCTCAGGTGCCCGTGGACAACTTGCAAGAGCAGGCCACCACATCTCGTACATGCGTGAAACACTCCCGATCAGACTGCCATTGGCTGCTACCTCTCATGGCTGGACTTTATAGGGGCCACAGCTCTTTCTCTATCTGGGCTTCTCGAGTGCAGCCAGGTGGTCCTCTAAGGCTGCTGGAGCTGTAGCTGGCCCCCAGCAAGGCAGACACTTAGGCCCAAGCAGAAGCTCTGTACTTGCACCCCTTCCCATGAAGGGTCCGAAGCTGCATCAGAGGCTGTGCAAAGTCAAGGCCATGGATCTCCACCCTGGCTGCCCATCACAATCGCCTGAGGACTTGAAAAATGCCAACGCCCAGGCCCCACCCCAGACCAATTGAAGGAGAGTCTCTGAGGGTGGGGCTGGGGCATCAGGATTGCTTAGAAGCAGCCCAGGTAAATGTAACGGGCATCTGGAGCTAAGATGGGGACCTGACCACACCCCGTTAAGAATGAAGCTCAGGACCTGAGACATCCCCCTGGCCACTAAGAAACTGGGTCTTGATCCCAAGGCACACCACCACCACCGCTCTCATGGGCTGCCTGCCCCGCTGGCACCTCCCCCGCTCCAGAAACACTTTACATTAACGCGCATCATCCTACCCTCCCTCGTCTGTCTTCTGGCCAGTTTGTTCCATTCTCTACCCACCAGGAAGCCTGCCAATTCCAGTCCCGCCGCTCCCAAAGCCCAGTCAAGGCTCCTTATCCAGACCAATGGAAGCTAAAAATAGAAACCCCAAACCTGTTACAGCTTTCCCTGCAGTGTGAACCACCTTCAGTTGGTTCTTCTCCATGGGAACAAGCGGGACAAAGATTTTGTGGCAAGAGGTTGGGAGCTAAGAGCACCCAGTGCTCGTGCCACCTGACCCCACTCCCTGCCCCGTCCAAGGGGCCAAACCCCCTCACTGTTAAAGCTGATACAGCATAGGTAAATGCTTGGGGAGATATGGAGAAAGACGGACTGTTGTGGATTCTCTTGAGGACAGCAAGAGAGGGCACTAAACTTGCTCCTGGTTAAGAAAGAAGGAAAAGGGGAAGAAAAGGAAGCAGGGAGGTGTAAGGGGAGGCAGAGGAGGAACAAACGAATGAGCTTATAAAGTCTCCACAGGATAAACGTTAGCCCATTGTGATGGTTAATTTTACGTGTTAACTTAGCGAGGCCATGGTAACTAGTTTGTTTCGTACCCAGTTTAGCCGTCACTGTGAAGGAACTGTTGAGATGTCATTACCATTTAACTCAGTAGACTCGGAGTAAAGCAGATGACCCTCCATCAGGTGGGTGGGCCTCATCCAATCATTTGAAGGCTTTAAGAGAAAAGACTGAGGTCCACCAGGGAAGAAGGAATTCTGTTTCCAGACTGTACCAAAACTCAATCATTTTGGATGACCAAGGAGAAACTATGATAAGACTGTGATGAGTGGCCAGAGCATGAGTGAAGGGAGAGGACTGGCATCTCTAAAACGACTCCTACCTGCCCGGCACCTCTGCACAGCACCTCACTGGTATCATAACGATCCTCTGGGATAGGAACATAAATAATATCCCCATTTTCCAGGTGGGAAGAGCTCGATGAGGTGAAATCACACGCCCAAAGTCACACTGCTAGTAATTAGTGGATACAGAATTTAATAATGGGCTCTAATAACATTTACTCAGTGCTTATAATCAGCTAGATACCATTCTGAATGCCTAATATAAGTAATTTCGTTTAATCCTCACAAAAATCCCATTTCGTTTGATCCCCACTTCATTGACCAGGAAGCTGACTCAGGAGCGGGAGAGGCAGGTTTCAGGCCAGCCAATCAGTCCTACAGACGCACCCCTGACCTGGCCACCTCTGACCCCAACGGACAAGTCTTGTCTCTGACTCGGTGTGGCTGTTCACACAGAAGGGATGGCGTCCCTGGGGATTCTGGTAGTCCGGGAAGTCTTCCCATCAGACGCGGGGCCTGGCGAGGCCAACCGGGAGGAGGAGACCACAAGTGGGGGAGCGTGTCAGGAAGAGACGTTTGTTTGGAGGATAACAGGCAGGCAAGGTGAAGAGGCGGCTGGGGCTGAGACGTCAAGCTAAGGTGACCCTCAAAGCCAAATGGCTGAGGGTCAAGCTAAGATGACCCTCAAAGCCATCCCTGCTGGTGGCAGAGAGCAGCAGAAGGGCTCCGAGGTGCTGGTGAAGGAAGATGGAGTAAGGGAGGAGGGAGAAGGAGGGGTGCCTCGAGAGGACCGAAAAGGAAACAGCTCTGGGAGGGATGGCAGGGACCCCAATGAACCTCACCCAAATCACGGAGCCTGAGTGGGCAGGTGAGTGGACCAAGGAACTATTGAAAGGGTAGGAGCCATGTGAGAGATCATGGAGCACACTGTAGAGACGTGGTGACCGATGGGAGACGAAAGGTGAAAACGGATGCGGCAGGTACGCCTCTCCTCCACACCCACGCAGGTTGGTTAAGGCACCGAGGCCGCATCCAGCTGGGTGTGAGCGGCGGGTGCTGATCGCCGTGGCGCCGCTAGATGGCGCAGGCGTCCCGCCGAATGCGCTGCGGGACGCACGGCTGGGGCCGCCAGACAGCGCTCGGGAGCCCAGAGGGTGAGCCAAGCCGGAGAAGGATGCGCCCCGCTGCTCCGAATCCCAGCGCCGGGGCTGGCTTCCGGCCACCCGAGCACGCACAGGCCTGGCACTTTTAAAGACGGTGCCTGCTGTCGTACTCTGCTACCACCGCCTTGAAATTCTTAATTTTCTGTGAACAAGGGAACCCGCATTTTCATGCTTGCACTGGGTCCTGCAAAGTATGCAGCAGGTCCTGCCCAGAGCTTTCTGTCTGCGGCACTTTCACACCGCGACTCATTTATCCCTCCCACACTGCTGTGAGGTGAGGATACGGCCCCATATTATAGACCAAAAAACCGAGGCTCAGAGAGGTGATGAGACCTGTCCAAAATCACACGCTGATTGTTGATGGAGCGCCCTGGAAGCGGCACCTCTGACCCCATGCGCAGCGTCCTTTCCCGCCCACATGGGAGGCTGTCCATGGCAGTCAGGGACCTGCACAGGCCCAGATGAAGGCCTCTGCCCTCTGGCGGGAGACAGCCTCCTTCAATCCCACCTGGTGCAGAGGCTGGGAGGGGGCCGCCATAAAGGGGTCCGGGGCAGAGCTGTTCCCAGAGTCTCTGTTTCTTCTGGTGATTGAAAAATCCTGGGCAGCCTGGAGAAGAAGCAGGCCTCCCAGCCCACGTTGTTAATCCTGGCTTCTGCCTCCTGGACAGACGGACAGCCACAGCCTGGGACCACTGACCCTCTGACCTGCCTGTCCGCGGGGTGTGCAGAAAGGGAGGGAAGAAAGGGTCTGGCTTCCCAGTGATTGAGACTGCCCAGAGCTGGAATCCTGACTCCCCTTCTTTCCAGCTACATGCCCCTGAGCAGTGGGCCCCTCTGAGCCTCCCTTTCATCAAAACAAAACAGGGGGAAATTCTCAGGGTTGCTGCAAGGATTAAATACTTCAAGTGCCTGACTAGTTACGGGTACTCGGTAAATATTCCTTTGTTTACTTTTGGTTTTTGTCACAAAGACAGCTGGGTTATCCTCTCTGGTATCTCCCCCTTAGGGAATGGGGTGGGAGGCAGAGGTCTCAGAGAGGGTTGGAAGGCAGGACACCTGTGAGAAATGTGGTCCAACAGGCCCGACCAGCCCCCCAGGGAAGCGGACTGACTGTGGGTCTGGAGAGAGGCCTACACAGTACCTTCCGCCTCTGTGCTGGGAGAGGCTGCAGGGAAGTCGGAGGGTAGAGGCTGCAGGGAAGTCGGAGGGTAGAGGCCAGGCCACAGGGAAGGGGGAAGACGACAGAATGGTAATAATACTCCTACTTCCTCCATGTGGTCGTGCCACCCTGGGCTGGTTTCGGCGTCTTTTCTGGACCTTCACCTTGTTTGATCCTCCTCCCAGCTCCCCTGAAAAGCTGACAGAATACCCATCACCCCACTTTACAAATGAGTGACTTGCCCCAGGTCAACAGGCTGACACAAGGACCTGACACCGTCTTCTACTTTTTCATTCAGGATTCACCCCAGTACTGCAGAGGCAGGGCTCCCAGGGCATTGGATGAAGGGACAGAAAAGGCAGAACAAACCTCTTTGTTTCTCCATCTGCCAAACCCACAAAGCTAGGAGTGGGCGGTGGGGTTGGGAGTTGGGACATGGAGAACAAAAGATTGTCCTGATTTCAGGGGCTGTGCCCTCCCCAGAGTCTGGGCTGAGCCAGGATGAAAGGTCGTCCTGGAGCCCTTGGAGTCAGACAGGCTAGGGCTGCAACCCCGCTGCTGCCATGTACTTGCTGTGTGACCTCAGGTAAGTGAAGCTGCCTCTCTGAGCCTGTTTCCTCATTTATAAAGCCGGGATGATAATACTGATGATATTGGAATAGCGTGGGAGAAAAGGAGTGGGTTTTGCCGTTAGTTGGACTGGGTTCAGATTCTAGCTCTGCCGTTGACCGGCTGTATGATCTTGAGCAAGAGTCTTCACCTCCATAAGGCTCAGTTTTCCTCATCTGAGAAATGGGGACATTCAGCCCTCCTGCCTAAGGTGTTGTAGGGATTGAATGAGATAATAGCTATAGACCACCAGATACCTTGCCTGGTCTCTTGTAGGCATTAGTAATGTTCATCTCCCCAGGAGAGAAGGAGACTGGGGTGGCTGCTTCTGCACTTCACTCCAGAGTCCACCCCAGGACCCGGCCTGGCGCCTGCCCCATCATCCATCCACCAGAGCCCCAGGCAAATCTGGTGTCCACAGAGCAGTAAGCTCAGAAGCATTCCTGCTGTCAGCAGGCCGCCTTTCAGGAATAAGAAGCGACATTCACAGAGATGTTAACCAGACAACATCAACAATAGGAAGACTGTGAAGTATTCAAAATCTGGGTTTTAGAGACAGAAACCTTTCATCCCGAGATCTCAGAACCTTTGAAATGCTCATTTATTTCTCCTCACAGCAGCCCGACACCAAAGCACTAAGTAAAAACCAAATCTCAGAAGCGAGGCTAGACATCAGTTATGAATTGCTGAAATGAGTTCTGCAGCCCTCACACTTCCGGGCTTCGCACACTCACTTTTCTTCACTAGGCAACAAGCAGTGGCAAATGGGAACCCTGGAGTCAGGCAGACTGGGTGCCAACCAGCCACTTACTAAGTCCCTGTGCCTTAGTGTCTTCATGGGGAAAGTGGGGCCAGTAACACCACAGTGTGAAGTGGTAACTTTAAGGATGAATGCATCTACTCAGGTAAAGCCCTTCGAAAAGTGTCCGGCACGTAGTAAACACGGGCTTATGAAAACCAGAATAATCATTATTATATCCATGTAATAGTAACTGCTATCATTGCTGGTGATTCTGTTCTGGTGTGCTCTATATAAAGGCCCACACGTGGTGTATATAAAACCACACGTACTTTGCAAGGCCATTCACGCCTGCTCCCTACACTCCTGCCCCCCTCTATCTGCAGACATTTCTTTCCCAGGAATCCACATTCAGTTTCCCTTATAGCGTTTCCTGGGCTTGTGCCATTGCACACACTGTCCCTCTTCTTGGAATGGTCTTTCTGCCTGGCCCAGGGGCAAACCTCAAGCCAGCCTTCAGGACCCCATATAATTGGCACCATTCTGGGAAGCCTCCCCAACCTGAGAGGCTGACCTGCCCTTCACTGCACATCCCACCTCAGAGCACCTGCTCATTCACGAGCGCCTGCTGTGTCCACGTGTCTGCCCCCGCCCCCAGCAGGGTCGCAAAAGGCCCACATCACGTTCATCTCCGCTCTCACACCCGCGCCTCACACAGTGCGGGCCCGGGGCCTGGGGCAGGCACTCGGGAACTCCGTGTGAATGAACACATCTCTCAGCATCAGTGAGGCTTTAACGACACGAAGAGGGGCACTTACCTTGGACTTCACAGCCAGTACCTGGACACCTGGACAGCCAGTACCTGGCACCTTTCCTTCCTCCAGGTTCACCATTGGGCCGGGCTGCCTACAAGCTGTGGGAAAATTGAGATTGGAGTATGTAAAGTGCCTGGTACAGTGGCAAACACATAGTAGGTGCTTAGTAAATACTAGTTCCTGGTCTCATTCCACCTCCTAGGGGCAGACACCAGAGGTCACACCATATAAAAAGGGACAGAAAATACAAATCCAAAACCAGGATGGCTCACACCTTTAATCAGTAGAGCTGTTTTCTAGAACTGTCCAGAGAATTTGAGAAACAACTCCCCAGGCTGTCCCCATCATTCTGACCGGCAGCTTCAGGTCAGAGCTGATCTGCTCAGCACACAGGCTTGGTTATGAAAGGAGCCCTCCTCCCCTTCTCCCTCTCTGATCTCAGCCTCGTGTTCTATCTCCAGGCAGGGGGTGGGGGTGTTATGATCCAGCTCTTTGGATTTGGCCAGGATTCCCATGGAGAACGAAGCACAGGACCTGGGACCATGGCCAGCAGGAAGTGGAAGCCCTTCTGGATGGTTTCAAAGACCTGCTTCCTCTGGTTCCCATGTGCATGAACCAAAGCCTGGGGCAGACTGGCCGGGGCCTAGTGATCTGAGCACGGGGTGGGGGTGTGGGGGTCCCCTTCCTACAGGACACCTGATCCTTCTAAGGAAAGACTTCCGCACAGAGCCTCCCATCAGCCTGGCCGAGGGTTCTCAGAACTGCACTGCTGTCTGAGGCTCTTCCGACCCAATCTTTCCTGCCCTCTCTCCTTTTTACAGCTGTCAGACCTCATCAACCCTCCCCCTTTATCCTACACAGACACTCTGCCACATCGAATCCCATCTTGGCCTCTGTTTCTTGCAGGACCCCAACTAGCACACAAAGTTGTAACAGTGCCGGCTTCACAGAGGTGTCTGTCTGTTATTCCACGTAAACTGCTCAGGACAGTGAGCACAGCATAAGCGTTAGCAATTACCATCCCCACAGACAACGTGCACTCACCGATCTGTCAGTAGGCAGAAGAGATTTCTGTTGTGCTCCCTTCCAGACCTAGAGGAAATGTACAAAGGTAATGTTTCTCATTCCTCTGAAACCAGTTTCACCCGGGTACCAAAATCACCTCCCTCAGATGCACAGATTTGCAGGAAGTCAGAGAGAACTTATGCGAGGACTAGCTCACACCTTTGATCAGAGACACCAGCTCCACTGCTGAATCAACACACTGGACAACCCCACCAACCGAAGAAGTCTGACTGTTGTTCCCTCTCTGAATTTTGGGGATGGGGTTGGTGTAGCTGATCCCTTTGGTCCCTCCCACCTTAGCATTCTAGTGTGAAGACATGTTTGCCTCTGTCTGCCACCTCAGTCACACCTCCCCACTCGCCAGCTATGTTTTTTCTCGTAACTCACTCTGTTGTGAGAGAGCTGACTCTTGGGTGTGTGAAGTCCACAAAGCCAGTTGGGGCTGGGACGAGCAACTCTTCCTGATGTGTGGGGACCACAGAGGAGTGAGGGCCAGAATGGCTGTTCGCACAGAGAGGAGGAGGCATGCGCTGCACTGCTGTGGCCCTGTAATTTCTACGACGAGCCCTGGGAAAGCGTCCTCATGCTGCCAGTTCCTCTCCTCTCCTCCAGAATAAGCATCTCTGACCCACGGGTGCTCGGGTCGGACCAAACACAGAAGTTTTCTTTCCGGTGGTATTCCCTGAGGTCAGCACTTCCCCAGAGGGCTCCCCAAGAGAGATGTCTGGGTCTCCACCTTCCTCTGAATCCTTCCGCTCCCTAAATGTGGATTCCCCACTCACAGGAGCCACTTGCTCCAGACACCTGCACCAAGTGTCTGCCACCTAACACTCCTCATCTCTTCAAGCCTGAGGGACCCCGACTCTGACCCCCTGACTCAGACCACTCTCCTCGACCGTCCCACTGAGGGACCCCTGACGTGGACCGTTCTCCTGCACTGTCCCACTCTGTACATCTCCCGGGACTTCCTCCCAACACCAACAGCCAAAGGCACCCACCCCAATGGCATCTCCCATTTACAAGCGGGACCCTCTCTGCACCCCCATTTCTATACCCTCCATCACTGGAGACATTGTCTGCCCAAGCCCACGGAACTGCTGTTCATGAAAACTGCAGTGCTAATTGTTCTGAAGATTTTAGTGCCAGATAACACAAGAAGGTTCTAGATGGCTTGTAACATGAAACCTCCTTTTTTTTTTTTTTCTTTTTTGGTGAAAGAAACACTTTTAATGAAAGGAAGCTAACATTAAGTGACAAATGTCATAGAGCCGGCCACGAACATTTCTATCTTGTTTGTGGCCACAAATGATGACCGTGTACCACGGAATCCCCAGGTCAGCGGGGGGCCAGACTGACGGTAGAACCACCATCAGCTTGTTAGCAGTTTGACCTGCAAGTTCCCAGGGCAGTTTGGAATGAAGAACTGGAATTTAATCTTTCGATATTGCCACACAATCACTTACATCAACTCTTAAAATATATCCAGACAAGGATACAATGAATAGGTCTGAAATAAGAGCCCCCTCTGCTAAGGACTGTGTGTTTCAGCCAATAGGAGAGGGTGAGGGGAATGGGGTGAAGCCTGACTCATCGCTAACTGACACCTGAGCCAGGTGCTCGGCCTCCCTGAACGCACTTCCTTGGCTGTAGACTAGAACCAGATGCCAGGCTCATGGGGTTCTCATCAGGGTAAATGAATAAACGTAGGACAGATACCTAGGACGGCGGTCGACGCCCAGCCGACACCAAGAAATGTCCATTTTCTTCCTGCCTCCCTACCTCCCCGCCCCGTCTCTCCCATCTAGGAAACAGAATGTGCTGTAGACCCCCTTTCATTCACGCTTTGCCTGGAGCGCAGATGGTTTCTAGGCACCCACAGAATTTAAGGTCTTGATAACAAGTAGAAGTGATGGAGCCCTCTCCGTCTTCCATGCTCTAAGCGTCTATGTGTGTATTAGCTCATCTAATCTGCCAGCAGCCCTGAGTATGTGAAAGACGACCACATCTACATCTTAGAAAGGGTGAAATTAAGGCAGGCGGATACCTGTCCAAGGCCGCTGAGACAGTTAGTGGTCGAGTCAGCATTTGAACCCAGGCATCTGGCTGCAAAGCCTGTGTAGCCATCCTGCTCTCTGTCCCTGGAGCCACAGGACAGTGGGGAGGACACGTGCAAGCTCAGTGTTTCTCAGCAAAGTAGAGGGTGGGCGTGTGAAGCGGATAGGGTAGGAGCAAGGAAGCCAGCTTTCCTCACAGAAGGAGCAGAAATGCAGCTTGTACCTTGGTTATGGAGTCGCCCAGCGTGAGGGCCTTACTCCCACAGACAGGACTGAGCAGCAGAAACTCCCTCCAGCTCCAGCGGGGCACTGATCAGAGAAACTTCCCCGGAAAGGCTGGGACAGTCCCGGGGCTCTCCCAGAGATACAGGGCCGAGCAAGTCCACGCCTTCTTTTAGGATGCATTCATACTAAATGGAAGGAGGGGTCAAAGTCTAACACGACTAGACATTAATAAACTTACACTTATTGCCCATCTACTGGGAACTTCACACGCATTCCTTCATTTAAGCCTCACAACAACTCCACGAGGTAGGGAAGGCTCCCTGAGGCAAAGTGACGTATCCAAGTTCACACGGGCGCACGTGGCAGGGTTGGCTGAACATGGGTCGGCTGTCTCCCTGCCTGCTCTGCCAGGCAAGAACAGGGCATTTCCCCAGGATCTATCTCTCAGGGCAGCCAGATGTCTCCTTGCCCACCCTGCCCCCTTCATTCCTGCTCGCCCCAAACAGACAGTAGGGTCAACATCCTAACCCCAGGGAGCAGGCTCGCCCAGGCGGTCAGGTTGCTGTTGGAAATTCCTTCGAGAAGAGCACGGTGTGAGGGAAGCAGACAGACGGACATGTAAAGGGTCATATTCACAGACAGACAGATGATGGCCAGGAGGAAACCACATGCCTCACGTCCCAGGTCCTCTGACTGGAGTGGGACACACAGGCAGATGCAGTCAGGACTGTGTCTCACAGGCCCTCAGGGGCTGGGGGGCCCTTCACGACAGCTGCTACAGGGCAGCCCATCTGGAAGAGCTCTTTTTGCTGAATGCATAAGCCCTCTGACGACCCCCGGGGCTGTACCCCGGTGAGAGATACGCAGGAGAACAGGGTCCCCTTCACAGAGGATGAGTCAGGACTCCTAGAGGAACCCACTCGGCTTCCCAGGGTGATAAAGGAGGGGGGCAGCCGGCGCTGGGAAGGTGGGCGACCAACATTCCTCAGAGGGAGAGACCATGAGTCTCTCGAGTGTTGAAGAACAGACCCAAACACCTACCACAGCCCCGTAGCAAGAAGAGGGGCTCCCCGAGCTCCAGAGGCTTGGGTGAAAGCCCAGAACGTGGCCCCGTAAGACTGAAGGAGGCCCCAGATTGCCGTGGGTGTGCGGCACCTGACCCGCTTCTCATAGTTTCCCAGGAATCCAACAAAAGGCTCACACAGCCATTTGGGAGGCGCCAGTTGGCAGCTGTCTCTGACCCGAGGCCATTCACGAATTCCCGCTCGGTCACAGTCCCCCAGATGACCTGGGGTGTTGGCCGCTGACAAGAGTCTTTCACCCAAAGACAGGTCTGTGTTTCCCTGGAGACAAAGAAACCTGAGTCACCTGACTTCCCCGGGTGTTCTCTTGGCAGGCTCCTCCGAATAAACAAAGCTGTTAGATCTGAAGAATGGGGGCCATAGCCTGCTGTGCTGGACGCTCCCCCAGAAACAGAGGTCCTCTCCCTGCCCCAGCGAGCACCTTAGCAAGAGAGAGCCTGCCAGTGCAGGCCTCCTGGTTCTCCTGACTGCCTGGCCAGCCCATGTCCACACCTGGGACCCTTCATCTACTCAGAACACCTCTCCTGCTTGCCTTCTGTCTGATTCGGGCCCACTGCACAGGGTTCCTGCCCCCGCTCCCCTGCCCGCTTTACGCTCTGGACACACCACCACAGGAAAGCTCCAGGAGGTCTTTTGAAACCGAGTCCAAGGGCCATGTGAGTAACTGGGCTTCCTTCTCTACCCGGGGAGCCCAGTACAGAACCCCTCACGTCCATCAGCTACCAGCGCTGTGACTTTGGAGAAGATATAGACTTCCCTGGGCTACAGCTTCCTCATCTGTAAAATGGGGAAGCCAATACTCAGATCACAGGCTTGTTATGGACAGACAAAAGAGGCAAAGCCATAGAGACAGAAGGCGGAGCAGTGGTTGCCAGGTGCCAAAGGGAGGGAGCGGTGGGGAGGGGCTGCTTAATGCGTCTGGGGTTTCTGTTTGGGGTGACGAAAATAATCTGGAACTAGATAGTGGCGACGATTGCACAACCTTGTGAATGAACTGCATGCCACTGAATTGTGTACTTTTAAATGGGGGTTGCAGTGGTAAATTATATGCGATGTGTACTTTACCATAATAAAAAAGAAAACACGGTACTTGTGAGATTAAATGAAATGAAAGTGGCAGGAATGTTGACCGCACGTCCTGGTGTTCTGTTCCTCCACAGATTTTAATTTCCTTCCTTCCTTCCTTCAGACCTTCGCACTGAATTGTGTACACCATGCTCTCCCATATCTACCCAGGGCAGGTGCCTTTCTCTTTAGGTGTCTGCTCTGAGATGCTAACGGGAGGAAGCCACGTATTTTGCACATAGCAAAGCCTTTCCCATTGGCCAATAGGAGAGAGTGTCCGATTCTATCACCTCCCTTCCCACTCCCGCTGATGACCCCGTTTGCCTGTTTTGCCAGCCTGGTCTAGCACCGCTGTACCCCAGGACTGAGTCTGCTGGAGGCGGGTAACGGCCTCTTTGCTACCGAGGCTGAGAACTTCCCTCAGTATCTCCCCTCCTCACTGTCTCCACAAAAGCTGTCATCCTGAAAAACTACAATTGATCATTGCTGGATTGGGAAGCAGTTTTCCAGGGGTCCCTCATGTTTCTTGCTTTGCTTGAACCCAGTTTTGCCATTAGTTCTCTCAACCTTGCCTGAGAGTCAGGCTGACAGGAACAGTGATGACGCGTATGACAGTCAGTGAACTGGGTGCCGCGATCACAAGAGACTGTGAAAAGTGGACGCCACGTGGACACAGTTTCGCACGGTTCCTTTGCCACTGGGAGGGCATCAGCCTCGTAGCAGGGGAAGGCTTCAATCTATTAGGGAGATACACATCCAACAACGAGAACCTATGGATAATCCAGACTAAGTGACAGCTGAATAAAGTCCTGCTTACATGCACGATGGTGGATGAAGGAATGCAAAAACCAAAGCACAGGGTTTGCTACGCAGCTCAGAGGCACCCAGCAGCTGTCTTGGGCTTCCCAGAGCCCCGTTCATTTAATTTACGGCCACTGTTTACCCGTGTTAGTTTCTCTGATTCAAGAGCAGACTGGCCATGTTACAAGGGCATCAAGATGGCAAAAGTCTGGTACTGAGGGGTCATTTTTGCAGAAGCAGAATGGACTTCACCCACATGGGCACAATCGTTACAGATTTTATTGCTGCTGACTTTGCATAAAAGTCAGCTAGGGCATTTTAAATTCAGATGGTTAGCTGCTACTATTGAGAAGATTCAGTTTTCTTAAGTAATCAAAGACCTGGTGAAGACAACCTAAACCACATCAAACTGTTTTGAGAAAACACAGAATCTTTGCTTTCTAGGCAGACAACTTGTTACAATATCCTATCAGGGGCAGACCATAGTACAAGAAAACCTTGTCTTTTAACAGAGAAAGAATCAAGCACTAATTTTGCATCGGCTTACTTTTGATATTTAAATTCACTTATTAAATTCATTCCTATCTTATTCAGTTTGACCACACATAAAATTTCCTTTCCTAAGATTTCTTTTTATAAATTGTCTACAACTTTCTTTGTCCCTTTCAGTTTGTCTCTGGTTCTTTTACCCATTCAGAAATAATCAGGACAAAATTACTTTCATTTCCAGCTGGGATTGCAGGTTGGTGAGGTATCCAGATTGTCAGACAGTATTTCCCGTGAAGTGCAGCTGTCAGGTAGCCTTGCCGCCCCCCCCCCGCCCCCCCCCCGCCCCCATGTCCTCCCAGGCCAGAAGAAAATCCAGAGGCTTTGTCTGTCCCCTGATTCACTTGAACTCGGTGCCTTTGTAACATCCCCGCCTCCCCAACTGAAGGGACATGTGAGGTCCGTAAGCAGCTAACTTGGAGTCCTAAGACCTGGGTTCCAGTTCATACTGGCTCTATTGTCAGTATGAACAGTGACTCTGGGCACAGCTTACAAGTCTGCAAAATGAGAATCAAGGAATAAATCCTTTTTGCTTCACAGGATTATAATGTGGCTCAAATCACACAAGACACAGGCACCTGAAAAGGCTCTGAAAACTGCAAAGCAGTACTCAATGTACAGCAGTATTATGACGTATTGATAGCCTGTGTGCACAGCCATCAGGCACGGGCCGGGGGGGTGAGGCATACTTACTCACGCTGGCCTTTGTTTTTCTGGGACATTCTAGGAGGGTGTGTGGCCATGTGGTGTAGGAGGTAGACACCGGAATGAGTAACCTGTGGGCAGTATGTCTGCATAGCTGAACACCACTGACCTCAGGTGTCCTGAGACTAGAGGTCACAACTGGAAACTAGGTGGCCTGGATGGTGCAAAGGCTGCTCGGGGTTCTGGAGCCAAGGGAAAGGCTGCTTGAGATCTCTGGAGAAGACCCTGTCTTCCCCGGAAACTCCCCACTCTGGGCATTTCTTCGGTTGACCTGAAATAAATGTAAGAAGCTGGCACTAGATTGAAGTATTGTTTGAAGCTAGGAGATAAGAGCCCATATCATACCTGCTTTAGTAACTTGAGGTCTGGCTTCTCTGACTCCCAGGTATAATCAGTCTATTAACACAATCAGCCTACATAGGAGTACAATACAGGCCACTGCGATGGAAGCACTAACAACCTGACTGAGAAGATTAAATACAGGATGGATGGATGATAGGTAGGTAGGTGGGTAGGTAGGTAGGTAGGTACATGATGGATATTACTTAGATGGATGCAGGATTGGATAGATAAGTACAAACATGAGAAGATACTAACATCAGGAGAAAAAGAACAATTTATTGAGCATCTACAATGTGCCAGGTACAATATGCCAGGTAGTTCCAGATATGCTATCACACCCATCATTCCTGAATTCTTCCATCAACTCTGTGAGAAATCATCATCTCTATTTGTCAGACAAGGAAACCGAGGTCTGAAACCTGCCCAAAGCCATCCAGCCAGCCAGGCCTGTGTTATTTCATCTAAATCTCACTGATCCTGAGTCAGAGGACGCCCACCCCCACTCCTCCCTCCAGATCTGAACTGTCTCTGTTATTTTTGAGCCTTGGTTTACTGTGATAACATCTTGGGAATTCTGAGAAAAGCCCCCAACCACTTTCCATTCACAGAGAACCTGAAACCTGCTCCTTAGCCGGTCCTGTTCCAGCCGCCTTCAAGGTTCCCAGGTGAAAGTGAAGCCTCTCAGGAGAAATCAAAGAGCCCTCTCTTTGGGCGCCTCCTCCCTACCAGCCAGCACAGAAGTGTCTGTGAGGCTGGCGGGGCTCCAGGGCCACACAGAGCCACAGGCATCTATTGGGCATTTTACACGAGGCCCACCCCACCTCCTACCTCCTTTTACTTTCTGCAGCTCCATTTGCTCTCTCGCGTACTTCTCCCTGTCTCCCCACCTTCCCATCTCCAAGAGGGGCGGGGAGGGGGTGTGGGCAGGAGGTGTGGGCAGGAGTTTGGCCATGACCTCAGCAGGGTAAAGAGAAGCCTCCGGGCATCTTGCCACAGCCTCAGTTCTCTTCTGGGCCCCTCCATCGGACTCCCTCCCCAGCTCCCAGCTCTCTCAGGTGCAAAGCTAAGCCCCCAGGGAATTCCTTGTGCCTTCCCATCGGGCTGGAGCCAAGAGTGAGTTTCGGGGCCACTGGCTATGGTGATGGGGAGGCTGGGGCTTAGGGAACATTGTTGAAACACTTCTTTCAGGAGGTTCGACTGGCTGTGGAGGACGGGTGCTCCTAAAGGGACTTTGCCGGGAATTGCAGAATCTTCTCTGTAAGGGAGGGGGAAGGAAGGAGAGATCTAGAAATCGAGCTAAATTTCTCTCTCACCTCTTCCCGCCTCTTCCTGGGTTAGCCTGCTCAGCCTCTATCCTCCATTCATTGACCCCTATGTTGTTTTGAAACTTCCCAGCCTGAAAAGCATGAGTTCCTGAGATCTGCAAGTCTCCTTTTATATAGACGAGGCTCTCTGTTGATCTCCAAAATGCTCTTAAAATGCACATGCAACCAGGAATCAGAATTTTAGAAATGGTAAAGTCCTAGCTTATGGCTGGAGAGCTAGGTACTAGAAGAATGAAGTGGCTTGCCCAAGGTCACACATACTGCTAACTCTTGTTCCATCATGCCGGGAGGAAGGGTGCCTCCAAATTCAGAACCTGAGACTCAGCTTCCAGGCATGATGGGTGGGGTCACGTAGTTTATTTTACTTTTACGGGCCTTTGATCTCAAAGGTCTTTTCTTGCTGCGGTCCGGGAGCATAGCTGACACACAACTCAGAATCAAACCTTTGGCTGCCAACAGTCATAGCAGGAGCTGGGTGATTCCCACAGACACCTAGAATCAGCTCAGAACTCCACCTAGGGGAGGAGCTGCGGGAGGCTCCGCCCACCGTCTGCATAGCCTGTCCCGCAGCTCTCTCTTTCCCACTGAGAGAGTCACTCCATCAGAGAGTGGCTGTGTGCTGGCATCCAAGAGGTAGGGGCTGAGGATGGGGAAAATCTCAGGGACTCAGAAGACCATGTCCTGCCTGAAAACCCGGCCTGAAGGCCCAAAGGACCTGCCCTAACAGAGCCCCGGCAGCTGCCTGGTAAGGGAACTGGTGGGCCCTCCTGGCGCTTGGAGGGAGGAGATCCAGAAACAAGCCTGCCGGGACTGAGGGAAGGGGGCAGGGCCTGGAATTTGCTGAGCACCTACTTTGTATCAGGTCCATGTTGCCTGAAGAACTGCTGATTACCATCCCACGTTACAGTGACGAAAACTAAACCTCAGGGAGAAGCAATACAATCTCAGAGCAAGTGGCAGAACCAAGATTAGAGCTCCTTCTGTCTGATGCTAGAGCCACAGGTGTTGTCTCTGCCACCAGGGCCACACAGCAACGTCACCTTCTGTGATTTTCTTAAGGAGGACCCACGGAAATAATGTCTCTCCTCACCTCCCCCTAATTTGGGCTCCATTCCTGCTTCTCAGCGAATGATTCCATCCATGCTGAAGTGGCTGGTGGCAGGGGACTGTGCCTGACTCGAAAGGAGAGGCCTGGGGTTCACAGTATTTGTGTAATGGAGGTCCTGGGGACAGAAGTGGAATTACCTCCGCTTCTCAGAGCTAGTCCGTCGGACAGGCAGGTGACCCTGAAGTCCTGTGTTGAACCCCGCCCTTCCCTTGGTGAGGGCAGTCTGAGTACCCTCAACATGACGCTGCCGTCAGCTCAGCCCCGGGGTGGCAGCAGGGGGCTGTATTAAAAAGAGCTCGTGCTTTGGGTTCTGAGTCAGTGGGGTCACTGAAGTCCCCACAAAAGACACGGAACGGGGAGGAGAATGGAAACTCATGTTACTGAATACTTTCTATTCTTATCTGTCAGGTGGGAAAACTGAGGCCCTGAGAAGTGAAACGACTCAGGTGTGTCTGAATCCAAGTTCAAGGTCATTCATTCACAGGAGGAGCTCGCATAACCTTTGGAAAAGTGAATGGCGGGATGGAGGGCCTGGGAGCCACTCCACAGACCCTCTTCACGTGGTGCTGGGGACCAGGGGATGGACAGGGCCTGGGGAGAGGGACTAAAGGGAGAAGGTTTCAATATGGTCATTGGTGGATTGATAATGGTTTTTCTAGAGCTGCTGTTTTTGATGAGTGAGAAGGAAAGTGCTGAGGTAGAGAGAGAACATGACGGAGAGCAGAATTCTAGGAGCTCGCGTAAGTGCAGAGGTCCATTCCTGGTTTTGTAACAGCAGAAAATGTGGACATAACTTAGTTTTCATAAATAGGACATGTGCTCTGTAAATGTTGGCACACTGATCTCATGAAATACCTTGCAGCCATTAGAAAGAATGAGGCCGATCTATGGGAACTGACATGGGACGGTGACCCTGCCATTGGGAGGGAGTGTGCGTCTTGGTGCAGTGATTAAAGGTGATGGGGTCCACTTGTCCAGATTCAATGCCGTCCCTCACCTCCTAAGTAACCTGGGGACTGTTTCTTATCCTCTCTAAGCCTCAGCTTTTTCATTTGTGAAAGGAAGAGAACGGTAATAATTACTTCAAAGAGTTGTAAGGATTCCAGGGGTTCTTAGCACAGGGCAAGCATGCATTAAATTCGTTTAAAAATGTTTGCTATTATTATTAAGCAAAAAAAGTAAATAGCAAAAAAAAGTCCGTGCAATTACCCCACTTTTCATTTTCAATGTTTTTCTTCATGCAAAGATACATGTGTATATAAATACACGTGTGTGTGCATAAATAAAACTGTTGACAGTGCTTATCTTGGAGGCATGAGACTAGAGAGGAGAGATGAGGGGGGACTTACCTTTTTTTTAATAGACTATTTTTTAAGAGAAGTTTTAGGTTCACTGCAATACTGAGCCCCCCACACAAGCCCAGCCTTCCTCACTTATCAACATTTGTTAAATCGATGCAAGTACATTGACACACCCTTGAAATTTATACTTTTCCCTTTACACATTTCTATCTTGTTTTCATTTCTACAATGAGCGTGTATTTTTTGCAAGTAAAATAGTGTTAGTTAGGTAATGACTGAATCACACCCAAAGCCCCAGAATGACTGGACTCTGGGAAGTGGCCTGGTTCACAGCAGTAACCACCGAGGAGAGAGTCCACCTGGGCTCGCCAGGGAAGGGGACCCGGGTGCCGCCCAAGAGCCCCCTCTGCTGTCACCAGCATGACAGTGATGGGTCCCAGGCTTGCCGGCCTGGCTGCCTGCTGCTCTCTGACAGCAGCTCCCAGCGCTGAGGAGGCCAGGCCCCTGGGCCATCCTGCCTACCCTGATGTCCTTGCCCTGCCGGTGCTCATGCAAAGCCACTGACCGGCTCAGAGCACCCAGGGCGGAGGTCGGGAGAGCAGCCAGTGTCCTCGGCCTGACAAAGGAGGAGAGCACTAGGCAGTGAGGTCGCCAGCCCCGGATTCAGACTTCCCTCCCACTTTCACTAGCATGGTGACCTTTCCACAAACCGGTTTCCTCACTGCCACACAGGCACACCTTGGAGATACTAAGTTTGGGTCCAGACCACCTCAATAAAGGCAGTCTCACAATAAAGCAAGTCAAAATCTTTTTACTGGTGGAGGATCTTGCCTTCGATTTGTAAAAAAAGCCACCTCTATGAAGTGCAGTAATGCGAGGCGGGTAAGAGGAGGTCTGCCTGTGCAGGAATTACCTGGCCCACATCTTGAGGCCATTTCAAGGATCAAGTGGGACCGTCTGCAGGGAAAGTACCTAACTCATTCATTGGCACATTGTCATGCAGGGGCTCAGCTCCTGCTCCCCGCACAAGAACGCAGGATGTGGTGAGGCCACAAAGGAACACCCGCGGAGCCATAGATAGGGGAGTCACACCACTATACTCTCGCTGGCGGCTGGGCTGGAGACACAGGACACAGGAGCCACACAATCCGATCAGCAATCTGCTGTGTGCTTCTCTGCCAGCCACCCAACAACCAACCCCCTAGTGCAGCCACGGCAGTTGTATTGGTGGCGAATGGCTAACTGGTAACAGCTGATGGCCAACTAGTCATAGATGACCATCTACTACCTGAGCCAGCACCTTTCCACGTGAGGCCAAGAGCCTGGAAACTGCTCTTTGGGACTCTGTCCCCACACAGAAGCCATTTCCTGTCTGCATGGCCTGCTCAACAGGTCCAGAGACTCAGATACAAAAGGAAACATCTGGCATGGTCAGGGGGAGTGTATAATTAGGGGTGTCCTTCCTGGCAAAGTTGGGACAAGCACAGGGGAAGGATAGCCTCGGACAGGTGGACCAGCTGCATTTCTGGTCCACCATTCTGGCTGGCAAGCCACTCTCTAAACAAGGTCTCAGCTGTTATTTGGGTTGGATTTAAAATGTAATCCTCTAAAATAAAGTCATTCCGGGATGGCACGCAGGAAGCAGGAGCTATACCAGCGGGTGTGGAAAAATGCTGCCGCTGATGACCCACAGGATGGAGAAGCTGTGCTGAGAGGGGGTGAGCCTTTGGTTGTCTGCCTCCCACCTGCCCCATCTGTTTCCCCAGGTGATTCCTACTTTGGCCTCTCTCTGCACAAGCAGCTTCTCAACATGAGAAACAGTCTCCACTTGACCTTCCTGTGTCTGAGCCTCTTCACTGGAAGGTGAGCTCTGCTACCCCACAGTGGCCTTGGTCTGAACTGCTCTTTGTAGATGCACCTGGTGGTGGTGGTGGGGTAGGTGGGGGGGAGGGGAGGGTGGTGGTGGTGGTGGTGGTGGTGGTGGTGGTGGCAGTGATGGTGGTGGTGGGGGCGGGGCGCTCTTCCTGTTTACCAATGGCAAGACAAAACCTAGTCCACTCCCCTCCCTGACACTCCAGGACAACGCAGCTTTCTGCCATTTATTCTCTCTGGAGAACCCAACCTTCCAAAATGGTCATACATGGACAAACACCTCGTGCTTTTTGGGGATGCACTTGGAGGGCTCCCAGATTACCACAACGTGACAGATGGGTAATATAAAATGCAGTGGGAGAGCGACGTTCATTCAGCAGCTGAAACTCAGGTTTCTCTTAGGGACAGTCACTGCTGATACATGGGCATAACCACACACATGCAAACCTGAGCTCACGTTTGTGCGTACACAGCTTTGTTCACGCAAACGAGCACGCACTGAAACCTGTGTTCCTTTCCAGGGTGTGCAGCCAGGGGAATCGGTTTACCATGGAGGTCAGCAGAAGTGACAAGCTCTCCCTGCCTGGCTTTGAGAATCTCACTGTAGGATATAACAAATTTCTCAGGCCCAATTTTGGAGGTAGGTCATCCTTTTGTGTCCAGGACATCAATTCAAAAGGATAGGTACAGAGGAGGGTTTCCGGAGGTTTTAGCTGACCCCATTTTCTGATCTGCGGCCTGGTAAGGATTGGCAGTGACGGATGAGGACCGCTGCCCATGACTTTTCACTTTACCTTGGAGGGAGCACTTTGCCTCTCCACCTGCAGGATAAAGAAATACTCCTCCTCACTGAGCAGGTACCTGGAGCCTCCTAACCACCTCTCACACACGATCTCCCTCTGCCCCCACTTCCAGTATCATCATGCAGGGAACGTGCCATGTCTCACCAGGACTATTCCACCTGGTCTCCCTGCCTTCAGCCTGCCCCCTCACGGCTAACCTCCACGCTGCCAGCTGGATGAGCTATCTGCCAGGGTCCTTTGCCTGATCAGAATGCCTGCCTGCGTCGCCGCATCGTCACATAGTCCAGGGCCCTTTGCATGGCATACCAGGTCCTTCCCGCCCAGCCTCGATCTATCTCCAGTCTCCTCTCCCCCAGCTCCTCTCCCTGTGCCTTTCCATGAGTGTGCCCCAAATGCTCCCTGACTTCCTTGGCCTCCAGGCCTTTGCTGAGACCATTTATCTGCCAAGAAAGGCTTCTTCCAACTTGACTCCCTGGTGAAAAGCCAATTTTCCTTCACATCTCAGATCAAAGGCTTCCTCCTCTGAGAAGCCTTCCCTGATTCCTCCAGTGCCCGCCCACCCACCCCGGTCCCCTTTCTTCACACTTTATTTTGAACATACCTCCAAATCACAGCCATTACCTAGTGATACTGTCACTGTCACTGGTCTGATGCCTGTCTCAGTTCTAGGCTGCAGCAACTGGGGGAGTCTTGCTTTATTTACCTCACTAAACCCAGCAGCAGCTCAGTGCTTAATATATAGTAAGTTGCCAAATAACGTTGAAAAAATGCAGCAAGGAGGGAGGAAATGAGACCAACCACACACCTCCGCACAGAGTCTCGTCTCTATTTATAAGATGCAAGATTGAACCAAAGTGGTCTCTAATGTTTCATTGCGAGGAGCAGAAAGAGCCTTGGCCTTGAACAAACTTGAGTCTGTCTCCTGGCTCTCCTGCTTGGCAGGCACCTTCGCTTCCCGAGCCTCCGTTTTCCCTTCTGTGACATGGGGACATGTCATCCACCTCAGAGGGAGGACTGAATGAGGTGTCGTGTGTAACCATGAAGCGTGCCACCTGTCACATCACCAGTTGCAGTCTATTTTCATCCATTTTCCTTCCCGCTCTTCCCTTCAGGCGATAAAATCTGGTTAGATTAAGGATTAGTGAGTTAGTCCAGATCCTCTGAGGAGCAGACACTCAGGGGATTATCTGTGTTGGACACTTATTTGAACAATATCTGAGGGAATATGGGGCGGGAAAAGAGGGAAGCTAGAGAGTTATCAGACTGCAGGACAGGCCTGACCCCGGGGGAAGGAGAGAGGGCGGGAAGGAAGGTTGGGTGGAGGTGTCTTCACAGCAGTGCCGTTCTGAGTGTGTTTGGAAAAGCTACCAGGGAGCCCTTGGGCCAAAGTTCCCTTCAGAGGAGTCTCCCATCTCTGCACCTTCAAGGACAGGTCTGCCTTGTATTCCTGATGGCGCTCAGCCACTGGTGGGTACTGGCCTCAGAACCAACGCGGTCGTAGATTTCAGTGCCCAGCAGCTGGGGCCTCAGTCAATTACACCCCGTAGTAAGAGATCTGAGATGTACGTTCATGTCCACACAATTAGGATTTGAGGTCCTTATGTTAAGGGATCTAGGGAGACTTCAATCTCCCCTGGTTTTCCCGGGCCCACCTGACCACTAACAATGAGCACGTGAGTGCACACCCCGGTTAGGTCCACCCATCAATCTCTCTGCCTCCCAAACTCCAAATAGGCCAAGACACTGGCCTTTTCTTGTTCCTTGCTCACTGGTCAACAAGATGTAGGTCCTTCGGCAAGGTGCTCTTTCTGAACCTGGGGTGGGCCCAAGAGGATGTGAGGCCCAGATCCTCCTGGGGTGGAAACAGGGCAAGGGGTCCTCAGTCAAAAAACACAACCCCAAAGCCTTTTATGTGCCTTTTGGCACTTGGCCTTCTAAAGGAGCCTACATTCGCGTGGCAGCCTGGAGCCCCACGGAGGGGCCGTTGTTCTTTGTGATGTCTGTCCACCCAGGTTCTAGAACCCTGAGGTCCTTAAGAGACAAGATGTCCATAGGATTTTTCAGAGACTGGGGTAGACAAAGCACAGGTTTGCAAGCAAGCTCTAGTGAACACTGCCCAGGAACTGGCTTTGACCTCTTTCCTAGGAGAAAGCTGCCCTCTGGTGGCACAGCTTTTATAACTCAAAGGGAAGAGAGCAAGCTCTGGCCCATAAAAACACCAACTGAGGCAAGGGCTGGACTAGACCACCTAGAAACAAACTAAACGAAAAACACAGTGGGGCTGGAGCTCTTGTGTGTTTTCCGTTCTCCACATGCCTCAGGGAGGGCAATAGCAGTGACCCACTGCCCACTGGGTTCCAGGCACTTAAAATAGATCCTTTAACCTTCCCAGCCCAACCTTTGCTGGTAGGCACTAGGAGCTCTATTTTACAGGTGAGAAACTGTAGCACAGAGAGGTTTAGCAATTTGCTCAAGGTCACATAGCTATGAAGTGGCTGACATGGGATCCAAACAATATCACTACAAGTTTCTCCATGCAGCCTTGAGGGGCAGAAAGCCACCTAGCACCACACTCCTTTAGCACCTTCCAGAGTCTGCCCTCAGAGATCTCCCCCTTTTCTACAAGGTATTAATAACAAGTATTAAGTTGATTATTTTTTAATTGCACTGGTTCTAAAACACCATTTCCAAATCCCCACCTATATTCTATGGCTTGGTTTCCTTCAGTTAATTAGGTGACTTTGTCTGATTCCCACTGATGCAACGGTTTTAAGCTTCTTTTAATTCCACCTCTCCTCTTCCTGGTTAATGCATTGTCACAGTCCCCTGAGGCACCCCCACTATTTATCGCAAATGAATGCTATTGCATCTATTAACCTGGTGAGCAAAGTTGTGCCTTTTCCAGAATTAGCTAGGATTATGGAAGACAGGAGGAAAGGAAGGCAAATGCCATTTCCTAAGCGCCTGTTTTTCCGTGACAGACACACCATGCCGGCAGCTTGTACAGATAACTATTTTTGAGCACCTTCTGGATGCCCAGCTGGGCAAGCACTCTATGTACATCCCGTCTTGCCACCACCTTGCAAAGAAGCCATCACACGCCTCATCTCTTTGCCCCTCCCATGACCCTGTGGTATCCTGTGGTATCCCCACTTACGGGAGAGAAAACTGCAGTTATGACAGATTTGGTAACTTTTCCCAGGTCACCGAGCTGGGATCACACATCTTTCTGAATCTTGGGCTTTTCTTCCACATCTCCAATCTAAGGAGGAGGAAGCATCCCCGGCCTGGCCTGGCTTCTGAGAATGGGGGCTCCAAGGCCTTCGTCTCGAGAGCTAAGACTGGAACTCTCGGGGGTTTGGCCCGTCTGCCGAAATTCCAGGACTGAGGCCTTATGTTTGTACACCAGACCAAGGAGGGAAGGTTCTGGAATTCTAAGTAGGTTAGGGTTCCTGAAGAGTAAAGGAAGAGGAGGGAAGTATCAGGAGGTGAGCAAGTTCAACCACGTGCTGTCTTGAATGCCATCTTGTGGTAAATTTACTTCACTGACGGGGAAAAGATATCTGTGCACAAGTTCCCAATCTCCATTACGTCCCTAAATAATTAGTGCCTTGCAAGCGCCATAGGAAAAATCCTGCAGGTATGAAGTAGCAAGCACCACTACGCCCTTTAAAATACACACCAACGAATACAGTGTGGCCTCTCTTCTATATTAGTGTTAAGCTAACTATATATTTGTGCACTGTTTTTCATACAAAAGGGAGGCACACTCTCCACAATTGTTCCTCCTGAGAGGGGGAGGACAGAAATTCAAGGTGTACTTTATATACTTCTAGAGAATTTACAATTTTCCAATAGGCAAGTGTTACTTTTGCAATTTTCTAATTAAAAAAAAATGTGCTAATGTCATGTTGGGAAACCTTCTATTAATGTTTCTACGGAAGTTTTTCTGTTGTATTTTTTTTCTTCAATCTCAGGAGAACCAGTTCAGATAGCCCTGACTCTGGATATTGCAAGTATTTCTAGTATTTCAGAGAGTAACATGGTAAGTGTGGCCCCTTCGTCTCCCACCCCAGGAGCCCCTCTCCTGTGTTTACTGGGGATACACTTTCTACTACTCAAAAACAGAACAGAGACTGACAGCCATCCTGCACTTGAGATGGCAGAAAGTGGGGACCTATCCCAAAACTCAAGACAATGGAAGATTCCTGTAAAAACAGATCTTCTGAGTATCAGGAGGAAAGTGGATTCAGAGGGGAAACGAGGGAGTGGAGTGGGTACATTTGGTGAGGGACTGGGGCAAAGAATGAAAGTGCAGCGGGGAAGCCTGAATATCCCAAGGTCCCTCACAGAGCCAGAGACAAGCTGATGAAAACCGACAATCACGTAATTGTTTTCAACCATCCTCTCACTTAGGAGAACATGTTCCAGACAAGTTGACAGTAAGGGCAGTTTGTGTCCACGGTGGGGGGGCCACTGCTCATTCAGGGTAAATCCCAGACAACCTAAACACTTAGCTCACCAAAACTTTCAACAGTTTGGTGGGGCCTTTGTGGTGGGGGACACGGTAGGCCCTGGTCAGGCTCCTTGGGGGTTCCCCTGAGGTGGTGGGAGTCATCACCTAGAACACATAAGGTGCTTTGTTATCTTATGGCTACAGGCCACTGCCCCATCTTTTGTCACCAGTGTCTACTATGGTGAGTACTCTGGACCTAAGTGGAGGTAGGAGGAAGGCCTGACCCCTTCCGATTTCAGAATCTTTCTCTCCCCATCCCGTTTTACCCGGGGTTCCCTCAGGACTACACAGCCACCATCTACCTCAGACAGCGCTGGACGGACCAGCGGCTGGTGTTTGAAGGTAACAAGAGCGTCACTCTGGATGCCCGCCTCGTGGAGTTCCTCTGGGTGCCGGACACGTACATTGTGGAGTCCAAGAAGTCCTTCCTCCATGAAGTCACGGTGGGAAACAGGCTCATCCGCCTCTTCTCCAACGGCACCGTCCTGTATGCTCTCAGGTGACTGGGCCCCTGCAGCCTCCCGGGGGGACGGGAAACAGCTGGAAGACAAGGCAGAGGGCATCTTACATAGGTCTGACCAGCACTCAGAAACCGTGCTGAGGCCCCACCCTTCCCGTCTCCTGCCTCCTGAGATCCTTGTTCCCACAACAGAAGGGCCCTCTCTCCATTCAGTCTGGCTTAACAAGCATCTACTGAGCGACGGCTCTGAGCCAGGTCCTGACACAGACAGAAGCCGTGGGAAGTCCAGGGTGATAGGAGCCCACGGAGGAGAGTAGGTTCGTGGTTTGGGTGATGTCAGAGGATGCTTTCACAGGTCTCTGAGTTAGTAAGGGAAGACATAAGGGGGACAGCAAGAGCAAACAGAGAGGCCCATACAAGGAACTTTCCTTTCATGGGCTCAGTGGGGTTGGTGTAGCTCCAGAATGCATCTTCACTTGTCTGAGTCGTTTTTACACACGAATCAAAGCACAGTGCCCCGTGGCCTCTGCCACCTGCAGCCAAGGGCTCCCCCTTTGCCTCTTCCCCAAATCCCTGAGGCCGAAAGTTCCTCGCACCCAACTGTTCATCAAGCCACTCCTTGGCCGGAACAGGAAAGGTGCCCCCTAGGTGCTGCATGAGGTCGGACACAGGGAGGCGCCTTGCTGCTTGTGAAAGGGCTGTGCAAGGGCTGTGCAAACCTAAGGTTCCCAGAGGCCTTGGGGAGAAGCCCGGAACCAAATATTCATGGGGCTAATCTTTAATCCCAACTAAGGGGCTGAAGTTATAAAACAAAGACTGAGCT